>NC_137540.1:33261421-33766421 GCF_963082525.1 Nesoenas mayeri
TGTTTTGTCTTGTTTTGTTACTGTGTGTAGTTACAATATACACTTCCCAAAGTCACTTGATAACACTGCAGATAAGTTAGTAACTGTACACACTTCTTACTATTTTTACATTATTGTATCAGATTAAATAACACACAGAGTCTTCTAACAACAGAAAAAAAAATGGTTGTCAAAACAGAAGTAGTGAGAGGTAGCAGGATCATTGCCAACATGTTCTACCATTTCAGACAATGCAAAAGTGGGAGGAGTGGTTGGTAGACCAGAGGGTTGTGTTGCCGTTCAGAGACACCTCAAGAGGCTGGATAAATGGGCAGAGCCTCAGACAGCCTCTTGGGCTGCATTGGGAAGAGCATTGCCAGCAGGTCAAGGGAGGTGATCCTTCTCCTTTAGTCATCCCCACTCTACCAAGGTGATGCCACATCTGGAATTCTAGGTCTAGTTCTGGGCTCCCCAGTAAAAGGAGGACATGAAGATACTGGAGTAAGTCAAGTAAAGGCTACAAAGATGGTGAAGGGACTGGAGCACTTATCATACAGGGGGAGACTGAGAGACTTGAGACTATTTAATCTGGTGAAGAGAAGGCTCAGAAGGGATCATGTAATGTGTATAAATACCTGGTGGGAGGAAGTAAATACAATAGAGGTAGACCCTTCTCCCTGGTGCCCAGTGACAGAACAAGCCTCAGTGGGCACAAATGGAAACACAAGAAATTCCATCTGCACATTAAAAAAATAGTGTTTTTTACTGTGAGGGTGGTTGAACACTGGGACTAGTTGCCCAGACTGGTTGTTGAGTCATCATCCTTGGAGATACTAAAAATTTTCTTAATACCTTGTTTCAAAATCCTACTTAGAAGTAGAAGGAAAAAATGCCTGTCAATTTGTTGTGAAACCACTGTGTCTTTGTGCTTTTTGTTAGCTTGAATGAAGACACTGGCATTTAATGTGAGCTACGTCTCCAGGAGGCAATCTGTCTTTCACTTGCACTTAATATTTCCTTGAAAGTAATTTGAAATAGGCAAATAAACAATCACAAAATTTCAAGTAATTACTGTACTTAATTTTGACATTTCCTGATAATTATGTTTAATAGGACTTAAAAGGTTTCCATTTGTTTCATTATACTTAATTTGACAAACTTTAAAACACTGCAGAGATTTCTGAATAGAGGAGCACTGAGTCCTAAACATTTGAGAATGACAAACTATGTGGATTGTGTTTGTTTTTCTGACTCATTATACATTATAGATTCTGGCTCATTAACAATATATAAGCACCAGATCTCAGCATTTTAACCATAAAATAATTACATCATAAGCTGGACAAGTAGTTGAAGTTGACTATGAGTATGTTTTTTGTGGTATGCCATTTCTTATTCAAAGCCTGTCTAGGTCAAAAGACTCTTATCGAAAAGGCTACTTTGGGTACAAGCCAGATATAAACATGTGTCATTCTTCACTAAGTGTTAGCATTGAAATGAGAGAGGAATTAGTCATTATTGCTGATTTTCAAAACTGAAGTGTAGTTCTGCTCAGTCCTGAGAACCTGAACATTGTACAGTTCTTCACCGAGTGGGGCTTTTGCTGTATTTTAATGATCTGGAAATTAACCATCAGTGTTTAAGAAGTCATTAGACTTTTTGCGTTCTTGTAGGTAAATAAGCATCTCCACTATAAGACAGGAATGTAAAATAGATGGGCTGCTTTGGATGTGTGTAGATGCTTAATGATTATAGTGAGCTAAGACTGAATCCCATTTTTTTTTATTTAAACTGTCATAGTTTCACCCCAAAATGAATCCCTGACTATTTCTGTAGGCATTTGTTTTAGTAAATAGCTTAGTATGCGTATGTCAATAAAGAATTCTTCAGATACAATGTACAATAAATATTAACTATTGCAGAGACTTAAATTCAGGTTTCTCATTTTCCTGTTGAGTGCTCTAACTACCAGCCTGTAGAGATTTTTGGCTTTTCTTTATTTAATCTGTAATTATTCTGTCCTCTGATAAACCATTTTGATAGGAGAGCACCTAATTCCAGACTAGACTATAGCCTGGTGAGCAAGGCCCTTTGCATGAGTCAGAAGCATGTTTCCTCAATCCAAAGATATATCAAACCTAAATGTCTTCTATGTAAAAATTAAACCCTGCCCAAATTATGCAAAGTAAAAGTGAAGCAGCAGTTCTTGTTCATGTACTCAGAGCTTTAAGTACCTCAAGGAGAAGTGGTATCTGAGCAGGGGTTTTTAAGATCTAAGTTACAGATTTGTGAATGACACTGAAAATTAAGTGCTCTCTTTGTTCATCTGTCATAGTGCTTCTGCCGACTTGATCATCTTCTGTCTCTGCTTCAGGATTTTTTCTGAGGTGTTTCATCAGCTCTGGAAGTTGCTGAGAGAAAGCTGTTTGAACACTTTGATTTAAAATCCAGCAGAAATTCAGTACTGGTGAGGATATTTCAGAGAGGTGACATAGTCTCAGTGTGCCTCTCAACTGATAGATTATTCTTGATTTAAGTCTTGCCTAAGCCTTACTTCCTTTGCTGAAAACATATCTGTGTACGGATTTAAAAAAAAAAAAAAAAAAAAAAAAGGCAAACCAAGCAAAAAGACCTAGTTTCATGCTTGATGTTCAAACATGATATTAACAAAGTTTTTGTTCCTCAGTACAAGCACTTTGTAACACAGAATTGAGCATGTATATATTTTCATTCTATTGTTTGTGAGTAAATGCAGATGAATCATGGTAAAACAAACTGGGATCTATGATTAGAAGACTGCATTACAAATACATTTACACCCATATATTTGTGTGACTAGATATATTGAGGTACAAATTTAATTTCCACTTGTCTCGAGGTATTGCGAATAGAAAAATCTGGGTTAGTTTTGAATTTTAAACGTATGTAGATGTATGTGCATCATTACTTTCTCTGAAGTCCATCATGGACAGCTTTAATGCGTGTAATAAGATATTTATACAGAGGACTAGAACTTTGACTTTGGACTAATTCCCATTTCTCTGCTAAATGCAAAGAACAACTGGGCTACTTGATAAAGTAGTATTTACCACTGAGGCCAAAATTTTTCCTCTCCGGGCTAAACAAATCATTAAACAGATTTGAAAAGCAACTCTTATATTTATAAAGCCTCCTGTGTAAATAAATAAGTGACCTTTCTAAAAGCAGGCATGTATCAGCAAGCTGTGTGAAAGCTCATGTGTATGCGATGTCAGTGTCTGTCATCTTTATAGACGGATATAAAATGATGGAGAGTTAATAGCTGACTTTGTGCTATGGCACTTTTCAGTAAGAAGTTACTAACATTAATTGAAAGAAACATTAATTTAGCAATTCTGGATTTATAGAATTGCTATTTTTCCATGGGTTGCAGACCCAGCTTTCCACTTTCTCAGCCTGCCTTGTCATCTGGTACTCCTCTGCAGGATTCACATTTGTCTTTGTCTCAGTCTGCACTACATTCTACTGAACATTTAGTTCTTTTAAATCTGGTGACCAAGGGTGTATGTAGACTGTTACTGTGCTTGGTGCATGGCTGCTTGTTAAGTTGTGACAACTTCATTGTATTCCTGAGTCCTCTATTTCTTTATCAATTATCTTTTAATCAATCTCTGGTTCTGGGTTTCCAAAATGATTCTAATAGAGCTGGAAGCAGTATTTTTTTTTCCTGAATCACAGATATTTAGTTCTTACTATCACGACACACACTGCAGAGATGAGTGTATGGAAGCCATAATGTAAAGACAGAGATTGTGCAGGAAGGAGGATGTATGCTAGCAAATTCTGTGGGGAAAAAATATAAGGAAGTTAAATGCTGAAGTCTATTCGTACAGTTTAAAACAGTAAATAAGGTTAGGAAAATTGTTCCTTTGCAATCACTTGAGCTAAACATAAGAATATTTTCTTGGTTGGATACCTGAATTTGGCTTCTGGCACATCTGAGATTTTTTCAATGCTGACAGCTATTTTTAGTGAACTTGTGTATACAATTTCATACATCATCAATGTGTTAATTGCCATTAAATGTTGGGCAAGCAGGTATAAGATGCAGAATAGACTTTTTGCAAACTAGATTATTTCCTGCTATAGAACAGTAATTTCAGTTAATAACATAAAACTCATGGGGAGGAATTTTCTTTAAAATTATTACCTAAATTATAGTAACGTTTCCAGTACTTGCCAAACATAACTTTATGGTGATATATGAAAGGGAAGAAGACACACAAGAGAATATCAGTCTGAGACAAACAGACATACAAAGAGAATAGCTAATCTTCAGACATTGCAGATGAATACACTTTAAAAAAAAAAGGAATTATGGATTTTATTTGATCTTTGAAAAGATTTGATGGGATGAAGATACAGAAACCATATAGTATCTGAAATTGCAAAAAATCACATAATTTATAACCTTTTAAGTCTTGAGGACATGATCAACTCTAATAATAATCCTGTGAGAACGTGTCCTTTTATTGTTTCTTTCTAACATACCACTTTAAAACTGGTCTAGAAATGCCTTTAACAGACATGAAAATATTCTTCTGAGAACTAATGAATGAAGCATATAGTGTAGGCAGCACATTCAGTGTGA
Source organism: Nesoenas mayeri (assembly GCF_963082525.1). Lineage (NCBI taxonomy): Eukaryota > Metazoa > Chordata > Aves > Columbiformes > Columbidae > Nesoenas > Nesoenas mayeri. The sequence goes on from NC_137540.1 coordinate 33,266,031, forward strand.
AAATGAATCATGTTTTTTCTTCTATGGAAGAAGAAAATAGATGTGAATGGAAATGTCATGCTTCCATAGGACTAACATCACTTCCATAATTGTCTAGGATAATTAAGTTTTTAATATCTGTATTCCTCAGAGCTTTTAAAGTACAAGGCAATTGAAAGCTGAAGTTTAAGGATTTTGTGATGTTCAGAATACTTAGCTGAAAGTTGATACTGTATTGTACTATTAAGATGTTACATTATATTGTTATGTCCTATGAATGTTATTGCCACACAATATGATACTGAATTTTCATTTAACATGAAACTGCTTTTCAAACATTGCTGAGAGTGGACTTATTAGTTACTTATTTTGAGTTCTCAAAATAGTAAGAGCAGTCAGCCTTACCATGATCATGCTTAATATCTGTGCAATTGACTGTAAATGAAGCTCAGGATTTAAATTCGGTCATTGCCATAAGTAGCAGGATAATGCAATTCATTCATAAAGACAAAACTGTAAAATTTTTAATAAAAGTTTACCTTTAATGGCTATGTATTATCTGTACCTTGAAAATGTGATATAAAAAGCAATGCTTAGATTTATAAATGTTGCAAAAGATGAATATGAATCATAATAGGGGTTCCATGTCTCCACAATGGTCGACACAAGTTACGTGACTCAATATTTGGTGTCTCTTTGAATTTGCAGTCTCTGTAAGTTACTGGTTTCTGTCAAACAACATCAGTTTATTCAACTGCTGTTGTCTATGTCTGGCATTATGGACTACTGCAAATTGGATGAACCTAGAGATTTAAATCTAACATGAGTTAGAGCACTTTCATTTATGACTTCAATATCACCTTAGCATTTGTCTTTTCAGAGAAATTTTGTCTTAGTTAGCTAATGTAGTGATGCTGCCTGGTCTTTCTAATTCACAGAGGCCTTCTGATTCTCCTTCTTCTTGAGGTCTGAAGACATTTTCCATTCACTGTGGGGGTGAAGCTTAATCCATGCTTTCTGACTATATGCCTCATGCTAGTAAGGTAGTGATTTGTCACATAAACTTTGACTCCTTAGAAAGCATTATAGTCCTTTATGCTCCTACCAGATGTTCCTCACATATTTTTCTGGTAACTAATGAAGTAATGTAAATATAAAAAGATAGCTTCAGTCCTGAAAACCTGTGTTAAATCATTTGCTGCTCTCTCAATTTATGGATCTGAAAGCGCCTTGTGATGTTACTAAATTATTTTTTCTTGTTCTTCAACTTCCAGTAAAGTCCAACAATTCCTGGTACTAAACCAAAAAAATAGTGAAAAATATTTAAATCCAAAGTTTCTTCTCTAGTTGGGTACAGCTTGTACTGTTCATGATAATATGAGGGCATTCTGTCATATTATATTGAAATACTCATCTGAATACACTATAATATCTTAAATGTAAATGAAGCTCAGGATTTAAATTCAGTCATTGCCACAAGTAGCAGGATAATGCAATTCATTCATAAAGACAAAACTGTAAAATTTTTAATAAAAGTTTACCTTTAATGGCTATGTATTATCTGTACCTTGAAAATGTGATATAAAAAGCAATACTTAGATTTATAAATGTTGCAAAAGATGAATATGAATCATAATAGGGGTTCCATGTCTCCACAGAATCTTAGATCTTAATACTTACTTAAGGTTCTGTTGATCAGATTTACTTCAGATGCTAGTTCATTTGTCATTGAATTCAAACACATGGGTTGTAATGGTATTCCAAGAATTTTCCTCGACAGTTGGGCTAACACTTTTTGGTAGTAATATTGCATTGTATTTGTATTGCATTGCTCACAAATACTTACTCAACTTGTGGCTTTTTGCTAGCTGAAGAGTTCCACTGCACTAACCTCTGCCTTTGCAATGCCTCTAAGTATAATGATGCTTGGAACCTGCTCAGGAACCAGTTTCCTTCAATCTGTAGGATGCCTGTAAACAGCTTGCATGTGGTTTTCTTCTTGTTCTATCATATTACCAGCAATCATGTCTTAAATATTATAGCTGGTAGTGAGCTGATGCTAAGAAGTTCATAGTTAAGTGATAATACCTTGAAGAAAGATGTAGGGGAGTTTTTAAATTTTTTTTTAACTAAGACTTCATAGAGTCCTACGGACTGTCATTTGTTGAGTGATTATAGTGCAGGTGTCTTCCATCAGAAGACCATACAAATGTTGATCCCCTAGCAAGATATATGTGGCTGCGCAATGGGGGCTGCCCTCCCCTGTGAAAGGTAGTAGGAAGCTGGCAGAAACATTTTTGCATGTTGTAGCCTGCCTATATCCAAAGTGCCTTTGGGATGAGATTAACAGGACATGGTGAGATATAGGAGTTGGTCTGATGACGTATTGCAGTTTTCAGTTAGGAGGTTGCACACTCCTCCTTTCATGTAACCTGTGTATCTGTGTGCCCACCTATAATTCAGCTATAAACTGGTCTATGAAGATTTTTTTCTGTCATTACTCTCCTCTGAGAGCATTTTGGGAATTTCCCATGTTAGGTGATTTTAAATGATTGTTCATTTCAGATTCCTTCTTTATTCACACTTGACATAAGCATTATTCTCATTGCTATCTATATTATGCTACTTTTTTCTCATTATATGATGTTCTAAATATTCCTTTCTCTTTGGAATGTGAGAAAGGTCACAAGTACCCAGAGGTACTGTCTGTGACAGTGGAAAATGTAGATGCGCAATAAAGTTTGTCTGCATTAATATCCACCAAGGGAATAAAGTCTGAACTAGGAAAACTGGCTGTGACTTGTAGTGAAAATCCCATTGTTCACGTACATTTAAACCAAATTCAGCCTTATGGCACTGAAAACATCTGTGGCTGTGGTTTTACGTACTACAACTTGCTGTATGCGTTACGTTTTTTGTCTTAACAGACCAATTTCCATTTATTCTCCAGAAAGTGTGTTGCTTTTTGAATTGAAAGTTTTCAAAGTCACAGTTTAGATCTTCTAGATGATGACTGGACAGAAAGCAATAGCATACCTTTTAAAATTAGTTTTATTATTTGGTTATTCTTTACATATTTACCTGGGATTCTGTATTCTTAGCATGTTTTGAAAATGTAAATTATTTCTGCAACTCATTTCTTGGAAAGTGCATAGTATTGTTCCTATTATGTGGAATACAACATTAAACAGAAACAGGCATTTTCTCACATGCGAAGTCGCTAAACTATATAGCAGGTGGTATGTTTTCAACTCAGGGAGTCAGTTGCCTCAAATCCCTTTCAATACATTATTACATCTAGCGTAATGAAGTTCGAATAAAAGGAGTTCCTTGACATTCTCTAGTGGTAGACTTGTGACAGAAGTTGAAACTATTTGGTGGCACTTTAACTGAACAAAGAAAGAGTCAAGTTACATCTGTAAAGTCAAATACAATTGCAAAGTGGCTTCATGTATTTTTTCAAGATACCAGGATGAAAGCCAGTTTTCATCTGGCAGCCCCATAGGACGGTACAAAGCCTGAGCCAAGTAATCTATCTTTGTGTTGTGACCATGTAGGCACGTCTGAAAAGAGATGGGCTGTTTTACAGGGGGCTAGACTGTGCCCAGAGTAACTAACCCCAGCTAGGATCAAAGGAGTTTTCATATGTGACACTGAGAATCCAAGGTGGCACAGAGTTAGTGCTCTAAAGAAATTAATCTCCTTGGTTAAGGGGCAGTTCATCATTGCAAACCCGTTACTGTGTGGTTTAGGTGGCTGCATGCTTTACCACTATTGTAGGAATCTTCTGTATCATTGATTTTTTTTTTTTAAATTCTTGGAGCCTTGACTGTCTTAAAGTAATAAAAATACCTGTAAAATATCAGCACATCATCCATTACTGTCCTAGTATAAATTTTGATAAGATTTGAAGGAAGATAAGCCAAATAAAATGTTTTATTCCACAAAAGTTCAGCTGTTGGGTAACTCTGAAAAGAACGCCCGGAGTTTGCATATGAAAAGAAATGGTCTTTGTCAGCTTTCAAAAACCGTCATGCAATTTTGTTAAATGCTCCTAGCTAAGTCAACAAAGTCATTTTCTGTATGAACAAATTGTTCAGATTCCTTTATGTGTTTATCTAAAATTAGGATAATATGAGCCTGGGGCGAAATGTCTACAGTAAAGTGGTCTCACAGTTAAACTTTTTTCTCAGAGAGTGGCAAAATATATTTGTGTTAGTTCTGGCAAGTCAAATCAATTATACATGTGCAATATTTTGAGTAGAGATGTGTTCTACGGAAGATGCTCAAATTAAACGCAAACAATAGTAAGTAATTTTTTTCTCTAATTTCTTGTGTTTATTTGAATAGATTTTTCTGAAAACTTCACCTGAGCTAAGTTGCCTGCTAAACCTTCACAGCTCTGGACTTTGTTTCAGGTAAGATCTGACAGATCAATACACGTATTTTTCACATTTTTATTTCAGAGTACATCTCTAAAAACATGCAAAGGTGGGAACTAGAAATGAATGTAAGTAAAAAAGGACAAGTAGAAGGTAGGAGATGATAATTTTCAAAAAACATGAGGATTTTGTGCAAAATTATTTACCCATTTTCTGAGACAAATTTTAAATATATTGATCATAACATGGTCATGACTGTCTGAGGAGAGAGTTGAGCTAGTCATCAGTGTTTGCAGCAATGACAGTGCTTTTAACAAAATGATCTCCTACTTAGTATTTAGGACATTCTTTTCTTAGTAGTAGTCTCAGAGTTCAAGTTAATGTGGAGGAAAATGCTTCCTTACAGGTCTTGCCTTTTTTTTTCTTTTCTCCCTTGCCTTATTTCTCCCCCTCCCCCCCCTTTTTTCCCCCTCTAGTAAGCTGCAAACTGTACCAACATGTTCGTTTTGCCATTGCTGTTGCTCCCTTTTGTATTGCCATAGCCACTTTTGGTTTGTGCCCTTGTTTTCAGATCCTTTCTCTTTCTTGGTGTTGTAGTATGTAGTAAAGTTATATTTTAAATATAGTCTTCCCAAAAAATTACCAACAGTGTAATACTTTAGAACAGTAACTTCCAGCATGTAGGACATAAAAATCTGCTATCAGAGACCAGTTCAGTCTACTTGACGCAAGAAATAGAATGCATAATGGAACTTAAAACTAAGGTCCATATTCTCTGTTTCCCTAGAGCCCCTATCCTGCAGCAGGAAACAGGCAAACCTTTAATATTTAAAACAGCAATATAGGTTTTTTACACAATATGCTGTACCACTGATTGATTTTTTTAATAAGTTTTATTGCCTTTAATTCCCGTTCTTCTAAAAGTGAAGGTCATCTTAGATTTCCAGCTGACTTGTAACTGGGGTGGTATGGTAGGTAAAATACATTGCTTCTTTCCTAGGTTGTGTTTGAAGATTTACTGCCCACGGAACGTTGGGTAAGGGAGAAAAGTGAGTAATGAACAGTGAGAAGTCACAGTTTCCGAAGAAAACAGACAGAATGGTGATAAAGGCAACAATTCCAGGGCTGCTTAGTGAGTCTAACGCTACCCCCAGAAATGCATATTTATGGTAATGTGTAAATGAAAGAGCCATCATTGGCTCTGATTAGGTATAAAGCACTGAACAAATGGAGAGTTGAACAAGACTACACATAGTCTTTTCGTTACATAATGTCTTAAAAGAAAAAAAGCTAGCAAAAATATGCTGCTATACAATGGAAACATCAAGAGAAATTCTATTTTTATAGCGATTTACTGGAAAATTTGCTGAAGAAAAACAATTCCTTTGCATAGAACATTTTTTGCTAATGTCACAATTTTAAATTTTTTTTTTAATCTATGGAGTTTCCAGTGACTCTCTGAAATATTTCCTTTCAGTTATATTGTAGACAATCCAAATATGCAAAGGAGATTATTTTAATTTTATTAATAATTCCACATAAAACTCAGGGGAGAGGAATGATAAATCTCAGGACTAAGCAAATATTATTGCAGTGAAGGATGTCACAAGGCAGAAAACAGTGTGAGGCAGGATGCAGAACATAAATACTTCACAGGATGATTATTGTTCTTTAAGCAGATGGTGCATAGAAGGCTAGACTGATTTTTGTGGTATGGTAGGTATTACAGAGCACATGTTGCTTTAAGAATAATGAAGATATTTGCCATCTCCCAAATTAAGGGGAAAATGTATTGTGCTATAACTAATGAGCTGTCTGAGATATTTTTAACTCAGTTTATTAAGAAAAGATTGGAGCAAACCACAGCAATAAATCTTTAGGGTACATGCATCCCAGATTGATTTGCATTCAAGGTCATGACAAAGTTCAGGAAAAATGCATATCGTAGCAAAACAGCTCTTCACATATAATTGATTGCTGTGGTTCTTCCCTTTTTAGGTAGTACTAAAGTATAATGATGATTCTTGTATCATGGTAGGATCTGATATTAGGAATAATGTGTTCTTGAGCATTTGTCTCCCAGTGTTAGTCACTTGCCCACTTGTAGCTTTCTAGTTTGAGTGGAAAACATGCAATACTGAACTTTACAACAGATCTATAAAAAACAAAGTAACTGTTGAGTAATAAAGGATATTTCTTCTGGAGAGGCATTCACACCACTTGATTTTATACATCCAACTAAAATGCCTCATACAGAACCTTATTTTCCTGTGACATGAATGAAAAAAAATATTTTATTTGTGGTTGTAGTTTAGGACATGGGAGCTCCTCCTGTACCTGCCTCTGGCTCGCATCTTTTCTAGGTTCAAACTGCATGTCACTGATCTGATTTCTGTGGCAAAGAAAAAAAAAATAAAATCTAAAATAGACTTCAGCCTGTAGGATTTTAACTTTCTCCATTAATTTTATATGAAGACAAGTGTCCCACCTTAGACATTTCATGCAGGTTTTAAGGTTAATCAGTTAGACATTTAGATACCCTCTGAGCAGTAGTTATCTGTATCACAAATCTGGATAATTTAATTTACATGTGATTTTAGAGGGCATAATTTTATACCTTTTTATAGTTCCATCAGAGGATAAATGGCAGCAATTTAGATATATTAAGAGTAATATTAAAATTATATCAAGTCTTTGATGAAACGAGTGAATTTCAGGGCTTATTGAAGCAAATTGGTTTATTTTTTAGCACAAAAACCTCATTTAAAACAAAATCTATTTAATTGTTTTCCTTTTAGTCTTTCTATTAGAAATATCCTAAATATCCTGTGGCTGATAATTGCTCTGGTTTTCTTTTCGGAGTGCATCGTTGTGGTCCCTTTGTTCACTGATGCTGCTCCTGTTATGTGATAACTACACTGTGTCTCCTTTTCTTCTATTTCATTTTTATGCCTGACAGAATGTAGTTTTTTCATCTCTGCATCTCCAAGATTGTAATCCTTGGATGACAAGGTTGGAGGTGATCAGACAATTATTCATCTAAGGTCGGAGAATCATTTCCTAAACTTAAGAAGAAGTACTGCAGAGACACCACTAATCTGATAGTTACTGCATATTTTTATATAAATACCTTCTTTGTGAAGGAATCTTGGGAAGTATCCTCATTAATGCTAGCACCACTAAAAACTTTGGAAAGAGAAATAAATTATTAAAAGATCCATCAGCAATGAAATAATCTCATAATTAGTCTCCGCATTAGAGAATGCTCTGACTAAAGGACACAGGCCAGTATATAAGGCTAAGTCAATCTAACTAATTTCAAAGATAATGCTGTAAAAATGGAGTGAGACAACATAAGAAATGAAAGCAAAAAGCATAGTATGAAAGATAGGTAGACATTTTTTGAAACAGGAAATAGAGATGGATATTTTTTTATCTTTGAAAATATTGAGCTATTAATCAGGATCTAATAAAGGCCACTTAAAAAGAATGGAAAACATTTGTCATTTATTTTTTTATATTCAATTAAAGCCCTTACATTTGTCATGTAAAACAAATGCTAATCACAAACTAGTTCATTTAATTCTTTCCAACAATTGTATGGGGAAATTCTCATGAATCTTGTGAGTGTCTTTCACTGCAGTGCCAGAAAGCTGTACTGTATGTAATGTGAACAAAGAAAGATGAGGATGTAGTGTGTCAGATGATTCTGTTTCTTAAGTATACCTGTGCATCTGTAAAATTGCTTTTTTCTCACAAAGGCTGATAATACACTTTGCATATGAAAAGTTTTCCTGCCAGGTAGTAGTCTTTTGCTGAAATTAAAATTCCCCAGGAAAAATGATACTTTTTGCAGGAAATTTCCATTTCATTCTAGGTCAGGTCAACTTTAATCTCCGTATTGCCCGAGTCACTTTCTTCTTTGATCTTTTTTACTTCTTTCATTATATGGAAACTGGGGACTAGGAGGCACCACAAAGCATGTGTTCAATGACGTCCTGCCTCCATATTTGGATCAGTGTGGATCGTTACTACCATCACCGCAGTTTGGTTTCCATGGACAGAAAGTCTATGTACGAAGATCACATAGGAGCATGAGATGCTTGAACTGGATCCCTGATGAACCAGATGTTGTGCTGCAACAAACATGCCTTTATTCTTAACAGACTTTTAACCTTTTACCTTTTCATATGTGCATTTAAAAACGGGGCAGAACTGGCGCTGAGGATTTGTTCCTTTCTCCCTCCCTGCCTTCTGGTGATGCAAATGACTTTCCCATGGAAAGGAGGAAAGCTGGGCTGGCTGTGTGTATTTGCATTGCACAACATCATTGCTAATAAATCTTCTGGAAAGTGCAGCACCAACCTTATGAGCTCATAAACCAAACTGGACCTAAGGTGGCAATATACAGAGCCAAGTTGGAAGTCTTAACATGCACAGTTTAGATAAACTAGTCAGGGATCATTCAGAGCTAACTGTATATTGAATTATTGCAGTTGTAACAACCTAACCACTCAGTATAAGTCATAATGCTGCAACACTTACCACACTATGTGGGCCAAAACAATCCCTTGTTGCACAGTAAGAGTGAACAATGCCCTTTGGAAATGTAAATTTGAAGCACTATTAGATTGTCATTCCATTTCCCTTTGTTTTACTACTTAACTGTTACTCATGAACTGAAGACAGAGTATACTTAAATTTTTTTATCATGTACGTTATGTCAGATTTAAAGTGTGTAGAGTTAAATACATTGAACAGAAGACTAGGAGTCTTACTGATACATTAATTTATTCCTCACTGTTCTCCACTTCAGCAGGCAGAAGAGAAATGTCATAATTTTTAGACTTAGTAATTTAAGCACCTCACAGAGCTGATGCTGAGTAAAGGTGAATAGACTGAAGAGACATTTCAAACACCAAGAAGCCCAAACACTCTATTTGCTGCCACTTCTTCAATGAAATGACTGACTACTCGAAATGTATAATTTTTATTAATAAAAGCCTCTAGTCATCTCACTGCTTTTGTGCAACTTGGGAATTGCCTTGGGCTAAGCCATTTAGCATTTGTCTCCCAACTAAACCCACTCAGAATACAGACGCTATTGGTTCCATATATAAACATATGTTCACACAAACACATAATATATTAAACATTCATTAAATTCAACAAATACATAGTCTTTATAGCAGAGACCAGATACAGGGCTCTTCCTTCACAGGTGAAATTGCCACATCCAATATGTATACATGTTCTGCCTTGCTCAATCATGGATTTGTAGCAAATCTTGAACTGTTTTATGGAGCGGCATGGTGAATACTCCCCATAGTCTCACTGCTAGAATATGCATGTGAAAAAGAGTGTTTAAAGTATCTGACAATGAAAAAAATAGTCTGAACTCAGGTTTTCCACTCCTTGTGCAAACATTCAAACTTGAAAGACTGAAAGGGATGCCATTACTACCTCCTTCTCTTTTAATGGGCAGAGAACCTAGGAAGCTCATGATTTCTAAATAATTTTCTTATTGTTTATTTGTCAGAAAGAATTCTCAGAACAGGTTTTCAGGGGGTTTTGTGTGGTTTTTTTGGTGTCCTTTTTTTTTTTTTTTTTTTCATTTCTTCTCCAAGTAGGCATAGAAACATGGTTTCAGTGCTAAGCAGGACTGAGATTTCAGGCATGTCTGTGGTCCGATCAGCCAGCCCAAGGAAGCTCTCTGCCCTGTTTCAGGGCACAAATATATTTCCATTATAAAAAAAATATTCAGGTTGTAAAGTGAAGTACTCTAAAGTTATAAAATGTGTATTTTGCAGGGCACTGAACTGCTTTGATTCACATTCTTAGACTCCACGTTCTTTTCATGCCCTGTAAATTCTTCAAAAAGGAAAACCGGAAGCACTGTGTAAAACTTAATTTCATCAGTAAGAGGTTATAAAGAGCTAGCAATGTCTGAAACCATGCTTTTTATTGGTTTGAAGACAGTGAACACATTAGATATGGTATAACTAACAGGTGTATTCTGAGCATCAGCTTTTAGCCTCCATTTACAATCAAACACACATATAGCAAAGTTTTACACATTAATTTATAATTTACTTCCCTCTATCAAACCACTACTTTCCTGACTAATATGTATTTTAAATGAGAGAGTACATTTTCAGTATCTTTGGGAATAAGTACTTTATCGCAACTGTATGCATAAATAACATATATCTGTTGGAAGCTTTATTGACAGGAATGTCATTTTCCCTTGGTTTCAAAAAAGTAGAACCAATAAAAAGTAAGCTATTTTTATAAACAGGATCACAGCAAAATCCTACCCATGCAGGAAAAGCTGTATGGTAGTGAAAAAAAACAACTGAGTAATGTGCTACTCTCTCAAATATTTGTTCATCTAATTCAGAATCAGTGCAGTTAATTTCCAGTAGCTTTAGTGCAGCTTCAGATGGAGTGAGAAACAAGTGTATGTTTTACAGACATAATAGCTAAGTTTACATGTACTTGTGCTAAGTTTAGGCTGATACACCACCACTGCTTTATCATTGTCCAGACTGTTAAGCTCTTTTTGTGGTCCTTGCTGTGGTAGTGGCCTAAGTTAAAAGTCTTCCATATAACACCCAGGCACTATTCAGTTAGTATTCAAGGTGTAGCTGTGCTGTTTTGGGGCTAAGCAGGTAGGGGAGTTTCTTGTGTCAGTTGTCATTAGGACCAGAGTGAATCCTTAGAATGATTTAGGTGTGGTTTTAAGTTCTGTGACCCTGAATTGAAGGCAATGATTTTTTTTTAAGTTATAGATCAAGTCAAATTGTATTCAGTATATAAGTGCACACAAATATATTTCCATTATAAAAAAATATTCAGATTGTAAAGTGAAGTACTCTAAAGTTATAAAATGTGTATTTATTATGGTTAGAAACCCTTGAGAGTTTTTTTTCTATTTGAAATAAGGTGTTTCAAAAAGTGGTCAGTTTCAGTGGTATTTATATTCTTTAAATATCCTTGCAAGATAAAAAGGAACACTGAGTGATTCCAGTTTTATTTTCAAAAGAGAAGAATTCCACTTTGAGATTTGAAATAATTTTACTTTTAAAATTTAATTAAAACTTTATCAAAATGGAAAACAACACCATCAACTACCAAAAAAAAACCCTCAAACCAAACCTTTTATTTGAAACTCTTTATAGGTATTTGCATTATATTTTTATCCATTAAATTCAGTTTTTTATTTTTTATTTCTTTGTTTGTGAGAGTATTTACTGTTTTGACTTTTGATTTTGCTTGATAAGCAAAGATGAACAAGTTGAAATGCCAACAAAAAAAAAATGGCACAGTTTTTCCTCAGTTCTTGCTGTGATACAACCTTGTACTGGTAAAATGGTAGATGGAAAAAAGGAGCTTCTGATAGTGGCTGTAACCTGAACATTGAAGGATTTAAAAATTATAAAGATGATGGGCTGGTAAATGCAAGGGAAACAGATGAGAAATGAAGTTTGTAAGGATAAGGTATTTATTTGCATCCTTAATTTGACAAAGAAGATGACCAAGAATTAAAACAGAGGAAACAGATATGAATGAGAGAAGTATCAGGAAATGCTTGAGATGGGAGAAGAGGATTTGGAGGTGGAAGTGAGGAGATAAGTTTTCAAATTTCTTATGGGAGAATTTGGTTATAATTCTTTGAGGGGTAGGAAGAAAGGAAAAGCAAGTTGTGTAGACTGGAAAAGTGTTCACGTAATTTTAACACTTTTCTCTTAAATTAGCTATATTCAATATAATGGTATAAAAGAAAGCACGAAAAAGGGATGGTTTGAGCAGTGAATCAAAGGTGACAGGCAGGTAAGAACAGAGAAGTCATATTTTTAGCTGGAACAGTGGGAAAACTGAAAGTGGAGGGTTTTGTCTCAGCTTCAAAGCAGATCCATTGAAATTTTTTTTTTAAGTGGACACTATACTTAAAGTATTAGAATGATTCAATTTATTACCTTAATGCTCTTAAGTGATTCTTCTTATTTACACTTTTTTTGAGTGTGTGTGCACGCGCTCTGGATCTAGTGATTAAAACTCAGAAAATTTACATGTGTAGTATAATGTCACATGTCTCACGCCAGTCTTATCCAACTCCAATCCAGTCGTCATCCAGGTTACTAAGTTTTCTTCTTGGATAACATTGATAGATTAAAACATCAGACTTTGGTTAAGTCTTGATTTCAGTTTTTGGCTCCGGGCTCTCGCTGCCAGCTCTGCTCTGCAATTGCAGAAAATTTTGCATTCCCATTTTCAGGGAATCCAGTAGGATGATATCTCTGGACTTCTGGGTAAGAAGGCACATGCAAATGTCTACACTATGAACTGACAATTTCCAGGGGTTTGGCATTTTGGTGGAAGTTGACTTGATTTTCATAAAGTGGAGAAATCACAAACTAGATGCAAAGGACATATTCCAGTTAAGTCAAGTTGCTTCTCCTATGCTTCCAAACTTTGAAGGAAAAAAAGCTTCGCTCTCTCTACAAAAATATTTCTATATATTTTTGATAGGGAAATACCTTTTCTCCTTACCCTCACCCTCAAAAATGGTTATGCTGTTTAAGCTGACATTGATTTGGGCAAAGCTTGGCAAGCTGGAGCTGTATTGGTGTGAGATGATCTGCAGGGTGCTGGAATGGGAAATAGACTGTGTGTTGCCCACAGAAGTATCACAGACTGAAAGCTATGTCTCAGTCTCGGTTTATCTGTGGTTAGAGCTAGCTTTATATCTGATTTACATGATTTAAATATATATGCTAGATTTTGTTCACTTTTGAGGTTGTTCCAGACACTGACACTGAAATAGTTTCCCCAACGGGCTCATATCAGAAGCCTTATCTGGGCTTCTATAAGCCCATGAGTATTTTTTTTTTAATTGTTGAATGCTCTGAATATAGCTTCACATATGTTTTGTATGCTTCCTTAAATCACAGCCTACAATGAACCCAGACCACTTTGTTCAGATCTCCCCTTATGGAAGAGCCAACATTTGGCCCAAAAATTTCACATATCAAGTTAATATCCATATGCAAAATTCTTGCATGGAAGTAAGAAGCTGAACAAAATACAACTGTGAAAAACAGAAGAATAGCATGCAGTGACTGCCAGAACAGAGGCTAAAATAATCCATGTCTCAATAGCAAATATATGATAGGTATATTTTATTGAGAGGTGTTTGTGCAATACATCACATACATTTACACTTTAACAAGGAGACTATTGTGACTGATATATAATGTATATGTTCTTTTAAGGCCAAGAGATAAGTATTGAGTGAATAAGGTAGATTTATAGTTTAATAGTTCCTTTCTAGGACATGTAATGAGATAAATTTGAAAAATGTACCCTATACTATCTCCAGGTCACTAACTGCAAGAAACTGAAGAGATGTTTCAGTTCAGAGGATATTTCTATTATTTATTTTAAATCTATAACCTTAGGTGTAACTGTGAAAAAAAAGTCCAGTGCAGAAATCTTCAGTACATTAGTAAGCATTTCATAAATCACCAGGTAAACAGAATATTTCAGCTTCTGGGAAGAACAGAGGTTTCACACAAAGAGAATAATTCAATTGCATAGCAAGTAACTCTGCCTTTAATAAATCTACAAATACATTTTTTAAAATCAGTATGCAAGATAAATGTATGACTTTGGGGCTATAGTATGAGAAATGAGGAGCTGCTAAAATGTATCCACAAACTGTGATGTAGTTAAGCAATTTATAAAGCTGAATTGTAGGTTTGGGCCTTTTCATCCAAATGTTTTAACTCTTTTTTTTTTTTTTTTTTTTTTTTCCCTGTGTTGATATTATTAATATTTTATTATGAACCAGAAGTCTCTAGAATGCTGGAGCTCCACTGTGCTAGGAATCTTGCTGTGTTAAAATAAGACTTAGGTGCAGCTCCGAGTTTACAACCTTTAGATTCGGTTTGGCAAAAGCTTTGCAAAAATAATCCGTAACTTACTTGGTGATTGCTTGAATGCAAAGCATGAGTGTTTGTATGACTAAGAGCTAAATATATGTGTGATGTAATTCTGGAGATTGGAGGGAAACAGGCATTATTGCTAACCAAAATACTTCTCCAGAATACACAAAATAATCTAGAAAAGAGGAAACAACAATGACAAAAGTGAAAGTAAAAAATCCCAAACAAAAAAAACCCCAATCAAACAACAACAGTCCACCACCACCAAAAACCCATGACTTTTAAATTTTTGTTTCCTGAGTCACAATTTTGATTTATTTGCACAATTATGTTGCCATCACTGTTATTATCAATTAACAGAAACACAGGCTGATCAAGAAATCAAATGAGCTGGGACTTTATTTGTATATTATGGGATTTTTATATAGCAGTCTCTTTACCAAATTGAAAAATTGTCGATATATGAGACATTGCATCTCAAACATTTCATAGAATCATAGACTAGTTTGGGTTGCAGGAGACCTTTAAAGGTCATCTAGTCAAACCCTCCCTGGAATCAGCAAGGACATCTTCAACTAGAGCAGATTTCAGAGGGTTTCAAATGGTAATGTCATCTTCCGATCATTTCCCTAATTTATAAGCCAAGTGCAAACTAATTTTGCTTCCATAGTAGCTACGCCAGGTCTGTGCTGCAGTGGGAAACTTTAATCCCATTTTTAATCACACCAGCTCGAGTAAGTAATAGTAGTGTTGGCACAAATTGTGGTGTGGGCTGGAGACCAGAGTGCTTGCTCTTCACCCTTCTCTTCACTCCTTCTTTTGGCCGCCCTACAGCAGGCTTCAACAGGTCAGCCCACTCCTGCTAACGTTACACCCCCAAGCACAGTGCAGTCGTACCTCGACAGCAGTCTCGCACTCCTTCTAAACCTGATGATGGGTAAACAGCCCACAGGGTCTGCTCTGCCATCTGAGAATTGCAGCAGCCTAATTGCTGTCCTACCAAGCCATGTCATGTTGTTGCAAGCTCCGAATCCAGTAACAGGAAAAATAGCTATGTATTTTTCATCAATAGAATTTACACTTATAAACAGTTTTTATATGCTTTTTCTTTGTGCCTACTTTAAGCATAATCAATGCTAAATGACAAAGAAATTCTTCCTAGCGTGTTTGAATCTGTATGTGTTTATGAGGTATATCTCAAAATGCTCTATTTAATTAAAGCCCAAAGACTCTTTGTTCAGGCTGCATTTATTTTTCAATTGTGTGGGTGTGCATATGTGTATTTTCCTTAAATTGTGTTTGTGCAATCTTATTCCTTCAGTGAAAGACTTTGCAGCAATAAAATGTTGTGTTACCATGGCAATAATGATCTCAGAATATCAAAAATTATCTCGTTAAATCCCACTCTAGGGTTGTTACTGCTGCAGTTCCAACATCATTGTCTTTTGCTCAGTGAATTTCCTGTTTTTTCCCAGAAATATGAAATTAGTGTGACACCATATGATGGTCACATATGAAATAAAACTTATTTTTATCCGTATGCTAGTACGCCCACTAATTTACGAAGGAATATGTAAATCAGTAAAGATATTTCGTATGAGAATGCATTGTGACTGGACATGAGAATAAAATGAAAGCATCATTCCAAGCTCCAGGAAAGATATAGGATGTGACAGTTTTCTAATTTATACTGTAGTAACCTAAGAATAAATATGTTAAGGCCAAAATAGTTATATAGGTGTTAAATGAATACAAGAGAAAGAAACATATTAGAAAATCTTATAATCCCTGCATGCCAGTTGTAAGTGTATGGAATGATAATATTAAAATCTACCAACAATGAATATACTCAAGTAGGAAGCTTGGACAAAACCTTTCAACTATTCAGCTGTTAATATTAAATAACAAGGGTTTTGTAACACTGTAGCAATACTGTATATGTATGTATCTGACTTAGCATTAATAGTGATGAGATAATTCAGTGTGCCAAGGTTCTGTTGCACAAAATGGTATGCCTTATTTTCATAAATCAACGCCTTGTCTCAACAACTTTTCCCAGAAGTTGGATATGACATTTGAAACTTTTGGAACAAATTTTGTATCACAAGATACTCAAAGGACTCTTAGTGCTCCAAGGCAATCTGCATATCCTCAAATTTTATTTCAAGTCTGATGCATTTTATGGAAATCACTGGACACAAGATGAATGTTATGCCATATTGAAAAAGATGTTATAATCATGGTAGGAAAAAAATAATGTGCGTTTGCTTGACTTTCTGATTTCAAATGTCAAAAATTGACAGCTATTTGATTTCCTCATATGTAAGACTACAAATAGTGAAGGTTCTGAGACTACCTGTTTTTTCCATTCCTTCCAAGCCACATCCCCTTTTCTACAACAAAAGAACTGGAAATGTTCTTCTGTTTAACATCAGGTTAAGGAAAATTCAGTTCCCTCGTGTGACTTCTGACCTTTCCCCATGCCTTTCTGTCTCTGAGTGGTTTTTGAAAGTCAAAGTCTTTCAGTGTCTCCTCAGGTGCTCAGTAACACAACTGTGAAAGCAATGTTGTGGTGTCATCCTCAATGCAGGTCTCAGATATTTTAGTCTCTTCCTGTGGACAACACTAAGGATAAAAGATGTTGGATTCTGTGACAGGACTTGGCATGTATTACAAAACCATTTCACTTGGTTTTGTAATTTCACTAATCTTTAGATGTTTGCAATTTTGCATCTCTGTTCTTTTGAAGTTTCTCACATTTTGATAATCCTATCTGTCTCCTTGCTGTTTGTTGTTTTTTTTCTGCTTCATAACATAAAAATCAATATTGAAAAGACAGTGACTTCTGACATTCTCCCCTGTGTGTTTGTGGTGATCTACAAAATACAACCAATGAACCTTTTGGGGGATTGGACTAGATGATCTTTTGAGGTCCCTTCCAATCCCAAACATACTGTGAACCTAAAAAAGTCTCAGAGCTACACTACAGATTTCTCAAACTTCATACTATTATTTTTTTTTTATGTGGATGTATACAATTATGCTGGTGTTCAATACTTCCTTGTGGGATAGGTAGAATTTCTCATAATGATTTACTGTATTAACCTTTATAAAATGACCATAATATTGGTATATCTTTGCCTAAAAGAACTTCTTCTACTGTGGCAATTGCATATGTTTTAAAGCTCTGCTGAAGTGCCATTGCTTAATCAGTGGTACATTTGAAAGTAACTATGTTGCAATAGCATTGTTGGCTTCTGGGAGAATTCTTTGGCAGGAATTATACTTCTATAGTTGTATACCATGATGCTACATACATCTTATTTCCACAGTATCTCAGGAATGAGAGTTTATATCCAGGAAAGATATCTTAACATATTAAATGCCACACAGTGCCTTCCAAATAAGTCAATTTTCAGATATCTGTGTTACAATCAGAGTTATTCCATTTATCAGTAATAATATGTCATTTGCAAGCATGTACCAGCTTCTTATTCAACACAGTTACACTGTCATGGTGTTAAACTTACTGATATCTTTAAAAGAGTTACTGAAGTCAGATGATGTTGTCTATGTAATTATACCAAGAACATTTTCCCAATTGAAAAATTTTGCATAAATCAGGAGAGTTTTCTATAAATATGAAGCTGATTATTTATCATTAATTACAATTAAATTATTAATGTATGAGAGCAGTGTTAGAAGTTTACAAAGATTTCAATCAATAGTTTGTGAAAAAATGTAGTTTCGAAGTTGCCAATGAGCTGCACACTCTTCTTGTTGTTTGTGATGTCACATATCACACAGTATTATTTATCTTTTTATTGTTTAAATAAGAAGATACAAAAATAATAGCAAATAACAACAAGTTTGAGTAATATCTTTCAACATTAATGGAAATTTCTATTTTTACTAATAAATCAATAGTCATTTTTATCCTAAGGATTGTTAAATAAGAATGGGACTGAGATTGTGCGTATTCATTAATCTATACATGGAGTTATTATTTTTTTATGTTTAGATGTAGAAAAAATGCTTTAGATTTTGGACATGTCAGCATTGCTTTCCTATATCACCCATCTGGTTAATGTCTCTAGTCTTCCCTATGCCTTCTCTGGTATCTGAGTTTAGCTTGACAAGATATGCATTGATTTATATATATATATAAAGTGATCTAGTGTTTCTTTTGAATCCTATATTGGTTAAGCCTGTTGAGTTAGTTAGAATTTAAGGTGTATGTTTTGCTGACAGGTTCTGGGAATGCCTGCTGGAAAAGAAATATAACAGCATTGCATAGATTAATTTCTGTAAATTACATGAGGAATGTAAGGCTTGTTTACAAACACTCAGAAGGAAGATACTGTGGTTTTCCCATTGCCAATTGATATCAAAAGAACTCCATGATGCTCCTATTGTCCTGTGAAATATGATTTTGTAATGATACGAGATCATTTAGTGTGATGAGAAGTGAACATGAGAAAACATGAACATGCAAACAAAGTCGTACTTCTGGTGTTTTGTAATTCTTGTTCAATGAGCTACAGGGCAGAAGCACTCCACTTCTGAAAAAAAACCCACAGAGGATTTTAATTTACCAAGGTGAAATCTAAACAGTGGTTAAATGAATAGTACTGGAAATGGGGAGTGTAGTTTGTTTCCTTTGCACATGTCATTTCTTACAAATGTTTAAAGCAGGATCTTTATTCAGTTGTTGTTTCTTCATGAGACTTCAAAATATGTCCAAGTGTTATATTCTTTTATAGGCAGTATATTGGACTTTAAGGATCCTTATGCAATCAAAAAAGAAGTACTCTCTATTTTAAGAAGTCATGCTTTCATTAGGTCCTTATTTCAAAACCTGTAGTAAACTTCCCCTAAAAAAATATATTTTTCCTTTAGGAACAATTTCGTTTGTTTTGGAGATATTATAGTAAGTCCAGAGTTACAAGGACACTAAACATTGAAAATCTGCTCTTCTTCAGGGGTACTTCATTGTAATTTTTACATTCTTTCAACCTAATTTCAGGAAAAATAATGTATTTTCAATAACTCCCTCAGAAAGATATTTGATTTGCTATTACACGCATGTAGTTGTATTGATAGAAGAGCTAAACGTTTGCTTCTAAAAGACTTTTTGTCCATTGTAAGGGATGCACTAGGAAAGTAGGTTAAAATTATGTTGCTAGGAAACAGAAGTGGATCCTAGCAACTGCTGCTGAAAATGAAAATTACATGCCTGTGTTAAAGATGGAGCTTCAAACCACAGCAATTCAGCTGGCTAATATTGTTTTCCTAAAGAGAATTAATTTTGTGGTCATGATTGTTGCTATTTTATTAGCAAAACAGAATTGCTTTTTTAGAATTGTGCTCTTAGAAAAGGAAAATAATTTTTTGTCCATTATAGTATATCACAATGTCCTGGTAGCATGCTCAGTATTCAGCTGGAGCAGAATTGTAACCTTTTGAGATCCACATTCCTCATTTACATGCAGGACTCGCCAGTTAGAAAGATACTCATTAACCTGTGGCTGTAGGCAATCAGTACTCTCACGAAGTATTTGTTTTAATGATTTTTTTGTTGTTATGTTCAGAGACTGAACATCTGCGGGATGGAGTATGCAGTTGTGATCCCAAAGTATTTTTATAAAAGGAAAAACTAAAAAGGAATTGTTTAAAATATATGAAGCCCACTCTTCTTTTGGCACTAGCTTCATTGCCTTCCTGGACTTTTAATTCTTCCATTCTCTTTTCTCTGTTGCTGTCATTTTTCACAAAAGTTCATCTCAAACCCTTGGTAACTTTGCTTTTCTGTCAAGCCTTTTCTCTCTTCCTCTTCCACTTCTTACAGAGTTATTCTTCTATTTTGTCAGACTTCACTTGTTTGCAAATTCTCTTTTCTCTCTTACTGTGCCCTCTTCTCTGATGCATTTAGTTATATTCATTCCCCCTGGTGAACCTTTGCATTGGAAATCAAAGGGCATTAGTTACATGACACTGTAACTTTATGCTTCATTTTAGTGATGTTCACTACCTTCAAAAGCACACAGGCTTGTTTTAGAGAAAGCAGCAGAATGGTAGAGAAAAATCCTTTTTTATTTTCATTGTGTAGGCTAATACTGTGCAAGCTCTGGACCACTTGATCTACATCCATATGACTTTTCTACATATGTATAGGCACATAAATATATTCATTTTCAGGTAGCATATGGTCCCAAATTTGTGTGCATGTGTTCTTTTGCGTGTATGTGTAAGGTTGTCTTAGTCCTTCCTTTAATGCCAAGATAAATACTGCTATACAAGTAAAATCAAACAGGATAACATGCACGGCTGAAGTAGGTTCCAGCATGTGTTATCCTTCTGTATTATATACTTGAGTGAATCCTGGAGCAGTAGAAAAGAATTAAGCGTGTAAAACAGGCAAGGCAGTGACTGTGATATGAAGTGCTGTCTCCTGCAGGTGGAAGCCTGCTGAGGGACAGGAACTCTGAGGGAGATTTAGATAACAAAAATGAAAGAAATAAGGCACAACAGATGAAGACATTCATATGTGATAGAATTTATTTTCTGTAACAATCTCAGGCAAACTACCTATGTGTATAGGCCAAGGTTGCTAAGGTGTGGCTTTGGAGAGATTGTGATTTATAAAGTGAGAATCAGTCAGTTCTTACAGGTGTATGATAAGGAAGACTGTAGAAACTAAAAATAAAGACATGCTTCTTTCTGCATTGTGATTTGAGGGATTTAAGTGCCACAAAAACTGTCTAGAGGCACAGGGGTTATGTTTAGTCTGTATTTGTGGTGGTTTGGTTTGGCATTTAAGGGACATGTTGTAGGAGCTGCTGTGATGCAGCTGGGCAGCTCTTCTCCCTCCCTCACCAGTTAGAAAGTAGCCAACCAAGACTTGAACCAAAGCAGCAAAGGTCTCCCTGTTTGTCTGTTGGCTGGTTTTATGCTGCCTTCTTCAAAAACAGGAAAATAACTTCTAGGCTTTGTTGTTTGCAAACTGAGTAAAAACACTGGACTGTGGCCATGGGGGAAGGAGCTGGGTCCAAATGTGGAGTTCCCCTCTTTTTTGTTACTACATTTCCACAGCCTGGGTGTCTTTGCTAAGATATACCTCAAGTACACAGGCCATGGCCATGTGAAAGACTATAGATTCAGAACCAACAGTTTGAAGTTAATCTGTACAGCGGTAGATAAAAGGTACAGAAGTTCCAGCACTACTTCCATTCACACATACAGAGTATCATATTTAGCAAATGAGCTATCATATCCTATAAAATAGCCATCCATGAATTAAAGTGATGTATAATTCTGCCAAAATATATAATATCTTGGTTCTGGCCTGCTTTTGTAAGGTTCTTTTTTTGTGAGATACGTTTCTCTCGTAGAGTACTTAAGCTAAGAGAAAATTAGTCAGTATCAAAAACTAATATCTCAGTCTTGGGAGAACACAAACATGAGTCAATAAATGCACACTTATTCATGTGTACATACACTTACAAATCAGCCCACAGGCAATAGACTCATTTTGCTGTTACAAGATTACTTTTGTTGCAACTAACAGTTAAAAAGGCTATTAGAATCTGTTTACCTAAACATGCAATTAAACAGAATTTGGAAGGTTCCTTGCTGTAATATCGACTTCTCCCTCTAATGTTGAAGAGCATTTTAAATGTTATTTCAGTTTAATCAAATAATTGTGTAAAAGACTTATTTTTAGCATGCATTTTTTCTTTTCTGTGCCTTTAACTTGGAAGCAATTTCTGGACCAGACATTTTGTGTATTGTTTAATATTCTTGTAGAAACTTCTGCTTTGTTGAGATTGGACTTGTTTGTCCCCTTTGTAATGGGAGTGCAATAGTGTCACCATGGCTGCAGGTTAAGTATGAGAAAAAGGTTCTGTGGGAGGACATTTAAATGATGTGGCTGTAAGTAAGACAGCAGAAGAAAGTTATGCATAAAGCAAAATGAACACAGTTATTCCTGGCAGTGATAACATTTTAGAATTTTCCTCTGTGCAAAAGCTATCTTGAACTGCACAGTCTCCTAAACCTTTCTTAAACATACATGTCATACTTGAAAACAAACATAATTTGATGTGGTGTACAACTGTATTTTAAAAAGAAAGCATATGCCAGACTGCTTGAGGAAGAATAGAAATGAAATGTAACTGTCTCATATTCCTCACGTCTGTTCTTATGATGAAATAGGATAAAAACATTTAGTTCCCATAAAGCAGAGGACCAAAGAATATGTGATATGGGTTTTTTGGGGTTAATTAAACTCTTCCATCTGTAGAATACTGAAGCTTCTACTAATCTCTAATCAGGTAAAGATTTAAGGGACTTCTATGGTTTCCAGATTAGCAAACTGACGGAAATTATGGAGTAAAAATAATATAAACTACATATACATGCTTGTATGGCCTAAGGATTGATACTAAGGAACTACATACATGCTTACAAAGGTAGATGTAGGAAAGAGTTTTCAGATTCTGTAAATCTCAGACAATAATGTGAATGTCTGGCTCTGTGTTTGTTATTTATGCAAGTTTATGCATTGTAGTCTAAGTACTTCTAAATACAGGTGCAATTACAAAAAAAAAAAACCCATAGTATAATGTGTCATTGTGTGCAAGTGAAAGGGCACAGGATGCATTTTCAAAGATGCGAGGAAGCAAATACTGCATTTTTTAAAATTAAAGTTTTTCACGTTTTATCTGCTAAGACAGTTAGAAATACCAGTAGGGTTGTAGGCATCCAAATATCATAGTAGTCTACAAATCGATACCCACTTAAGTAACACTCTTTATATAAAATCAACATCCTCAGTTAAATCTAGTGAATTGCATGCACATTTGTACAATATCTTATGGGATGGAATTGTTTTAGTAAAGTCATACTTAATTGATAATATGTGGAAGAAACCAATGTGTAGAATAAAGCTTTAGCAATTTAATGTAAACAAAGGAGTGTGAGGTGGTGGAAATCACTGGAGGGAAGATAGCTAGCCCTGAACCCAGGGTCATGTCCCAGGCTACCTTAGCATCATAAGTGAGTATGTCGCTTTTAGAAGAACATATTGCTCTTTCATGCTAGTTTCATGGGTCATTGAAACAACATACCCAATTTATATCTGTCTTTTTATTTTAAAGCCTCTCTTCAACACTCCCTTCTAGTACGGCAGAACCAGAGCTGGTATGTGCACTCTAACCACAAGATACATACTTAGCTTGAGTGTCTGCCAGCTCAATCAACTACCAACCTTGTGCAGTCTTGCAGTATGTAGGTTTTGCAGTGGCTCCCTTCATAAAGGTAACTCTGCCAAGAAATAATTATGTACAGGAGTTGTTAATAAAAAGGTATTGTCCCTTTTAAGGCAACAAAGATTTTTTAAAGCGAATAACAGTGTAGTCCTTGTAAACATAGCTGAAACCTCAATAAGTTAAGAAATACTAAAAAGTTATCAGCACTTTGTCAGGATTCTTGATTAATAAGTAACTAAATCTCACAACCTACTGAACATGGGCATTGTTTTATGAAATTACATCGCAGTGATGTGAACTGGTCTCCTATTTTAAATTAAATAGAATCCCCATTGCAGGAATTAGCTTCGTAATCTTAGGTCCTCAAACGGTTTTACTTTGCTTTACGAAACTATTTAATGGTTTGTCAAAAGTTGGTAGAAGCAGTTATTTACAATGTATCAGGATGATCTATAGGTGAGGATGAGAGTCAAAACAGCTCTGTTGAAAAAGAGTAAGCTCCAAGTATGATCTTCTGGTTATCTCCTGCTTCATTAACCACAAGGACTGATCACATATTAGATTTCTCCTTGTATATATTCTCATGTGTTTGAGAGCATGGGGAATATAGTGGGGGAGATGGATATACTGGGAATGCAGATGATACATGATGCAGATGATTTGTCCATTTTCCACTACATTTATTTCCACATCTTCTTATTTTCTGCAGTATTGTTATTTAGCTCATTTTTGTTTAAAAGAAATGCCTTTCATTTCATATATTCAAAGATATGCTGTTCAAGGAGCTTGACAGAAAATTGACAGTTAGAAATAATTTCTCTGTGAATGTTAGGCAGCGTCACCTAAGTCTCAAAACATGGCTGAACACACTACATATTTAATGAAACTTTAACTGATCCAAAAATGTGGTTGACGTGAACAAACTTTTATGATTAAATTAAGGATTGTTTCCAGTCCAAAAATCCAAATTAACTACAGCAAAAACAATCCTAATGGCTCCAGCACGCTAAGCAGGATTAAAGAAAATGTGTGCTAAAGCTGACAGTGATCATTGATCAAAACTTCAGTCTTTTTAGCCCTAAGGTAACCGAGTCAGATTTCATCACTGTAATCCTTAAGGTATAAAATAGAAATTGAACTTGTATGGTGATGCAAGCTGGCTATGAAATTAGGAGACCTTGGCTCACAAAATATGAAAAGTTGGCATACTCAATGGAAATGACCTTCAAAGCCGTTCACAGTAAGAATGGGAAAAGCAGCTTGTGCTGGTCTGGAAGACTAAATGTCAGTTCTCTTTTTGCAGCACTCATATTCCACACCTTAATGCATATTAGGAAAATAGTAGAATATATGTTAAAATAGGAATAAAAAATAGTGATCCTTTGAAATTTCTAGATGTTAAGAAAATGTCTATTATGAAATGTCTGTGTGTAAAATAGAAAAGATTTTTTGTAAAGAAATAAGCATGTAGGAAGTAAAATCTTCTACCACATTTTGCATCATTTTTGAAAGAAAGGACCTAACTAGCTACATGAAAAACTATATTTTCCTCCAGGGAAAAAAAAAAAAAATCTAACAAGAAAACTAGCATTTGAAAGGGATTTGAGTAAATGATGAACAAAGGCAGTTTCCTTTTGATATGGATTTTTATGGTTCTATTTGTTACTATACAAGAGAAAGGTCTTCTTCTGAAGAGAAAGCGGAGCTATTAATTCAGTCTCACAAGCGTCATAGTTAATGAATTCTTAATATTAATTGTAAAGACTAGATCTTTTACTCAGCCAGAAGATCAGAATTTGAAATACACATCAGGAGGAAGGATTACTAGATGAGAAAGTCTGAGCCATGAGCACGCTGTGTCAGTTTCAATTATACTTCCCTTTTCAAAATAGAATCAGAGCATTGTGTCAATAAGAGTCCTCCCAAGAGTATGGGCTGGAATCTCTAAAGAGAGTATTGAAAATGAAAGAAGTTCTAAATGCCCCAAATAATGCAAAGGTCATATTAGGGGATTGTTCCTAATGTCTCTCATCTCAGCTGTCATGTTATAAAAGGAAAATAGAAATTCATTATTTTTTATATTTGTATTTTATAGTCATTGAACAGTTTGAGGGACTAGTTCTGCAGGATCTGTGTGGTCAATGAAAGGCCATAATATAATCAAAGCATAATTGTTTGGTTTGATTTTTTTAACATTCCTATGTACCTGAGAGCTGATGACAAGATTCAGAAGTGTAGCTTTTTCCTATCTCTTACCACAAGAAAGGTGTAGTAAATGCCTGTATGGTACAATGACTGTATCTGCTTTGTCCTTTATAAGATGCCTGGCAGCGAGGTAGATGGGGCATAGGCACCCATCCCACATTGCATTCACAGACTCATCCAAGGGCATGGTCAGTGCTGCAGAGGTTTTCCCCAACCTCATCCCTCATGCTCTCGGTGTCAGCCCAGAGGTCTCGGTGCTTGTCAGAAGCAGCAGCACAATCAGCTGTCACAGTTTAACAAAATGCACATCCCAACTCAGTATGCTGCAGCACGTATTCAAGAAAATCATGATCCCAAGAGCCATCACTTAATCATGCAGCCAGCCAGATACAACTTTGAGCGGTATGTACTGAAAGAAAGGCACAATGGAAAAGTGAGGATGAGAAATCCCTACAAAACAAATATGAAATAAGATATTCATTTGAAACAGTGACTAGACATTGGAATAAAACTACTATCTAAGACATCTTACAAATGAACTGGAGCACTGGGGAAGTGAAGGGCGGAGGGGAACTGGAATATGCTACAGTCCTGCTTGCTGCAGAAGCTGGAGCCTGGTTTTGTACTGGCGTTGTGCACATACAGATGCCTTACGCCACCCGTGAGTAGTTACTTCCCTTTCCTGTGTACCCTGTGCTCTTCTGCCACTCCAGATTTGGCATCTGCAGCAGGCATATATAGTTAGCAGCTAAAGCATAAATACATTGCCTTGTCTTGTGGCCAGACATATCTACTTAGCTGTTAAAGATGGCTGGTGGGAAGAAGGTGTCAAACTGGAAACATCAGGAAGGGCTGTGTCAGATCAGCCCCTTACAGGGAGCTGTGAGCTTAAAATGTGAGCAGCTAACAGCAGAGCTTGGACAGAAAAAACTGGAATAGAACTGGAAGAACAGATCTCTCATGCATTCTCTGTCTCTCTCTCAATGTATGTTTTTACTGCAGCATGTATTTACATGCAAACAGATGCAGACCCATATAGGAAATTTAGGAGATGACTTAGGAAAGAAGAAAAAAATGTAGTAATAAACAAACATAGCTTACATGAACAGTACTTGTACAGAATATGTTAATCTGCAAACGAGAGGTGTATTCATGAATAAGAAACAGAGTTTGTGAAGCACATTTATGGTGATGCTAAAGGGAACAAAATAATTAAGAATGTTAAGATTTAACTGAACTGTAGAAAGATATTGTGAAATGGAGGCCTATTCAAGTAGTGGGATGATTTCTTCTGGAAAAAGCCCTGTCTCTAACTTCAGAATACACTAGAAAAAATATTATTAGGAGTGATCATACTTTGAGAGACGATGGACAGAAGTAATGCTGTTCCTATTTCTTTTGTGAGGAACAGGAACAAAGCAAAACAAAAGAGAGAAAATATGGATTTTCTTGGATGAATTGAATACAGTATTTCAGAGAAAAAATGTGGGAAGAGAATGTTACTCATCAGCATTTCTGTAGGTACAGGTAGTCCACATTTTCATTTCTGTTCTCTAAAGGGTATATTCATGGTGCTAGTTACCCTTGTTGCCGATTAGCTCTGTCCTCTTCTGCTTTGATACACTTGCTGATTAGACATAGCATTTGGTTAGGTGTAATTATGACTATCTGATGTTAATTTTAAATGTATTAAGGTCAAGCTCAGAAATAGAAATCATTGGTCAATCTGTAGTGGCCTGATGTAATACTGTATTACTCCACTTGCATGCTTTCACCTAAGCTATTCTGCCAGAAGATCCGGAAAATAAATCACTTCCTGTGTTAGTGGAGAGGGAAAATGGTAGTAATTAGTTTCATTTACATAGGCTGTGTACTCACAGTTCCTCAAGGAACACTGAGAAGCCCCATGAGCAGTTTCAGCCTGACTTGGAGAGTATTTAGGATGTCTCCTTTTTCCAGCAAGTAAAGGGAAAGGACAGATTAAACACTGGTATTGTCAGCCTGGGATTCTGTTCAACTCTGCCAGGTTCCTTTGTGCAGAGGGGTCACATGAAGACACCAAACAAACATGACCTGAGATAGTACTGTATACACCTGGAAGCTTTTGTGGATCTTGCCTCCTTACCTGTCTTTGGAGTGAAGTTGATTTGGGAGCAAAGGAGTGATGCCTCTAGCTGGGATTTAGCAAGAAGCTCTTTGGGGAGTAGAAGCAGATCTGGCAAGAGGCACTACAAGTCCTGCTGTATGCTGGGCCAATTTAAAAGTGGACATTAGTGGATAAATGTATTAGTGGGATATTCTCACCCATGTCTGGGGACAGAGCTCCATTGCCTGAGTTTTCAGAAGGGATTAATGTATATTTTACTATTTATTTGCCTGTATGTGTATTTTATTAATATTCTGAAAAAAAATCAAACATAACTATATTCGTGATTTTGCATGTGGATGTCATTTAAAGAACTTGCATTTAGATTTCCCACATTTTAGGGTGGACTTCAGCTAGGTTTATTCATTTGTTGTGAGAGGCCCTTGATATATTGCATGAGGCTCTTTTTTTCTGCCATTAGCTACCTGGCAAAGGGCTTGCAAAGGGTTGAGCTGAAGTAGTAGAACAATGTACACAGCAGTTAATTAAATTGGCCACTTTGGCTCCAGCTACAGGGCTTTAGGGAAAGGCCTTATTAATTTTTTCCAATTTACTTTAAATGATCTGAAAATGATTAGCAACACACTATTCCACTTCATAATAAAACATTTTATTTGAAAATTTCCAGTTGACCCCTGTAAATTACTACTAGATTATCTATCTATGAAAAGAAAATAAGGAGATCTATTTTCAGTGTGCTCTGATAGCCAAAATACTCTTAAAATGGTAGTTTATATAATGTATCTTTTTTAAGATTGCATGCAGTTTTACTAGACTTTTACAAAATTACAAGAGTGTACTTTTAAAAATAATTATAAGGCTCAATCCTAGTAGCACTGCCTTTTATTGGAACAGTAAAATACAATAGAAATTAAAGAGTATAAAATACAACACTATCATATAACTATATATGAAAAAATATTCAATTCCTAAAAAAAACCCACAATCATACTGTAGAGAAAGTTGATCAAATCTGTGATCTTTTTCACAGATTTCTACTTCATACCACTTTGCTTTCATACTCTTGGTGTGATTATACCCTCTTACATTGCTTATCCTTGTTAATATTTTGGTTTCCAAATCAAGGATTTACTGGAGAGTGGACTTATATTTTAAGAAAATTATTTTTCTGAGAAATTCAAGGAAACTATTTAAATGTTACACATAACTAGGATCAATTTTAAAATTATTCAAGAACCCAGACTTCAGTACACACACATACGGAGGTGTGTATGTTCTCTGATGTATTCTTTTCTCCAAACATACTCTAGTGCATGCTTCTAGGTTGTTCTGATAGAAAATTTATCTTGTCCATGAAAGAAAATCTAAAAATACTCTAGGGTGAAAATATTAAATGTAAAGGCATAATAACAAAAATATGAGGACTGATAAGAAAAAAGGGTATAATGAATGCCTTATTCACTTAGTAAGTTTAGAAATTCTGTTTCTTAATGTTCCATTAAAATCTTGCTTCTCATCTGTTGTTTAAATATTGCACAGTAATATATCTTTCCTAACTATTATGAGTTCCTAGAAATACCACAGTGCTTCAGCAGTAGAGGAACTAAATATTAGTACATCATGTTAGCATGCTGGGCTTATCTACAATCAGACAAAACTGGCCTAGAGAACAAATATTTTATAAGAGTTTTTGGATCTATAGCTATGACATCCATTTTCAATTGATCTGTTCATTGATATCAGTTAATTATTGACAGCCTCACTGAAGTATCAATAGCATAATTAACAGGAGAATCAGGAGAACATTGCAAATCTGATGAGACACTACTACTGAAAGTTCTAGTTAGGGATTGGATGCTCAATTAACTTTAGAGCATTTTTTTCCTTACACTTCACAAGTAACTGCTTTACATTTTTTTTAATGGAATATTATTACGAAGAGTAAAATCCTGATGATTGTTTGATATGTGTATACTTTCTGTGGGCACATCCGTAGCCAACAATTCTGGCTGACCAACATTTCACATCAAGTCAAAGAGACTGCTAAAGCCTTATCCATCTCTGTGTAGCAGAGTGTGAATTCAGATTGACTTGCCAAACCCTATCTACCCTAAGCAGGGCTTTTATGCATAATATTTTGATGTCCTACTAAAGTGTTGCAGAAGTCCATAATTACTACGTCAACTGCTTTCCTCATCTCAGCTGCAGATTAGGCTGTCATTTGGAATATACAGAATCACAGAATCACAGAATCGACTGGGTTGGAAAAGACCTCAGAGATCATCGAGTCCAACCCTTGGTCCAACTCTAGTCTGTTTACTAGATCATGACACTAAGTGCCATGTCCAATCTCAGTTTAAAAAGCTCCAGGGACGGCAAGTCCACCACCTCCCTGGGCAGGCCGTTCCAATGCCTGAGCACTCTCTCTGTAAAGAATTTCTTTCTAATATCCAGCCTAAATTTCCCCTGGCAGAGTTGAAGCCCATGCCCCCTTGTCCTATTGCTGACTGCCTGGGAGAAGAGACCAATCCCCACCTGGCTATAACTTCCCTTCAGGTAGTTATAGAGAGTGATGAGGTCACCTCTGAGCCTCCTCTTCTCCAGACTAAACAACCCCAGCTCCCTCAGCCTCTCCCCATAGGTCTTATGTTCAAGTCCCTTCACCAGTCGTGTTGCTCTTCTCTGGACCCACTCCAGCACTTCAATGTCTTTCCTGAACTGAGGGGCCCAGAACTGGATCTTATATCTCTTCTATATCTGATCCAAAACCAAAGTTTCCAATGGTGTCTGCCTAAATCCCAGATGAGAACTGTCATTTAATTTGTTCCATGGTTATCTAGGTTTTTAGGTCTTTGCTTTCAGCTGTGCACTTGGTTCTCAGTGAGAATTTTCCATTTCAAAACCAGCATGCTTCTACAAAAAGGCTGTGTTTGGAGAGACAGAATTTCTTGATGTTCCACCAAAAATTCCAGACAAGTTCTAACCTTTTTCCAGCCCCACCCATTTTTTCCTGATTATAACTTGCCTAAAATCACATTACAAATATGTGAAGGAGGGCCTGCCTGCACTGGCAGATACAGGCAGGTCTGAGCTCAGGCTGGTTGTGCTAACCTGAGATCAGGGCAATACTGGGCAGAGACCCATGCTGGTTCAGTGAATATTCCAGCTACCTTAGTGCCATCCTTTGCACAGACTAATATGACCAGCGGAGAGCTCACTATTAGGGACTGTCAGTGTAGTTCACTATGAGGGAGAATTTTTCTGAGCATTAATCCTTGAAGGAGACAAAAGTATTGCTTTTTCAAACCTAGTGTTGGAAGTTCTGCCCTTGGTTTCCAAAATGGGAAGACTTGATTGTGTTGCAGGAGCAGCTGCAGCTAGCCATAAGGATCAAAGCTGTCATAATACTGTATATAATGCACTTGTTTCAGTGCCTTAGAATCAGTGGTATATATGAGACAAACCAGAAATGTTTTATAAGATGAAAAGAAAATCTGCTTTCCCTTGGCTATCATCTTGCTTTATAATCTCCTTGTTCACTTTATAGCATAGATTAATTTCTACTACCTAAGTCAAAACACTACACAGAACATGGTAATTGTAAATGAGTTCTCCACCATCCTCTGCTTGCAAAACACACAGTATGCTTTTCTCCCATTTGGTGGGTTGAATGTGACTGGACACCAGGTTCCTGCCAAGCTGCTCTATCACTGCCCTCCTCAGCTGGGTGGTGATAAAAATATGACAAAAGGCTTGTGGGTTGAGATAAGGACAGGGAGAGATCACTCACCAATTATCATCACAGGCAAAACAGACTTCGACTTAAGGAAATTAGTTTATTACCAATTGAATCAGAGTAGGATAATGAGAAATAAACCCAAATCTTAAAAACACCTTCCCTTCGCCCCTTCCTTCTTCCCAGGCTTAACTTTGCTCCCGGTGTTCTGTAACTTCTCCCTCCCAGTGGTGCAGGGGGACAAAGAATGGGGGTTGTGGTCAGTTCATCACACATTGTCTCTACCACTCCTTCTTCCTTGCTGTCTTCCCCTGCTCCAGGGTGGGATCCCTCCAATGGGAGAGAGTCTTCCACAAACTTCTCCAATGGGAGTCTTTCCCATGGGCTGCAGTTCTTCAGAAGCTACTACAGCATGGGTCCAGCTACTACAGCTCCTCCAGCACCTGGAGCAGCTCCTGCCCCTCCTTCTGCACTGGCCTCAGTGTCTGTAGAATTGTTTCTCTCACATATTCTCACTCCTCTCTCCAGCTGTAATTACTGCCATCATCACTCATGGACTTAGCCTTGGCCAGTGGTAGGTCCATCTTGGAGCTGACTGACATTGGGTCTATCAGACATGGGGGAACCTTCTAGCAGCTTCTCACAGAAGCCACCCCTGAAGCCCCCCTACTACCAAAACCTTGCCACACAAACCTAATGCATTTCAATTAATATACCTTCAAATAGCCTTTTTTTGAATCCATTCCAAATAGTCCCTAATGCCAGGGAGAATGATGTTCTCTCATATCTGCTTAATCTGTATGCAGAACATTGGAAATGAGTGATTGTTTTCATTTCTTAGATTTGTGCTTAAACTAATTCCACCCCCAACTGATCTTACTGGTAGATAAAGACAGGTATGCTGCTGTACAAGATAATCGCACAAAACTTCTACAGTAAACCCATAGCATGAGACTTTGTGCAGATGGACCCTGAGACTGAATTGTGCAGATACTGGCCACAACTTCCAGACACTTTGTCTGGAGCTCACATGTCAGAAGCCCCAGACAAACACAGAGCACTTTATTGCATTAATAAGGGAGGCTAAGATTTCTTACACACCACCCTCCATCCCTCACCTGGCTATAAATCCATGTCTCACTAATGCAAAAGTAACATAACTAACAACTGACATGTAGAGCTGCGGCATGAGTGAAGCCCCATTTCCTATGGGCCAGTGCCTTGCAGTTGGTTAGCCCTTGATGGTTAAGGTACAAAAATCCTGAGGCTTTTCCTACGATTGAGTATGTATAAGTGGTGGTGTGCAGATTCTCAGGTATCATTAAAAATGTGCACTCCTTCTGCAGCCTTTCCCTCAGCCAGAAACTTATATGATCTCAATCCCCAGTTTGACCATCTATTTCTGCAGAATGTATGGAAATATAATAATCTTTGAGATCAGTGTCATTTTATTGAATTTCACTTGAAATCAGACAGTGGGTTCCAAAGCTCTTTAGGAAACACACATGAATACATATTGAATGCAATCAGTTTTTGACAGCAGAGCAAACTATGGTAGAAACAACACTGTATTTTTCATAACTGTCATTAGTGAAAAGGTAGAGTATATTTTTCATAATTCTGGATGTCTGCATGGGGAAAATTGTTGTCTTTTCTGCTTTGACAAGTTTGGACTAAATCTTGATTTGTGTCTTAGGAAATAATACCAAAGGAACTAGCTGTCTTGGAACTTCTGAGACACAGAAGTAGGGTAAGGGACAATAATGCAAAATATTACAAGACTATAGACTTGTGAAATTTAGGTTAGCTTTGAGGTTGCTCTGAAGCTGCACTCTGACACTAACTTACAGCCCAGTTACCTGAGGTTTGTAAGAAATGTTTTGCATTTCTTGTACAGGAATCTTGTCTCTTCTTCCAAAAAATATTTGAAAGCTAGGTCTTAATATTTTATAATTTTTTGACGTTCAGCCTTACAAAGCAAATCCAGATACCTTGTCTAACTTCTGAAAGATCAAAGAGGCAACTTTTAACAGAGAAGCAATAAATAATTCTGATTGTATTTATAAAACTGATTTAGTCCTGATTAAAGCAGAAAACCTCATTTTCCTCTGAGATAATATACTTCTGTGATGCGTATAAATTATGGTTGTAAGACATAGTTTATCAGAGGCTTTAGCACCACTAAAATATTATTCTTGGCAGACATCAGTTTCAATGAAATTTGAACCACGGTTTATACAAGTTGTCATAAGAAATTCATGCATTCATCCATGGAGGGCTGGAAATCAGACCAGCAATGACCTGTCCAAAAGTATTGACACACACTGGAGAGAGAGCCCATAGAAGTGGCACTGATTACCTGCAGTTTACTCTCTGTTCACAGAAGCTCATGTGCAGCGCAGGTTGGTTTGTCCGTGACTTTAAAATGTGACAACACTGCAGCCCTTGCTCCCTGCTGATGGTGCCTCATCAGACTGCTTCTCTCTTTTCTGCAGATTTATGGAGAGACCTACTGATACAGAGCTGAGTTATGTGGCATCATATTTATTTATCATGGGAGTTACCTCATTTTGAACCCTCTTTTTCATTTGCCAGTTCAGTGTATGATCACACATTGAACTGTGAACAGGCACATGTGCACTTACACATATGCTTACATATGCACAAACACAGAGGAACAGTAGCTTTAAAACTGCATCCTGGAAGGAAAAGAAGATCATATTTTAAACTGACAGATAAAATTTCTAGATTTTATCTGCCCATAGCCTCTACATTTGTGAATTAAATGACTGTTTTGATAACTGAACTTAATACTGAGATACTTTCAATGCACTTACCTTACTCCTGAGGTATAGAACAGAGAAGTGTGAGTTTCTGTAGGGAGCAAGAGAATATGTACTGTGGCTGCCAGCAGCAATAGAAGAGAATGGGTATTTAGGAGAGGAAAGAAGTGTTATTTATGTATGTTTTTTTCTTCTTTTGCAGTACATATCATGTCCAATTTAAATACTGACATCCTTGATCTCTTCATTTGATCACAATGTTCAGCTGAGCTATATTCCAAGGCTTACAATCTAATCATTATTGAAATTCAGAAGTAAAAGAGACATGTTACAGAAATGGTCATAATCAGGAACCAATTATTTCCAGATTATTACATCATATCTGTTCTAACTTCTGGTTATGAACAGTATTATCTTGTGACCTTTATGAACAGCAGAGAATACTGTGGAACATGTAGAAATAAGTTTGCTGTGCTGTAGAGTGCTTCTAATAAGCTGCACAAACCTGTGCAGTCTCTGATGGATCAAAAAACTTTTTTCTACTCTTATTCTTATTGGAATGTCTGAAAATAATATTGCTAGGCTTTGATAATCAAAGATACTATGCTTTATCATTCTGTACCAAAGTCAAAAGAACTCCTTGAAGTTTTTTAAGTATGTCCAGATAAAAACTACAAAATCTATAAAATACATCTGAACATTGCAGCCATATAATGGTGGCTTTTTTGATTTGGGGTGCTCATGTAGAGTTGTCAGAAATCTAATACATTTTCAGTGCTAAATCAAGTGCCTGCTACTTTTATCTAAAACCCCACACAATGTGAAAATTATTGCTTATAAGCCTGGAACTCTTGAAGACATTATAAACACATTAGTCTCATGTGAAACACCATTTAATTTGCCAAAAAAAATAATGTTTCCATTTTATAGTAAGGAACTATTAAAATATTCCTGCCCAAGAAAAGTGGAAGAGATGCATTAGTGTTATTAGGCAGCCTCATAAAGTATCAAAATTAGTATAGTGCAGATAGACCTCATTTAATAATCGTTTATCTTGACTAATTTCATTAATCTATACCTGAAATTTAGTCTGAATATGAATATGGGATGTAGTATTCATGTATCAGCAATGACTCTGCAAATTGCTTCTGTTTAGAAAACTCAGAGTTGTTACTTTTAATCTGTATTTTCCAAAGGCTTTGATAAAGTATGCATAAATGCTTTTGAAAATCAATATGAATATTCATAAGACTAAATTTTAGCTTGGAGTTTTGAAAATTTTGGGACTTTGAATTTATCTTTGTTCTCATTGTCCAGTAATCATAGTATGCCAAAACATAGAAACTGTGAGGTCCCTGATTTGGGGCTGAAGGATTAAGATTTGGAGATTGGAAAAATGCTCCAGAGGAAGCATCACATGTACTTGCTCTGTTCTTGTCCTCTTCCTTGTCCACTTTAGATCATTGTTAGAAACAGAATATGGACTAGGTAGACCTTCAGTGTGTGCATTAGCTAATGATTGTAGATACAGGACTAGATGGACATTTGCTATGACTCAGAAAAGCTGTTCTTTTATTACACTGTTACATGACACTGATGTGTGCATCTCCACTTTTTTCCCCAAATAATTTCCTCAGTTTAAGTTTCAGATGACATGGTCCCTTCAAACTTCTGATACCCAAGTACAACATTTAAATAGTTTAATGTTGATAAGATTAGCTGTTTTATGGATCAATAAAAGGGTGACCTTAATGTTTTTCATAACAAAACAGAAATGAATTGCCATTTCACTTGTTCATCTTGATTATTCTTCTATAGTCCATTATTTTACTACCATAATTCTTCATCAACCCATATTCTCCTTTTAAAAATAATCCTGTTAAAGAAAATAGATATAAGATTTCTCTCACTGGGCTGGCAAATTTAGTGAAATAGGCAGTAGTAATATTTTTAATTAATTTCAGTCATTTTTTTTGCTGCCTATTTTTAAAAGTTAAGTGACATGTCATCACATATGGCCCATCATAGTGTCTAATTTTGATTCTTTCCCAAGGACTCTTATGACATGTCACTGCTGCCAGCAATGTCCTATCTATTTGTCATAACTGACGAGTAGCATTTGTTCTTTAAAGACCTAAATACTGTGCCTATACCTATGCCAACATTGTAGAGCATATTCCTATTAAAATGAGCATCTGGAAAAAAAAATTATTTTAATATTTCATTACCCTTATCATAATAATATGAAAACATATTTAAAGTATATTGGCTGCTTTTTCTCTATGTTTGAGTTGGTATAAATTAAGGACTTTAGCAATATTTTTTAGATACTCCTGATTTATACTGAGTTAAAGGAGAGCAAAATTAGGCACATAATTTTATATTGTCTTATAGTAATACTCATCCTGCAGAACAAAATATATTTCCCAAAGTTGCAAGGCTTATATCTGGTCCTTGAAACATTCTTTTTTTTGAATTCTCCCATTTGTTTAGTATTTTACAGTTCTGTATGACAGAAGAGAAATTATTGAAAAATATTTGCTTGCTAGCAAACTGTCTTTCAGACTGCTGTCCTCAATGCAAGAGAATATATACAAAATTCAGAATTTCCCACAATCTGATGGCACTAAACACTACTACCACTCTCCTCCTTGAGGCTGGAAGCTTGTGTTTCAGCTTTCTGTAAAAATAAACCAAACAAAATAGCCCGCTTCAGAGAACTGCAACCAGTGTCTGCTATTTACCTAAGCAGTGGTAGCTGCTGGCAGTGAATAAAAGCTCCAGGAATAGCACAGCTCTCTGTAGAAAACAAGGTCCTTCAACACACTAAAAAGAGTAGGGTTTGGGGTTTTCTCACCTGGCATTCCTGCTAGACCTTCACAACCTCTGGACAGACATTACGTCCTCTGAAGCAAAGCAGGCTGAAACTCAGCAGTTAAAAATCCTGCTTTCTCTGTTGTCCATGGCAAAAATCCCAATAGAAACAGGGTTTCACCATGTTTATCCAGGCGCTAAGTTATTCCTTGATGTTTATGGGGTCCTACTGTGCAAAAGGAATACTATAAAAGTTCCTTTGACAGCGGTTTCCCATCCACTGGGAAGATGATCCTGGCTTGTTTTGGCGCAAATATTAGCAGCTGGCACAAGCCAGGGTTTCACCCACCAATGCCCAGGACTAGAGAGGCATGATGGTATATAATAACACCATTTTACCACCTCTCCTAGCTCTGGTTTTCATAAAATAGATCTCAGCTTATTCAGAAGATCTGGACATTTTCTTCTAAAAATCACTTAAGCATTGAGAAATTACTTCTCCAATATGCTGTGTGTTAGACAGAGAATTCATGCAAGTGTGAGGTGATATTAGGTTTTATTAGCACTCATTTAGCATGACCTTACATTACTCACAGTTGACACATACAAGTGAGGCACATCATAATCCTAAATGCACACCAAGAAGTTCTTCATGCTACAATGCACCAGTAAGACCAGTAAGTCATGAGTGGGGCACATATTAAGTAGATGACAAGAATGACTTGCCTCTGATATGTAACTCTGGCTCATTATACCTATTATTTTCCATGCTCTGCAAGGGCTGGCATATATCTGAAGCAGACTGGCATACCACAGGAAAAATGACACTTGCTTTTGTTTCTGTGAGATGAAGATGAAAATTTGATTTGCAGCTATTTGAGTCTAGTCAGCAAACATATGACAGGCAGGCTTAACAAATTTTTGAGCATAGGAAAAACAAAAACAGGATACATATTTCTGTACCCTGTTGGTATGCTTATGCATCAGCCAAAAGCCTCAACAAAGGTTCAAGTCATAGAAAAAAATTTAATAAAACTGTTTATTCTAGGCTGTGGAATTTACCATGACATAGTAGACATGTTTAATATGTGAAGGTATGTGGCTTGCAACACAACTGCTTTATATTCAAAAGAATAAATTGGCAAATTTAGATCCCTGTACAATTATGGAAGGGAAGAATGTTCTAGTAAAGCTTTTCCCTTCTACAGCCCTTCTGAATTGCACAGACAGCTCTTCTGCTGACATCCTGAGTGTGATGGTGACCTGTGTGAGATGGTGCTTTTGAAAATAGGTATCAGAATAGTAGTTTCATCATGTTTATCTTCTTTCTTTAGTGATTCCCTCTGTTGCTGCATACTTACTTTTCTTGGTAAGCTTGATGTCCTATTTTGAGTCATGGGTTTGTTTTTTCTGAATAATCTCATGCACAATTGCTGACATTTTTTATGAGTCTTGCAGTTTTGTCCCAAACAGCATAGCTGCTAATGTGTGAAAGAGAGGCTGAGAGGCGTAGATCCGCAATTTGTTTGAAGCTGAAAGGAAAAATAAAGTTAAATTTATTGTATTAGTTTATTGTTTTACCATGACCATGCAATTAATCCTATTATAAAAGGGAATAAATTGAATGTTGTGAATGCAGCTGCGCCTAGTTCTTGGATAATGAGAACATCCCATGACAAAACGCTAATCTATTCACTTACATGCATAATATTACTTGTGATTTACTCTTGTCCTTCCACACATACATAGGATTCCTTTCTTGCTTTTTCATTTGCAGTTATTTCTGTTTTTCTCACTTTTATATTATAATTTCTTATAATATTATTATATTTTCCTACAAAAATTTCATATGCAAATCTTGTTCTTGTTCTGTTTTACTTCCTGTTGCAGTTTTGTCCAGGATACTTCACTTCACAGAAATAAGACACCTTTGAAAAGCATAAATTTGTGGGAATGTGGACAAGAAACAGTGTAATGATAAAAACGCTAGGCAGAGGCAAAGAGCAAACCATTTTTGTTAATAAAGGTCCCACTGGATCGTTAGTGTTCATGCAAAAATTAGAAAACAGAATTACTTTTTTGTTTATTTTATTATTATTATTTATGATGCTCTGATTCTGTAAGATTCAGTCACAATTGCATTCACAACATAAAATTTATTCCCTTTGACTGATGAATATTTGGAGTTGCTGAATTGGTGAGAACATTTGACTCTGTAGTGTCAGACAGTCTAAGCATTCTGCATTAAGATGGCCCTTTCCTGATTTCTTTTTCCTTTTTTATGCAATGTCTTTTTTAAGATTTACTTAGAGTTTCCTATGTTTTGTACAGGACATTTGGCAGCTACTGGGCTGATTTTTACAGATAGAGTGATTGTATATTGTCACTGTTTACTGCAGGGCGACAATAAACCGAGGCCGATGCTCTCTGTTAACTCCCCCTATTCCCCCATCCCTTCCCACCAAGGAAAAGGAAAGAGAAGGAAAAGAGAGACTTGCAAGTTGGAAAAAAGTTTAAAATGCTTTACTAATGCTACTAATAAAATAGAGAAAATAATACAAATATATACAAAAGCATCTTGAATTTCCAGGGGCAGCTCAGCGGGGGAGGCGGTGCCACTCCAGCGGCTGCAGGGCAGGCACCCAGATGTCCTGGGCTGGATTGCACAACAAACCAAAACTGGACTCAGGGATGCAGGATCTGGAACCAGGCCTCGGATCACAGGCACGACAGGCGGGGCCCTCTTCAGATGCCGGCCATGGTCAAAGAGAGTGAGACCCTCATGATCTCCCACTTTTATAGGGTGTATGACATGGATGGGATGGAATACTTAGTTGGTCAATTTTGGTCACCTGTTCTGTCTGCTCCTCCTTGCAAATATGCCCCTCTCACTTACAGGACATGCAGTTTTGTCAGCAACCTTGCATTTCATTTACATTATCAGCTCCTGTCTGCAAAAACATGCAGCCAAACTCAGAAAAGTGCAGTTACTTAGAAGGACTTAGCTGAAAGGAAAATTCACTAAAAGAGAAACTGGTCTTGTTTTTAACAAAAACAGGACATGTATTTACTTAGTTGAGAATTTCCCACCTTTCTTTTAATTCCAGTTGAATGATGCAGCTGCCTTATGTTTATTTCCTCTTTGGTTTCTCCAGTATATCTCAGAGTTAGAATTGGTATACTGGTTTGTATGTTGTGGTGAATTTTTTTTCCTTAAGTCTGCTAATGAGGAGTAATTTCTTTACCTTTGCCTTAAAACGTTTTTGTTATGAAAATATGCAAAACCAGTCACCCTCTGTCACCTTTCCTAAGCCATAGAATACAAAATATGCATAAACACACTGACTGAAGAGCTCAGATTAGGCTGGCCAAAGGGAAATTCACATATTCCATAATCACAGGATGAAAGAAAAGCAAATAAAAGCTACTGTATGTTGCAGTCTCATTATGTGATTACAATAATAGATAGGTAATGCAGTTTTCAAAATGTATCATTTCAGGAGAAGATTAAACGTAGTGAGTTAGTATTTAATCAGGTGGGCCTAAGCAGATCGGGACACATTTCTGGTAGCTCTGAACCTCCACTGCCTGGAGAAGTGCATTTGAATTAATTCCATTCATCTGCAGTTGTAGGAGAGAGGGGGACACTTTCAAAGTGTAATTTATCTTGCCTATTTTAGGTGCTTGTTTTAAGAGAAGGGGAACCATGCTCCAGATCGCAGAGCATGAGCATGCTACAGCATTCTAGAGCAGCTAGAAATCTGCTGCTGCTCAGGGAATCCATGTGCATCCAGGTTTAGACAAACGAGAGATACCCTGTGCGCAATGTCAGAGAAACAAAGTGAGTATCTCATCACTCAAGGGACGAAGCAGAAGACTTCAGGATGGAGCATCATCTCCCTTATGAATCTTGTCAGTGTTTTACCACAGCCTGTGTAGCATTTATCTTAGGGTACAAAACAGTTATAAAAATATTTCTTTGAGTATATTTTTATTCCCATAGACACTAGCATACCGGATGAAGTAAAATTAAGTACCTTAGAATTACATCTGTAGAAAGCAGTAAGTTGAATGGATGTAGCCTAGTAGCTCAACTGGAAGTAATATGAGATTTCAGCAAATGGTCAGTCTCCTGCACCTCGGTTACTTTAGCATATGGCTGGACTTTGAAGGAAATACTAATCTATTACATTGCTTTGGAGTGGTACACCTCAGTGAATAGATTTGTTTTCGCAGAAGTTCAGCAGCGGGGATATTTGCTAGAATGAAGCAGAGCCAGTTTCAATTTACTTTCTTTCTGATTTAGAATAAGGGCTTGAAGTTACATCCTTCATGTCCTAAGAACTGGCAGGGAAAGCGGGCAGTCTGGGGGGAATATTTTTCATTCTCTCAGATGGAAACAGTTGAGTTTTGTAGAAATAAATGCTAATTTCAGGAGTGCTGTAAACCTCTCTTTTCCCTGGTCTTATTACATGTCATGGTCATGGAACTAAAGCATCAGTTTCTCACATTTGTTGATGTGGGTGTTTGTGTCTGTGCATCTGCCTCCTGCCTGCACCGTTCAATGACTGTTGTAGCTTGGCCAGAGAAGGAACCCTAAGCGATGGGTGATTGACTAAAATGCTGAATCGTTGCATAAAGAAACAAAGTCTCTGTTTTTGTCCCAAGTGGGTTTTTTTTTGTTTTTGTTTTTGTTGTTTTGTTTTGTTTTGTTTTGTTTTGTTTGTTTGTTTGTTTGTTTGTTTGTTTAATGGAGGTCTCACTAGTGAGTACGCCTTCAAGAGAATCTGCAGGACACAACAGGATGAATGAGTGTAGAAATCCATTGGGGTAATTAACCTCAGCAGCATCAGAATTTGACAACTGCAAATGTGTGATGGCATATGGAACAAATACTGTGTTAGACAAGTACACCCATTTTGGATTGCAGGGAACCAAACTATGTACTCTTCAGAGTACTTGTTCTCCAAACCTACTAACACAAATGCAATTTGCACCAAGTCGGAGGGGATCATTTTCTCATTGCCTTCTTCACAGTATTAGATTGCTGATAGCTGTTTTAATCACAGGAGGTGACTAACCTTGAGTTATCTTAAATTGAAATAAATTATTTTCCATTTTCTCCAAATATAACTGCATAAAGCAATAAAATATGCTAATTTGTAAGGGAAAATAATGTACACATATTACAGGAAAGGACAATTCAAAATTGTATGTAATATGTAAATCAGTGACAAAGTAATATTGATTTTATTGGGAAAATAAACAAGTTGAAGTGATAAATCATCACCTTTAAGTTGATTGCTGAAGATCGGATCTGGAAGACTGATACATGACATTATACAGTAGTTGGTAATGCAATGGTGCAGCTTCCTAGGAAGAAAAAAAAATAATTTCATTTTGGAGAGCCTAGCTGTGAAATGAGTGCTTAAGCCAGCAAACCTTGCACATTGGAAACATTCATAGCAGCTCACAGACTGAAGGCACTGAATCTTCACAATCTTTGCTGTTATTGAGAACTGGCAACACAAGAGCCCTGTGACATTTCACTTCAGTACACACAGGCTTTAGGCAGTGTGACTTAGAGGAACTAAGATGCAATTAAAAAAAAAAAAAGTAATATTTTAACACATTTTATTAACATCAAGGAGATTTTTAGGAGTGGCATCAGCCTATGGAAATTCATCAGGATACATTTTTTTTTTATGTAGAGCTCTTATTATTGCAATTAATTTTGGTTTTGTTCACTTTTTCATGGAGAAAGAGGGTTGTTATTCAGTATACAGAACAGCATAATGTGCAAAATAATCAGAGTAAAAAGTGTCCTATAGTGAGTGCATATACATTCTAGTCAGATGATGACAGTGACACCTCTATCTGTAATCCAGACTTTCATGATTTTATCATTTAATCTTTCTTTTCTTTTACTTTTCTGTTGTTATGGCAAAATTGCAACAGTTTGTGTCTTCAAATAAGCCTCTTTGGTTTTGATGTTCAGTCTACTCAGAAATGGATGACGCATTACTGATTCAAAGGCAAAGTTCCAAAGTTTTTAGAATGAGAAGCTTTATTTTCAGAATATAAGCTCTTTTGGTGTGTTCAGAGAAGCAAAAATCTCCAAGAGAACTGCCACTTTTCTTTATCCCCTTTTTTTGTTGTGGTGGTTTGAGAGACACTAAATTATTTTGGTTCATTTCAGAGGACTTTATAGTGAAAAACGGCCCTGTCTGAGGGCAGTGTAATGCTGGCATAACTGCATGCCATATTTTTCCACTTTGCACCTCAAGAGAAGGAATAAAATTTATAACATTTATCAGGCACTGGTTAGAGTGCCAAATCCCAGACAAGGTTTTTCTGAAGTCTGCACGTGCCGGGAAGGTAACGGGTAATGGATTGGTAGTAAACTGTCATGCCAGGGGAAAATACTGGCCTGCCATGAAAGTCCCAAAAGGAAAAAAAAAGTTGTAGCAGAAGCCTGTTGCCAAAAAGCAATGAGATCAAGTAAATGAGTGCAGCAGCCAAGCAACAGCAGGAGTGACATTTTTATAGTTGTGAGCCTGTTTTTCTAATTCTGACTTTCCCAACTGAATATTAATGCACTAATGCTAATTCCTCCAACCATGCATACCGAGGTGCTCTCTCCCAGCGTTACTAACATCACTAAACAGGAGCTGCAGGCAATGACATGAAGATGAGACTTCCCTCAGCAAAGTCACTCACAGGTTGGATAACACATAAAAGTCCTATGGAAAAGGCAAAATTAATTTTCCCTCCTTGCATAGTTCTTTCATAGAGAGCTACATTTATATCTCCATTCACCTTTACATGACACAAACCATACTTCAGACTTGATATTTCAGGTGTGTTTACCGTGCCACAAAAGCAGTGATGATCCTTCTGCTAAAGTGGAATAAACTTCCTTACTATGTTGCTGTTCTGTGACTTGAGAGAAATAACAAAAGTTTATGGCTGATGTGTTCCATGCT
Source organism: Nesoenas mayeri (assembly GCF_963082525.1). Classification (NCBI taxonomy): domain Eukaryota; kingdom Metazoa; phylum Chordata; class Aves; order Columbiformes; family Columbidae; genus Nesoenas; species Nesoenas mayeri. The sequence goes on from NC_137540.1 coordinate 33,310,239, forward strand.
GCTACATTAAAGAAAATTGGAAGGACACAGATGCCTAAGCACTTAATATGGCAATATATATTTTTTTTCAATTCTCATTTGACTCCCTATGATATGATAGTGTCTAATGTCTGAAATTCAGTTCTTAACTGAAGAGAGTCAGTATATAATACAAGTTTTTAAACAGCACTAGGATTCAAATTTGTAGGAAATTAAAAGCTGCGAAAACTGGGATAAATATTTTTGTCAAAGAGTAGGTTTTTCTGGGCTTATTTTTGTATGTTTCTTAAAATAATATAAACTACTACCATGCTTTATTTTAGAAACTCTTTGATTGAAAATTGTACTTAGAAATTACTCTTTATTCATGGCGTGCTGCAAATGTTGTAAGCACAGAGGCAGTCTTAAAAAAAAATAAATAAATAAAAAAAAAAAAATAAAAAGTTGTTCAGTATTTTACCAGCCAGAAAAATCAGAGAAGAAAAATCCATGATTAGGATCCTGTCTAGAACTGTATTTCCTGTTCTACCTCCAATACATTCCTGAATATATTGCTTAGTTTCTTTTGCACTTCAGCGTTGCTCAGCAGAATTCAAATACCTTATAAGACTATAGTGAGGGAAAACTGCAGTAAAGGTTATGGAGGGCTCAGCTCTACAATTACAGACGCAGTACAGACATCTTCTCTAGAATCTTGCAGGTGTAATGGTGCATTAAAGAGAAACCTTGCTTAATTAAACAAATTACTGAAAAAATGTATCATAATTTGATAGCATGAGCTGTAAAAGTTTTAAATCTTGCTAATAGCATGCAAGCAGTATGAAAGGGAGCTCAGGGTTTATAAAAATGAGTTTAATCAATAGATGATGAGCTTTGCCTGTATCTCATTAGGTATCCCAGCTGGTTTTCAAGCTGGTGGTTGCAGAGGTCCCTGGATACACAAGTGTCTCCACAACTGGTTATCAAGTGAAAGAGGTGGTTGTGTGTTGCTTTTAACAAAGAGTGGTAATAGAGTTCCTAAATGAGCATAGAAAATAACAGTTAATTAATATTTAATCAGATAATGCTATTCTTTGTTGTGATAGATTTGCTACATAATGTCAAAGATGCTGAGTTGAACTTTCAGTGATTAGATGTACAGGAGTTATGTTGCCTGTATTCGTAACAGCTGAAGGACTTCAGCTGTGCCAGTTCCTCCAGCTGCAAAAAGAAAGAAAGGTTTCTTGTGTGCATGCTGATCCTCCTTTGGATGCCTGTGTAGATGACCATCTGAAAGCTAAGATTTAGTTTACCAGTTTTTTAACACTCTCCTGGGAACTGGTGCTGCTGTACCTTGTTCTGAGCTTTCCAAATAACAATTGTTCTAACTTGGCTCCCTGCAAAGTAATTTTTCTGTTGAGGGGAGAATGTTGCAATCACTTCTGTGATCTGCCTGTGTTCATTCCTTGTGAAGCCATGGTAGTTCGTAAAAATTTCCAGTGAATGTTTTTGTCTCTAGATCTCATGATAAAATTTCTGCTATGTTACTACTTTTGTTATTGTTTGTTTTATTTATATTATTTTTCATTTATATTCATAGTAGATACAAATGTTTTCTGTTTGTTTGTTGCATTTTTAAATAAAAAGGAAAAGCCTTTGTTACTATATGATGATAATGTAATTTATAACGTAATGCAACATATTGATAAAATATTAGTGATGTAATTTACTGCTAAGTAAGCAATAGTGAATCTAATTTGCTTTTACAATGTGTGATCCTGAATTCACATGAAAAAATACTGAATGTAAGTGATATATTTTTCTGATAAATTGGTTATCACCACAGCCTGACCTTAGCCTTACCTTAACTAGTGTGTTACCTTAGCTGTTTCCTTAGCCTGAACATCAGATTCCATATTTGTTTTTAAAAAAACAAAATACTCACTACAATTTGTTTTTGCTATAAATGGAAGTAAAAGGAATATCTGGCATTTAATAAGTAAACCATGTTCCTCACAAAACTCAGTAAATGTGAAGTATTGTGTGTTTTGTAATTTCTCAATGGAAATGTGAGAGCTATTTTGTAAAGTTTTTCTGCCTAACACTGTTTAACTTTGTGTTTTCATACAGTTATGAACCAGAAACGGTGTAGAAAAAATACTACAGTTTAAAAATATTTGGAGGGTTAAAGAATTTTTCATTTACCATTTTGCCTAAGCTCAGGTGTCAGAGGTCAATGGTGATTACTGCTGTTTTAGGCTGTAGGCTGCAGTCAGTTTGTTCCAGCCTAGACCTGGGAAAGGCTTTTTGGATTAGTAGGACTGAAGAGCTGCAGTATCAAAATGTTTCTAGTTGAAAAGTCTTAAGTTTGATTTATTTACTTATGATTGATTATGGTGGCAGCTTGTGGTGTTTCCTAGGAAGAAAGAGGAAAAAGGGAGTCAGTGTTGGAGAGACATCTCGAGACTTGTAATAAAAATGCCATAGGTGAGAAGAAAGGTAAATCTAGGTTATATTTGGCAGGTATGTTCTGGAGGAGAGTAACTTTCTGGTTGGGTGTGTGTAGTGTTCAAGTGTTGGCAATATTGTAAGTAGTTGGAGTAGCGGAGCTTGGCTGGGACATACCAGTCCTGGCTTTAGCATGTGTCTTGCTCTGGCTTACTGAAGCCTTCCTATCTTTTGGTTTTATGCAACCCAGTTCATCTGAACCAAATTCTGCTTTCAGTCAAAAATGTTAGGGGTAAAGGATACAAATTGTGAAGGGGTATCCCCGTACTAGATTCAACTTGTTTTAGCACAGAGCAATTTCTTTGTTCCTGTATAAGCTGTGACTCTATTTACCATTATGTGATGGAGTAATTATATAGTTAGCAAAAGTTTTGCCTTATTTTTCCTATAGAGTGTTCTGGAGCTGTATGGGCTGTGTTAGCTTGTTGTATTCAGTCAGCTGGTACCCTTGCTGTACTGTGATCACCTTTTTCCTGCTCACTTGTACATGATATTAAAAAAATACAGGCAGGCAGGGGTTGGCAGATTATTATTTAAGTACTACTGTAGCACTTTTTCTGTACAAAGCCAAATTTTTATTTGTGCCATTGGTAGCGATGTTAAAGAAAAGCTGATAGGCGTGTTCTTCTTACCAAGCCAAACAGGAATGATCCTTGGAAGTTATACAGCTGTATTGTCTCAGATTCTGCTTTTCTGTTTCTGCCTTCAGTCTTTTATTAACAGTATTTTATTGCTGGTGATTAAGAATGTAGTGATGGCATTATAATTAGAAGATAAAGTTACATTAGCTCTAGCTGCGGTTTGATTATGCTGTTTGGATCTAGATGCAGTAATGAGTTTGTCTCTAATGATACTTATTTTCTCAGGGACCCCTTTCCCTTCCCCTCATCCAGACTTTCTGGACCTTTATGTTCTCCTTGGCATTTTCTCAGTAGTTTGAGTATCTATGGTGGCAGAGGAAAAACTCCCTAAAGGGAGGAGGAGAGGCAATCTGACTGGGCTCTACTGCGCTTGCACCTCCTTTACTTTGTTGGACTTTGAGTGGAATCTCAGGGTGCTAATAGAACTGTGCATGTGATCTGAGAAAAGTATTAGACCCTTTTTTTTTTTTTTTTTTTTTTTTAACCTGGAAAATTTAGAAACAATGAAGTAATAGGGAAAGTTGGGGCAAAATAAAATCTGTTCAGACTGAAAACTGTCCAGAAGAAAATCACCGATCTTTTATTCTTATTTTCCTTTCTTCTGTAGTGTAAATTATGTGCTTAATTGTGAGTTTTGCTACTTGGTAAACCTTTTACTTCACCCAATAAGTCCCTACCAATAGGAATAATAAAAGATGAAGAATACCCTTCCTAACCTGTGAATCCCTGAAATCAATTAGGAGTCTGCTTCTGAGATTAGACTTTTTTCATTTGTAAAACATATAATTTGTATCTCAGTACATCCAGCCAAAACCACTGAAATACTTCTTATTTAGACATAATCACAGTTTTCTTATGCCTTCTCAGATAAATAGATTTCCTTTCATGTCTTTTAAGAGGCATTAAAAATGGAACAATCGTATGCATGGGGAAGTTTAAAAAGCACAGGGAATGGTGTCTTCTAGTTTCCTTTTTTGTTATGGTGATCCAACGGAATTTGAGTAACTGGTAAGTGAAGGCACCTGCTAGAAATTCCTCTTCTAATTTTTTTTTTCTTTTTTCCAAAGCGACTCTTTGGTTCTGTGCCAGGGAGCTTTCTCAGTCTGGTTTTGTTCAGTTGAAATCAGACATGTTTATTTCATGCCTTTTCCATATTGAGGCGATGTGGCTCACAAACTGCTCACCGAAAAAAAAAGACTGAGGCCCCAGTCATTAATACTGGCTGAGAGGAGAGCACATTGTAGCCCAGGAATTTGGAGTGGAATTTGAAAGCAGTTTCAGACATCCTTCAGGATTTTATGGTCTTGGCTTGATTGCGCAATGTACACTGAGGGTTCTGTGATGGATATATACTGTTCCTGGAGATGGTACTTGCCATGTCATTTTGAGAGTGAAGGTGGTGAGTGACCTCAAGGTCACCGCAGTTGAGCAAATGTTTTATATATGGGACAGTGTTTCGTTTGGAGGGGCGGGGGGGTACTTTGTTTCTTTGGGGTTTTTAGTGGTTTTTTTTTTTTTTGTTACTTTGTTCTTGGTTGTTTGGTTTTGGGGGATGTTTGGCTGGGTTTTTTTTAATTCCTTTGGGGTTTTTTTTGTGGTTTGTTTGTTTGGTTTTTGTTTATTTGTGGTGGTGGTTTGTTTTTTTTCCTCTGTTCCTCCAGAAGGTGCCCTAGACTGCCCAGACTTTCTAGACTGCCTGACTACTTGATCTGGGCACTTGATCTGATGAAAGACTGAAGAATTTGGGTTTGTTATCACTTTATGAGGCATTATATATTAACTCATATCTCTGCTTTGTGTTATGGAAGGACACCAATAATGTGTCTGGTTGCTAAGAACAATAACAAAGTTTTGGAATGTTTGTAGAGGTGGTGTTGGACTAAGACTTAATTACTATATGCTTTTTTAATAGTGATGTGGGAAACATATTACTTAAAATAGCTCATGAAGACTGCTTTGAATTGTTTTAATTTAGAGAACAACAACAGAAAACATTTCAAAAGGAAAATATTCTGAGAACAGAGAAAATAATGAAAAAAGCTAGTTCTTTTGGTGTTCTTTTTTGTCTTGTTAAAGTATGCAAAACTGCTAGAAAAGTATAGTGGTATATATATATTTATTTCTACATACGTGTATATGTAAATGTAGTAATAAAGAATTTTCCTCTGTTTGGCGGGGGTAGATGATACTTTTGCAGCTTATTGGGAGGACCAATAAAAGAGCAAGGTTACCTGTAACAACTAAATACAAATCCATCATGGAGCTTATTTAGAAGCTTATAAGAACTTTCTTAATTGACAATTTTTGGTCAAATGCTGTGTATGTCTGCTTTGGTATGAAACAGTCTTAAAAATTTTCTTGTTGCAGTGACATGTAAGAACCAACCAGTAACACATGTTCTTCTTAAGCTTTTAAAAGAATTTCAGCAGCATGAATTGAACTGTCACAACAGCAATAGATGTTCTTATAGAGTTACACTTTGCAATAATTTTCCCTTTGTGCTTAAAGGATGTTGGGCATTGTAAATCTCAATGGGCTCAATGAGTGAAAATGGAACATCATGAAAACTAAATTCCAGAGCTGTCAAATCAAGAAATGGAAATAATATTAACTGTTGTGTGATTGTACATTATAAAACTCTTGTGTAATACCAAAAATGGCAACAACTAGATGAAGCCTTGTCATGGTCCATGCTGCCCAAAAAAACCAGTTATGACAAGCAACCTAAGTAGAAAGAGAGATGACCGTTTGTAGAGGTCTGGAGCACTTAATTTCAGAATTACCACTTATTATATCAGCAGTGGCTGAGATTTTCATCAAAACAATGCAGAGAGCTTGAAAGCTGAACTAAGCTTGACTGGTATAAGTGACACATACATTGTAATCTTCAGTTTTGCAAGGCATCGCATAGTCTGATGAATTAAAAAAAAAAAAAAAAGGCGGCACGAGAAAAATTTAATCATGTTGCTGAATACAGGCTTCATTGATCTGAACCCTAGTAACTTCTGTGCAGAATTGAGAAGAGATTTTGTGTTGCAGGCCTTCTGAGTTGAATTTTTGGGACCAGGCTTCCAAATGGATATGCTGGGGGGCCCATTCCACCAGCAAGAAAAATTCCTATTGCCCTTGGAGATATTGTAAAAAGCCTCTAGTTTTTGATCAAAATGCAGAAGTAAATAGGGTAGAAGAACTGACTGACTATAAGGGGTAATAATAGGCTTCAACTGAATATTCAAAGAAGCTTATGTATGTTGGCCAGTAAGGCTCTTGACAGTCCTGATAATCTGTCAAGTTTAAATCTTCATCATCAAAATATGTCTTGCAAATCGCTTGCAAATGAGTGTCTTTTTCAGGTGGGATTCTTTGAAGGCAAATGACTTTGGATTTCAGACTTGCAAAACAATCACCAAACAAGATTGCATTTGCCATAAAATTTCTCTGAAGTATTATTATGGTAGAAAAAAGAGAACAAACTTGGATTAAAGGAAAATAGTGCAAACCATCATACATGCAGCTTTAAAAGATAGATACAAGCAAAACCAATAGAACAATAATAAAAGCATACGTTTTCCAGTGGACCATCTACAGGCTATATGAGATATAAAGAAGCCAATAAAGGACTGGCAAAATTCCATTTGCTGGGCATTAAAAACCAAAGGTCTTTCACTGATAGGTGAGATATGCCTGCAGTCTGGGGAGGATATCATAGGAGGGTAAGCAAAAATTGCTGAAGGGAGACCGAGAAACATGTTACACTGCTTTAGTCATTGGTCTGTCTTATTTGAACTGCTTCAGTTTCCACAGAGCTATAAATTCTTTCTTGAAGGTTCAATAAAATTATGTAGCCCTATAAACATCTGAGCAGCAAATCAGACTGTGGTCAGAAGTTTGGGTCTGTGACAGGAAGAAAATAATTAAAATAGTTCCTTGAGGAGGAAGGGCAGACTGAATGCTTTGGCAGAACCTCAGACAGTTTCATTACTGGAATTAAGGGATGAAGGTCCTCTTGTTGTAATTATACCTTTTATTCTCCAGCAAAAGTGACTGACGATTAAAATTCTAAGGCAATGAGACTGGCAAGAAAAATATGAAAGGAAGGCAGCAGCATTTGAACTGCAACTGAATTTCCTTGTGGATATTCAATGTCAGTGGTGGAAGTAGGATTCTCATTACCTTTGAATCTGTTTAGCTGGGAAAGGATGGCGAGAAGCCTTTCTGCATGTTCCTCCCAGAGCTCTTAACTGTTGTCACCTCTGTCCCCACAGAGTCTAATGGTATATTTTACATAACTTGATTTGGGGGCCTATAAAGTCTTTTGGAGAAAAATTTTAAAATTACTTCAGCACTGCTGTGTGTGGGTTTACTAGTTTATTCTGAATTTTGGAGAGTAATGTTGCTACTGTGTGAGTGGATATTTTCAAGTGACCTCATAGAAAAAAGACTGGAGCTGTTATTATATCACTGTTTGCAGTTAAAAGAGAGAGACGTGCAAAGCAGTATAATTAGCCATCAAGATGCTTTCTCAGTGAGTAGGTTAACAGAGCTCACATGATTTAAGATAGAAATCTTTGCCATAGGAAGTATTCCACTTACAGCTGTGCTGAAGAAGCATCCCTTTCAGTTGTTCTTAGCTCTTTAGCAAAAAACATAAGCTCTAACACCCAGTACACTTAGATCACCTTTTATGAAGTAAGAAGAGCCAAAATACTCTGAAAGGAAAACAGAAATTACTGGCAGATCCTTTTGTAGAGCTACCAATACTAAAGCCAGTAGCTGTATTTGCTCTGACTCTTGCTAATTCCAAGTTGCTGCCCTTGCTCTTCTCGTCCTCCCTCCTGCTCTCTGCAAAGCCACGACTAAGTGCTAGAAAGAAACTGTCAGAGAGCTGTGGGGTGGTGGGGAAGAAGTAATCTATGATTTAATCCAAGTGTCTCCCAACACATGGCTAATGCCGAGACCTCAAACTCTGTGTAGAATGACAAAAAAGCAACTGCAGGCTTTAAAACAATTCGGTACTTTTGCAGATGTTGCAGTCTGAAAACTGCTTTTTGTAAGTTTCAAATGTTCCATGTAGGACAATGTCTTAAATAAGCTGAGACATAGTCTCAAGTATATTGTATTCAGGCTCATGACATCTGGGCTAAGTATCAGTTGGAAGACACAAATCTTTAAAATCAGTGACCCTTCTACATCCAGTACAGATAGAAATCTCATTAAAATGGTATTTTTTCCAGATGCACTGCTTTGGTGAATTGTACTGCATCCAGGAGCCTGGAGGAGCTGAAGAGACATAGATTTGCTTTATACCACAGCTTTGTACTTTCCATTGTTAATAAAAATTGGCCCAGTGCTCTTTTTGAAAAATCTGTATGTCTCTACAATGTTCTGTATGTCTGCATTTTACAATGTGATACTGAGGTGCCTGATGATGATAAGCCAGCCTGCTAGTAATCGTGTTTCAATGCTGTGCATCATGACTATGATGATAAACTTTCCTTTCACTCTGAGAGTAGAACTCACAGGCTAGCTGACTTTTTTCATTTTTTTAAATCACTGGAAAACACCAGGATTATCCTCCTATTTTCAGTCAGGACATGAAGGTGAAACACTGCTTGAGGGAATTGTGAGAGAAATGCACTTTGCATGTGAAGGACAAAACACTTCAATAAATATTTTGGTAATAGGATAAAAATTGGAGTATGGTTCCATCTCCTAGCAAGCTTTCTTCCTCCTCACTTCCTCCTCCTCCTTACATTCTCAGTTTGCTTGTCTTGAGCTGATCTGCAGTCTGGTAGCATCCCATACAGGGCTGCTTGGGGGGAGGGCTGGTCTCACAGGCTGAGTTCTTTCAGGAGAAGAATGGTGGCCATCTTTTGTTCTCTGTGGTAGTCAGCTCAACACAGCATCAGTAACTAGGACAGTGTATTTTTTTTTTTTTCTAACTCATAATACATCATATATGCTATCTGTATTTTTTATTTTCCACGGATTGCTTTGTCTCAGAGTAAACCTGATCTAGTTTCCCCAAACGCACCACCATCTGGCAACTGAAATTATTTTAAAAGAACAAGTTATATTGTGTTGCTAGTGTAAGTATCTCGTGATGTAACTTCAGAAAAACTTATATGATGCATAAGCACAAAATGAAGAAGTCTGTTTCCAACTGGAAATGTTAATCTTTTCAGATGTGAAGTGGGAGAGGAAATTACATTCAATGTTTTCCTTCACCATTTCCCTGAAACGTTTCGTAGGTAGCATCCCCAGAGAACATACTGATCAAAGGAGCAAGTATTCAGTGGCTACCTACAGAGAAAAAGATGCCAATGCTTCTCTTTAGAGAAATTATACTGGAGTAGATATGCCTTCTTCATCCTGTGTTCTCAGACTGCCTCATTGGGCAATATTTTTATAAAAACATATATTTTTATACTACCTCCAGTATTTTATACTGCTACTCAGTAGGTGTGATTGCTCGCCAAGACATTTAACTCAGAAGGTTATTATTAATCAATAGAATCTATGCATTTAAGACCAAAGAAAGTTGTTTTTCCTTTATGTTCATTCCTTTTGTATTTCAAAAGTGAGTGGTGTGGATCATCTGGGGCAAAGCTATTTTCCCTTTGAGGCAATTTACATTACTTACCACAAAGCCTTATTTATACAAATATTTTATTTTTTCTTCACTTCCTCAAATAAAACCAACCAACTAACCAAAAGTAAAATGGCACTGTATAACAGCAGCTGTGAACTTTGCTTTAACATTGGTAAAATACTAGGTGGTGTATCATGATTTTGCATACAGAAATAGGCATTTGTCTTTGAGCAAATACATCTATAAATTCACATTCAGATGTGTCATCATCAGTTTCACCTGGTCCATGCCTGTCAACCAAAGCATCTAGAGTCCTAGGGACACATGGTGAAGAGGAAACATGAGAGCCAACAGTTGCAGAGACTAGAGATAGTGAGATAGTGATGTCTAGCGAGAAGTGTATTTTAAAGGGAATACTTCTAACTGCCTTTTGATTTATTTATTTGATTATTTAGAGAGTCTTATTCTGTAAGTTGTGGAACTCTGTTGCTTGCAAAGCAATGCTGATGAATTTCCACCTACAAAACTCAATAGTGAAGCAATGTCGGCTATTTCAGTTAGTGATAGGTGTGTTGTAGTATTAAACTTTCCTGAGGAGCCGGCCTCCCGCTGCAGCTCCGTGTGAAGAGCACTTTTCTCTGCGGTGTGCAGTTGCTACAATCACGGTCTCGGTTGCTTTGCAAGCCTGTTCCCGGAGCTGATGAGGGAGGGGAATGTGTGTGATGGGTCTGTTGCTGTGGGAACTAATGAAGTTCTAAAGTCAGCAGTAAGATTTCCTTCTGCTTTGATGCCCTAGGGAGGATGAGCGAGTCCTTTTCAAATGTAAATCTTCAGTGTGTAAGCCTACCTAGAGGGAGTAAAGATGGGAAGGAGAATAAATCTGTTTAAAGCTCCAGGCATTTTCGAACTGGTTGTACTACTGGTGCCCTTTTTTAACCTTTCTTTCACTTCTGCAAAACATTACCTTGGCTAAGCTGTGCTATGTTAAAATCAGTCTGATGTTTGGAAGTGATTTTTCTTTTCTGTGTACAGGAAGTTGGTGGTTTTGATGGGAGCTTACATATTTCCCTCCCCAAAGAAGGGGAAGTGAAAAGCTTTCTGCTCCCCCAGAATGATTCTGTGCAGTTTTTGACCTTTTCCAGTAATACATATTGTGGGGTGTTTTGTTGGTTTGTTTTCACAAGCAATCAGGAGCACAGGATGTGGTATGAAGGGCGGAATTTTGGCAGCGCCAACACGGAGCTCTCCTGACTGGGCTCAGGGGAGCTGCACTTGTCCCTGTTCCCTTCTCTTCCTCTGCTTGTGAGAGCCTCCACCTCATTATTTCGTCATCACCTAAAGCTGCATTGCAGAGAATTAATTTTAGAGGTGTTTTTTTTTTCTTTACTTGCAGAAATATCTTGTTCTGCAACTCGTTATCTCTACTAAGCTGCTAATTAGAAAATACATTTTTCTAGCATTTCTGAAGTAGATATTTCTGTGCAGAAGCCTGTAAAGCCCTGAACACCTTTCCTGCAAGGAGGTACAGGAACCTAGAATTTGGGAACCAAGCTACATTCAGTGGGTGTATAATCTAAAGTTCAATCTAAAATCTGACTCTTATTGCTTGCAAGATGTTTCCTGCTTGATGATCTAAAAGCTGACTTCTACCTGAAAGGCTTACAACTCAGGTATTTTAGAAAAAAATCTGAACAGCTAGATCGCTGCAGTTGAACAGAGAGTACTTCAAATGCTGCTTCGGTGTTCATCTCACCTGGGACTGGCAGCCCAACAAGTTCCATGGAGTTCAGCCTTTAGTTGTCTGTTACAGCCACTAGTGCCCACTATTAGTTTTTGAACCAGAGTGCTGGGAATGGGCAGTAACAGGTAAAAGTGCGAGAGAGCAGTGTTGCTGGAGGTGTGATACAATCAACTGCTGGAGGATAAAGCTTTAATGCAGATACAGGTTTGTAACGACTCTGAATCACGCAAAACCTCTGTCGCTTGAACATGTTAAGTGGAGGGGGGACACAAATAATGTCGTCTGACTTGCAGTTGTGATGGGTCTGGCCACATGAATGCTCATCAAATGAAAAATACATGCTTTCCTTATTCAGCTGTCACTCTCAAGTCTGTGCAGCAGTCTCAATTTTGGAATTAACATTAGGATTTAAGTGCTGCAGTTCCACTGACTTCAATGGCGTGACTTCTGTTTCTCAAGGGAACTGAAAAAGGAGCTGGACCCACTGTTTTCAAAGTTTCTTTTCATTCTAGTTACTAGGTAGGTCGTGACTTTCGCTTACCATGTGTTTCCCATAAAAGCCCTGGCTGCCTTGAGTGCTATATGATAGGTTGTCTGGAAGCTGGAGACAAAGTGCACGCACTCTGCTAGAAAGACTTTCTGAAATATCTTGTATACAGTAGCTGAAGTTGCCACATGCTACTTATCCTACAGTGTCTGCATGTGGTCGCATTTACAATGTTCACACTGCAGCATTCACAAGAAAACCATGTAATGATGAAAAGGGCTTCAGTGCATACAGTGTGATGTGAAAACAAGTTAAAAATAAACCTATGAAACATCTAAGGAGTGGAAAAATCTAGAAGGGCTGTGCAGGACAATGCAAGCCTGTATTTTTGTGGACAGTGGCGGGGAAGGGAGAATGAAATGCATGTCAAAACAAACACACAGAAGAATAAGAAAAATGTTCTCTCCGTCCAGACTTAGCTTTTGCAATAGAAACCTAGATTGAGAATTGAAAGAAAACTAATCCGTGTGTTGTGTCAATGTAGAATGACATGATTTTTGGCTTGTAGAAAGCAAGTTAAGAAGTGATCATCCAAAGCTAGCACTTTACTAAGCCTGTTTATTGAACTGAATGTTTATTTTACATGTGGTGATAGCAAACTACTGGGATTTTAATGGTATGGGGTTTGTTTGGTTTTTTTTTCCCTCTATGTTGTCATTTTGCTAATGATTATAAGCTTTCAAGTCTGGAAGCTGACCCCCTGCACCTGAAACCCACCTCCATGAAAGAAAAAAAATGTTTACCAAGTATTTTACCTTTTTTGGTCAAACTCTACAGTTTTTCGACACTGCTGAAATCAATGCAAAATTTACTTGACCCTGTTTAGTATTCAGATCATCTCCCAGTGTTCTGGTGTAGAAGTTCTTGTAACAACTATGGTGGTTTCCCCTCATGGGTCAGGATGGGTTGTGCTGTGTGCGAAGGGTGCATCACCAGGATAGCATCACTGTCTTTGTTGGGTTTCCAGAAGGGACACAGACAGACACCTTGTTAGTATCTACAGGAAGGGAGGGAGAAAAATTTGCAGAAGCCGTTGCCGTCGTGTAGTTGAGCTGTAGAGCAGACAGATGAGCTATTGAGTGTCGGATGTGTTCTCCCCTCAGAAGAGGCTCACTGCCAAGCGTATACTTTGTCCATTATCCGAGGCCTAATGGATCGGGCTGGTGATCGTGCATCAGGACTACAAAGCACTTCTGTTTTAAGGAACGGTTTCCTACAAAGTTCAGAGGTAAAATTTAGATGACTGACAAGGTCTAGGCACACGGACTTTGAGCTAAATCCTGCAATTCGTTGCTTCTGAAAAGAGGCAACTAAGTAGCCAGGAATTCTGGGGTTGACCCAATACTGGTTAAAATCTGTGGGATTTCTGCTCAACAAAAATTAACAATCCTGATTTCTGAAGTGCTTTGAAATACAGAGATTTGGAACCAACACTATCACTATTTATATAGATATATAAAATAAATAATTTAAAAACAATGTAGTTAATTTCATGTGTGATTTTTTTTTCTCACTTCTGCACAAACTTTTAATAAATTGCTCTGTAATTTGGGGGAGGGGGAAGGGAATGATCCCTGGCAGGGAACAGAAAATGTCTGAATAAAGAAGATGAGAATAAAATCTTCCTGTCTGTGCTCTAGTATAGCTTCCACCATCTGACTTACAGATATGATAGCTGAGGAAAGTATGTGATGTTTTGAGTGGTTTTTGGAATAGGAAGCCTTTTCTGAACAGACAGAGCCTTGGATAGATGGATGGATGGATCAGGAAAAAGGCAAATGTTTGCTGAAAAACCTGTCCTCTCTGCATGTAAATGACATTGGGACTGTAAGGCTTTTATAAGGTAAAGCTGATGAGTAAGTCTTTTGAGTGCACAGAAGCACATAATAAATCTAAATCTGAAGTCTGCAATGTGACTGACTGTATAGCATGGTGGAGCTGAAAGGCTATAATTTTGAAATCTGTGGAAGGATTTTGCAGTCCATTCTCCAGTTCTGCACCTTGAATTAATCAGTTGCAATTTATACTTACATTTTGATTATGGAGCAGTTGAGTAACTCACATTGCAGTACAGGAGCTAGATTTATAGTGGAGATGTATTAATCATTGTGAGATAAGTATCTAAAATCCTATTTGTAGTCTAACTAGAAGGAAAATATGTCAAAAGTGGGGAGGGGTCTGGCTGTATATTTAGTCTTGATTAGCTGTGTAGCTGTAGCAAATGAATAGGAACAATCTTCTTGGTAGTGAGGAAAATTCTAACTGGGGTATATGAATTCTTTTGGTCCCCAGGTTTGCTCTGTGAAATTATTCTGACTTCTTTATTAATAGATTTAGCCTGAAGTAAATGAGATACAGATCTTTTTTTCTTTTCCTGTAATACTCTTAATCTGAATGTTAATGTATTAATTTATATCCAGGTATATTTGATTTAAATTCATCATGTTAACCAAACTCACTTGGCAACTATTATAAAATTAAGGAAACTAAATTGAGGGTATAGATATCATTTTATTTCTTAAGTACATAAATCTGAATTTTGGTTCCATATCACAGAAAACTTGGAAGTAAATCTGAAGAAGCTCCTCTGGACTCAGAGGGAGGAAAAAAAGACATGGAAGTATGAGAGTCCTGAACTGTCCAAGTGAGATTTATGAAGTTTCATGTACCAGTCTTGATAAGAGAGGGGAAAAAAAACCAGAACACCAAGCAAAACAAAACAAAATGAAAGCAAGTTTGCTGTACCCTATATATTTTCATTGGACATAGGATCACTTTTCAGCCAGGAGGGAGAGTTCGTAATTTAATGCAAATTGATGTTATTGTTGGCAAATGGGGAATGAATGTGCTTGTAGGTAGAAGGGTGCAGTAGTGGTGGTTTAATTTGGGGGAAATACATTGTCTTTTGGTAGAGCCAGCTCACGAAGCTGTAAGTGTGCTGCTTATTTGATCTACAAATCAAGATTCTTTGGATGAGGGAGAATAGCTTCTGCAGAAATGGGGGGTTCAGAGCACATTGTAGGGAATTTGAGACTCTTCATGCCTTTACAGAAGAAGAGAATGGTAGAACAATATCAGAGCAAATTAACTCAGTTGTGCAATCAAAAATGTATTACATTTTCTTTGTTGTAGGAGGTAATCCAATACAGTTTTGTAAAAATGCTGATGCACCTTTGCACTAGTACTATGGCCAGAAAAGCTGCAGGCATCATTGCAAACTGCTTTTGGCTGTTTGGAAGGCTGGATGCAGCAGGCTCGGAAGTCATCATTTTCAGTCTGTGCCAGAAAGGGAAAGCCTTTGATAGCCTTGTTTGGTTTTTTGTTTGGTTTTAGTTTATTTGTTGTTGTTTTGGCTTTTTTACCTCTGTGGCACATGGCTTACCTCTTAAAGGGGTGTTTGAAATTTAAGGCTCAAAGGAAGAAAGACTGAAAGGCAGAAGGAATGCAGGATGCAATGCTCTAGAATTTTTAGTTATTATTTTTTATTGTTTTTATTCTGTAACTAGGAGAAGAATGCCCGTTTTTCTTCCTGCTAGATTTTGTGTAACTCTAGTTACTAGTTACTTTCTTAAAATAATTCCTGTGACAACAGAATCACTTGCTTTGGTTGGAGTGCCTGGCAAACTGTGACTGTAACAGAGTAGTATGAAGTGCACAGTGAAACTACAAATGCTTTTCTAGAAGTTATTGGTACATGTGCTGCATGTGTCACTGACAGAGCCAAGTTGAGCTTGGAAGTTCTCTCACTGGTTTCAGGCTCAGCACAAGTTTTCTCCCAAACAAAGATGAGAGGGTTTGTCTTGTTTTTCTTCTTCAAAGAGTTAGTTAGCCTCCTGCATTGTCAACAAGTGAAAATGAAATGTTTGAGCCTTATATTGCTAAACTGGCACAAATTCTCTTTTTCTCCTGGATTGGTTGAATATTAATTGTCTCTCCCTTCTAGGGCATGTCACGTTGTGAACATGGCAAGTTGTTTTCCCCCCAGGGGCTGGTCTTTGAGGCTGCACTCTCTTTCATGGGTGCACAATGTAATTTGGTTACAGGGAGCCTGTAGCGTTCCTGCAAAACAAATTTGGTTTTAACAAATGATTGCTTTCTAAGCATCGATTAAACTGTAAATACTCACTTTTCTAAAGTTCAGATTTCTCTTTTCTGGGATTTTCTAGAGACTCAGCACAGGTGTGCCTTCTTCAGCAGCTGTGGGGCTACTCTTTTCCCTTCCTGCGGTCCAATGCAAATGCACAGTTACATATGTGTTGTTGTTATGCGCTTCATATTGTAGCAACATCTCTGTCCTTCAAGACACCTTGACTTACCCATGGTAATGTCTTCTGACAAATCCACATAATGACATGGTAGCTCAACAGCTCATCAGCTCCTTACCACTACTAGTTACAATTTTGATCTGATTGTACCTCTCCCCATACTAAATTTCTCATTACTGCTGTGCCTATGACTCTGATATTTTGCTGTTTCTGCGTGGACCTGTCCACAGTCATTGAAACTCTTTAAGCTGCCCCCAAGTCATTCTCCCCTGTCAATGGTAAATATGACAAACTTGTTTTCTGGAAATAAGTAAATGGAAGGAGATAGGAAGGGGTCACTGTGTCCCTTCCCATGTAAATTATGGCAAAATCTACTAAGAAAATGTGTTGGCTTTAGAGGCCTTATTTATGCAAAATAACTATTCATATTGCATACCCATGTCCCTGATCCTTTTCTCAACAGATGCAAAACATTCCTGTTCCTGCAAATTACCATGTGGAATAGAGGGGCCACATGAGATACAACAGCGTGAGATGCTATACAGCAAAATCATTAACCACCAATAAATGCTATTCAGAATGTTTTGTAGATATTATACTTATCTGAAGATAGCTGTTTACCAAAGCTGAAAAAAATTACTTTTATTGTAACTGAAGTATACTACTCTAGCAGCCTTGATTCTACCTACTAGGTTTGTGTGCACACACATATATGGTTGTTTATGCTGTTGGGATATATGTGCTGCATCTTATTTATCTGTTTGCCACAATAATTTCTTTATGATCATATTTATCTTTTAAATGATAACTGTTTTCCAGGATGTGACATCTATCCTGAATAGATCTGTTAGCATTCTTGGTTTTGAATGTTGTCGTTTAATTTGCTTTACCATGAAAAGAGGTTATACTGAAGACAGAAATATTCATGTGCCTCATCCTCTAATTTGTTTTCAGTTTAAGGGGCAGGCTGCTTCAGTTCCCATACATTCTTAGTAACTGGAAAAGCTATTGTAAACCTGTGAATACAGTTCTTTCAGGAAAAAAATTAGCTTGAACTTAGAATTTTTTTAGGTAGGGCATTTTTCTGAGGCCACTCAGAAGTGGAGTGCTCTATTTTTCTCTTTGATAATGAATTTTGGAAAAAGCTGGTTGGGTACTGGGAACACACTGACCTCCTCACCCTCACCGCTCAAGTTCCAAAGGGCTTTTTTTTTCCCCCTGACGTGTTTGGCTACATAAACAGATGACCTGGCTGTTTACCACAGACTTATTTTCTGGATGTGAAATAAATTTCAATGACTCAATGCTTCCTATTAAGTAATATTATCAATATTTAGAGGAAGGTGGTGGAATTTTCCATGCTTTCTGTGGGAAATTGTTTCTTTCTAGTATGTCTGGCAGACTTAATGCAGATGCCTTTGTGATATTGCCTCCTTTAAGAAACTGAAGGGATATTTTTTGATATCTCAGGACCAGGTAATACATGAGTATTTATGCATTAGTAATAATTACGCTAATAACCATTTTCCCAACTGTGAAATGAATGGAACAGCTACAAACAGTTTTAACAACATACCAGGTTAAATATTCAAGGCCCTGATTAGAGATCTTGTATTATGGCCTTGATAACTTCTCTCTTCTTTTCAGTAAAAAGTGTTCTTATGCACAGTGTATCCTCTTCTTGTTAACTGATGTAGTCTGTGTTACTCTGCAGTAGTACTTTGTGGGCTGTAGTTTCTGCCGTATGTCCTTTTCTGTATACTGTTTGAACCTTTAGCTCTGTGCATAGAATAAGTACAAAGCATGAAACCAGCACTGTTTCAGGGATGTCTTTTCTGTGGCAGTGTTCAGCTCATTAGTTCCACCAAAAAATGACACAGAAGTGATTTATATTATGTGGTTCGTTAACAAACACATTTGGGAGACTGTACGAATTGTGTTGAAGAATATCCTTGGTTGCTGAGCATTTATCTAAAGGACATAGTAGGTCTGTGTGTTCTAAGGGACATAACAGGTCCATGTGTTTTAAATAAAGTTGGTTGAGTTCACATATCTGAGTGTGCTTTTAACTATAATTGGCTGGTGGAGGTGGCTGAGCCTCTCATACTTATGAACTATCCTTTTGTAGTGTACTGGTCAGGATCCAAACAAATAACAAATTGGGTATCTCTTGTACCTTAAGGCACTTGTGCATCTCATCTCTAGATGTACTTGCATAATGTCTGCTCTGTTAAGAGTGGTTGCATAACGTGACAATAGTCATTGGATTAATATTAATGCCTCTCTCTTGCTTTATCATGTCATATACTTTGCTTCATTACTATGCTTCATATGTGGGTAACAGTGTTGGCAATATCAACTACAATATACATTCACAGAAACTTAATTATTTTTGTAAGAAATGTGAGTATTATATGAACAATTTTCTCCAGTTGCAATGTGGAAGGCTACTGGTACCTGAGGATATTCTGTATTCCATGGTCCAATGTTGTTTTATTTAATCATAACCTTTGATCTTCTGCACCACAATTCAGAAATGTTAGATGTGATCCTGCAGTTATTTGTAACTGCTGTATGTTGCTGTATAGATCCCCATGTGATTGTTCTCAAGGCTGTGTTTATATGTGTCTATTTACATGGCAAGGGTAGATAATGAATCAGAGAGAGTTTGTCAGTAGGAGCGTATTTTTGTTTCAAAGGCTCAGGAATGCTCCTCACCAGGACGCTTTTCTGCCTTGCATGTCTGCTTGGTTACTGCAGTATTTTTCATCAGTTTGAAAAAAAAGAGGTCAAGAGCTCCACAAGCAAAGGAGACTGAGTTTTAATATTTGTTTCCAGGAAAAGAGATAAAAGGAAGCAGGAACATAATATTTTTGTAAACTTTATTGACTGAATTCCTGTAGGAGTGTTTCCTAAGATGTGTGCTAAACAGTGCGAGGGGAGTGAGTATGTTTTGTGTGTGTGTGTACATATATATGCACATAATTTGATATTGGAAGCTATTTCTAATCTATTTTTCTCTTTTGATGTTTCATGGTATGGAAATCAATACTGACTGATTACTTACCAAGGGGTTCATGAATGTAGTAAGTCTGTGTGTACAGAAGCTTTGTACCTGCCTGAAAGTGATGTCAGGGTAGAAAAAGGAGTGCTAGATAACCTCCTCTAGTTAAAAGAGCTTACATGTTAATCAGATCCTTTTATATCAACCCCAACTGCCTTTGCTACAGTTTCTTTTGTCTGAGTTTGAACGTACCAACCCCTGAGCTGGAAGCCAGTGAAATTGCATTAATTTACCCCAGCTAAGACATCAGAACACCACAGTTTGCATACGTGATGTTACCACCTCATAGTACAGTCAGTATTATGCATTGGTTTCAGCGCAAGTCATAGGTATCCTAATATAGCTGTCCATCTCTTATTCAAATAGTTTTCATAGCTCAAGTGGACCATAAAAGACAGAACCTCTTACATGATCCACAGTGTAACTTTGATTGATTTGCATGATTGAGTCATTGATCTGACTTACCATTACTGGATACCTGATGTATAAGCAATGAACAGAGAATAATTGAACAGAAGGCAGTGGAACTGTTATAAAAATAGATATGGAAGATTAATGAAGTCCAGGAAACCAGAATGGATCAATACCTTGAAAAACATAAGGCCAAACAGATTCTGTTGAAAAAGAATTTTGCTGAACTGTTCCTCTGTGACTCTTGTGAGGCCATGGCCAAAGAAATAATAATTTTTGCCTTGGTCATGAGTTTATAGTGAACTGCTTTTAATGCTAAATATATAGAGAGATATTTAGCATATATATAGCCTATATGTAAAAGTAGCTTTGTGTAATGTGTTGTACTGTTATAGCAGAATGTTTAACCCTGATCAAAACTGGCAAATTCAAAGATGAGTTCACAATGGATTCTTTTTTCCTCCACTGAAAATCTGGATTGAATGTCAATTTTTTATTCAGTAACAAAACACTTCTTTGATTATTTAAAATTTGGGAAATAGAACATGACTGTCAGAAACTGATTTTAGTGAGGGGATGCACTGTTCTTAATGAATGTCTGAGATGTTACCTTTTTTCCTTGTGTATAAATAAATTTAACTGATAATTGCCATGGTTTTTTTTGATCTGTAGTTTTATAGGCATTGTCTGTATTTCAATTAAGGGATTGGAGGAATGCAAAAGACTCTCCTCTGGAATGTTGCCAAATTTTATTTCATCACAAAGTACTTAAGCGTAATGTTTCCATATATTTTGTAGTATTTTGCATCTTAAATAACCTGAATGATAGTCAGCCATCACCATCATATCATTGCTTCATGACTCGTTTCATACAAGTCAAACTGTGACCAGGTGGTAATTTATTAAAAGAGAAATCCTGTTAACTTCTCAATTCAGTCATGTGCTGAGAATGTATGAAATTTATTCTCCTTGCGTATGCCTACATAACTGCTTAATATAATGTGTTCTTAAATTATGCCTGATTTTTTAAAGTAGTTTACATTAAAAATTCACCAAAGCTATAGGCTTTTTAAGCCAATAGTCTCTTTTAATTAGAGAGTTATGTGCATTACTGTTTACTGAACAGTGTATTTTTTTATTGAAAGGCCACAAGGCCGAATTTTAGCAGTAAAAATAAAGTTAATTGTGTTTTCCTTTGAAGGTTGCAATGTCTTGTGAGCCATTTCAATCTTTTGTTCCATTTCCAGAAAGACAAGTTCAATAGATGTCAGAAGTAGAGTGCCATGACATGTAATGACATTGCTGTAGCAGAGCTTGTAGAGTTGTCACACTTGCCTTAGACCACTGTCACCAAAACGACCTGGCGGGGGGCGGGGGGGGAGGGAAATAATCCAGGGTGCTTTTCATTCCTCTTCGCTTTTTCTCTTCCCCAAAGTGGTGTCTCCTGGACACTGTGCCTAATTCTTCTCTCTAATATGTTAAGATAAGTGAAGACTGAAATGAGCGTCATACCTGTAACAGTGCCAGCCTTGCTGAAGGAGAGAGGCTTTGGCCTCAGAGTTGTGATGGTTCAGCGCTGGATACTATTGGGCATTATTCTGTTAGAGTGGCTTTTGGTTGTTGTGTTTTGGGTTTTTTTGGGGGGTTAGTGGTGATGCTTGAGTTTGTTTTTTTAACAGGCCTTTTCTGTAGTGATACATCTAGGGTAGGAGCCATAATAATGACCATGGTTGCTGTGTGATGACTGATGTTATTAAAACCTAATGTGCAAATTTTAGCTAGAGCAATACCACATATTAGTGGTTTCCATGTACACTTAGAATGTAACATTCAGTAGTTTTCCAAATTGATAGTTTAGGGATATAAATGGTGATGCTTTTTTGCACAGTATTTTCAATTCAGGATACTTCGGCCTTGTTGGTTGCATTGGATATTCCATCATGCATTAGTCATCCTCAGCACATTAAAACCTTTTAGATGCTCTATGGCAGTACCTTGAGCTGATGTTTGTGTTATATCTGATTACTTTAAGTGAGTCCTGAAAACTAAATTTGAATAAAAATTATGACTTTAAAAAGATAAAGAAAAATTGTCATTAAAAAGAATTTTGAGAGTGGCAGAATTCTTGTCAGATAAGTGCCTGTTATTGCCAAGTCATAAGACTTTCTTACCAGGAGGTACTATAACAATTCTTTCCACTTTAGAAGTAAGAGGAGGCAGTTCTGCAGGTATTATCTTTTCTTTCATAGAATATCCATCTTAAAATATCCACTGATCTTTACGGGAAAAAATGAATGAATAGGTAAAAATCTTGCTGTAGTTTCATGTCTGACAGTGAAAAGAGCTCCATTTGTGTGGAAGCTTATTATAAAGTGACTATCACTCCTAGTCAGGGTTCGCCAAAACATTTCTAAACACGTTCTAAATGTACTTGGAAACTTCTAGTGAGAATTTATAACAAGACTGAAGCAAGCATTGTTTTAAGTTAAGTCAACCTTGACATACAAGTTGGCACATCTTGGAGAAAATATATCAGAATTTTGGATTAGTTATTTTCTACAGTGAAAAGGTAGATTAAAGGTTTTACAGATCCACGTTTCAGCAGGCCTCAGTATGCATTTTCATATCAATTCAACCTGATTAAGATGATTGGTTGCATAAGCTTGACTAAGGTAAGAACACAGCCTTATTTAATCAGGGAAAGTATTTGTGGAGGTAGCCTGTTTTATTCAGCAAAAAACAGCTTTTCTATTTCTAACCATATCGACAACTACCAGTTTCTTCTATCTCTGTGTATCCAACATGTTACTCCCTTTTGGGAATGGGGATATTGTGCATCAGTCAGTTGGAACAAATCTCAGTGGTTTCTGTCTAGTACAAGCAACACAAACATGGATCACATTTATTCTGACCTGTTGTGTATTCTGGAGTTATATATGAATGACTTAAGGGTCAGTTGGATCATTCACAAGTTAATCAAAGGACCTTGAATGATTACAGACACCATTTAGATATCACCATCTGCCTCAGAACAGTTGCAGGGACATCCATTCAGTGCTGCGAGGCGTGAATCTCAGTGCCTTCCTTGTGGCCTGTTCACCACCAAGTGACAAACTGTTCAGTGCCCTTGCCCCCGAGCTTGAAAGGGGAGCTTTCACAATGTGCTTGAGCCCCTTCCTTCAGGAGAGGTGAAGCTGACAGTGGACCGGAGAACCCAACATTTTGATTGATGAAAAGGACAAGTTTGTCCTGCTGCAGAGGGCCTGGTTAGAATATCTGCCAGTGTTCTGGGCTATCGGTGTCCCACCTCTGGAGCTATTCTAAAAATAAGGGTATTGGCTACTCTTGGGGCAGGCAATAGAAAAGTATGTTTTAGTTTGTCTATATTGATACTACCACCTTACTTTTTGCCAATCTGGTGTTCAAGCTCTGGGGTTCACAATGCATCTGTTTCAGGAACTTTTATTGTATTGTATTATTTTATATTTTATTTTATTGTCTTCATATATATATATGTATATATATAAGTCCTTTACATTAATTTTACGTGTAGCTGTAGCATTTCTTTAATAGCTGTTATGTACCAAAGACACCAAAGAATTGCGTGTTGCAATATGGAATATTGTATTACATAGGGTTCACAACTTTAAAAGGCACCTAATGCTCACTGCAAGGAAACAACGTTTTGGTTTCAGTAGTGCTTTCAAGAGTTGAGGTTTGCTATCCATCCTTCTGAAGTTCTTAAAACAAGGCAAGATACTCCTCCCCCCACCCCCTCCCAGATATTTTTTTTCCCCTGGATATTTTTTCTGCTCAGTAGAACTTTGTGTACTTGTTGCAGACCTGCTGAGTTAGACAGACCCCAGATGCCAACAAGGAGCTAAACTGATGTGCTATATCCATCCTGAAAATGGACTTTTCAGGCTTCAGGAAGGAATGTGGGAGATGTTATGCATTGGCATAGCTGGCGTATGAAAGCAAAATTTACTCACGTCCAACCTAGATTGCAGTTGGCTTTTTGGACAGCCCCTATCCTAGAATCCCATGCTTAATTTGTACTAATTTTTGCTTTTCTCATTGATCATCAGAATTTCTGCCAGCAATAAGCCATAAGATTTTACTTCTGCTACCTAGTTTGGCTCATGCATGCATTTGCCTCCTGAGCATCCCATTATTACAGTTTCCTCCTCTCCAGCTCTGTTTCTATCCTGTCTGCAAATGTCATCGTTACCCCCTTTTTTCTACTGTGGAAAAATGAGCACAATGTAAGATTGCCTTTCCTGACCTTCTTCGTCATGACTTCACATGTATTTTTCCAGTAGAGTCGCCATGGTAACACTGGTCTTTTATAAAATGATACTTGCCTTTACCAATAGTTGCTGTTTATACAGTCATTTGAGCTGCTAGGAAAGGGGAAACAAGTACATTCAGTAAAGAAACCCTTATATGCATAATCTGGATGCTTGATAGAATGCTATTTCCTATATAAGTAACATTTCTTGGCTCTTGTAATTTTCCATTTGAGTTATTCTGCTAATTTGTTAAAAGCCATTTTCTTCAACTTCTGCGTTCTTGTTTCCAGAGCACTGGCAGTTCAAAAGGCTGTATGAAGAGCTTCTGTTCTGTTTCTGCCACACAAGGCACACAACCCATTTCACCTTTTCTTCTATAATTGAATAACTTCCAAGGACTTGCTCTCAGTGCAGTAACAAGCATGTGCTTACCCAGTAGTAACATTTTGATAAAGCTTATGGTTAAAATAATTAATAGCTGAAAAAATTGTAATGCCTTGAGTTGTGCTCAACAAGGAAAAGGTATAGCATCCCTTTCTAGTTTACTTGTAGGAATGGGTGATACTTGCAAATGATCTAGAATAGGAGCGTAGAATGAAGAATTAGTATTGTCATGCCCACAAATGAATGTGAAGTTTTCAAATTGTATAATGTTCTATAGTAGAGGGATTTTACTTCTTGATATCTATTTACCTGAGGGCCAGCCTATGCAACTTAGATCTCTCTTCTCCTTGGACTCTTAAAAGAAATACGTGTAAATAGGTGCCTACAATGTTTATGGCAGCTGTGTATGGCAGCCACATTCATGTGCAGTAAGGCAGGGCTTTCTGCTACAGGTTTTCGACAACTGTTTCTTGGACATAGAGAACTTCTCTGCTATCCCTATTTGACTAATTAGTCTTATTTTATTTTATTTTATTTTATTTTATGTTATTTTATTTTATTTTATTTTTCCCCCATAAAAGAGGTTGTTTTGTTTGTTTTAACCAAGTGTTACACATGCAATGTCATCAGCACAGTAGGAAATAAAAAGAAAAGCATATCCTGGTGTGCAAAGTAGAGGCAGATCTCCATTGCACACTGTCAGTGATAGGGAGTGGGGGGTGTTATGCCTCTTGGAATTACAAATGAATTTATGAACCTGTTAGTAAAAATGTTTTAAAGGGTAGGAGACAGTGAGTATGCAAAGTAGAAGAGTGGTTCTAAGCAAAGGTAATCACAGAAGAAAGACATGGAAGTGTGAGAGAGAACAGGGAAATGAAGGGAAGGAAATGTTTTCAGAATTCATAAATCTAAAGAACTGGTACTGAATTATCCTATGAGGCATCAAAATACATTGATCTTGCACCTCTGTAACAAAAAAAGAAATTCATTTTGGCATGAAACAATACTTAAAAGCAAAATCGTGCTGAAAAGCAGTAACGGCCAGGGGGAATTCTTTAAAGTAGATAAATGAACATATGAGCCAGAGTCACACAACAGTGAATGAAAAGACCAACTGTTACTGTGTCTCTCAAGTTTGGGAATGTAGATATCATGCTACTATGTCATATCTTACTCCTTTGCTAAAGAGTAAGAAATTTCACTGTTGTCAGAACTACGCAGAAGATCATTTAGCTACTTTGTGAAGTCAAACCAGGTTAACTCATTGTGAGAATATATAAAATCTAGGAGTTGTGACTCTTCAGCCTATTAGAGGAAAATAAATGGTGACCTGAAAAGGCGACTTTCACCAAAGGCAAATTAATGAGCAGGCAGCTGAACATCAGTAGAGATTTTACCTGGGATGTTGTCTACAAAGTGACCTGTTATGGCTCATTTTCCAGTTATCTGGGAGAGAAGAATGAGTTTAGAATGCAGCAGGGATGTGACTCGTTTGAACTTTGTATTTGCCTACTGTTTGCGGACGGTGCTTAGCTCCGCTTCTCTGCTTTCACACCTTCACTTTTCAAACCTAGAAGTCTGTCTCAGGATCTGGGGAGGAGGGCAGAAGGGTTGTTCATGTGTGTGTTTAATTTTCTCATCTAAAATGGAGACCTGACTTCCGAAACTCACAGCAGAGGCAGGTGGGGGAGGTGGAAAGGTAGAACTTAACATGCAGATGGCGTTTCTGTCATGTGGAACAAATCTTACCATGCAGAAGGCTTTGTGTTAATACAAGAAAGAAAACACCATTAAGAAATACTATTATTCAGTTTGTTCTTGATACTTTACGGGATTGCTCAACCTCTTCAAATCAGGTTGTCAGTTGACAATCAGACTTTATTTAACTCTAATACAGTATATATACATATATATGTAGTTCAGTAAAGATGGTAGCACGTGTAATGGTAGTATACGTGGGTGTAAATACAATAGTCTAAAATACCATTCTGTGTGATTAGGCTTTTGATACCTTATATCTGGCTTACACTAATATTGTAAAGAACTGTTTTTTCCCCACACCTGAGCCTCGTACATTTAAACCATAATTTGGTTTAACACAGAAATATACCATGACGAAGCAGGTGGAAGAGGGGAGTACAAAAATATAGTAGTAGATTGCCAATTAGTACTTCCCAGATAATAATGAGATTTTTATTCTTCAGTGAATAAAAAACAATTGAACTTACAAACAAATATAAAAAATATTTAAAACTTTTCCACTCTTGCAACATGAGTGCATCCACCGAGGAACAAGATCAAAGGAGGTGCTTGGACTCTGCCTCTGAAGGCTGCTCAGTCCCAGCCTGGCTTGTTGGTTGGAACACAGAGCTTTGAATCCCAGCTCAGCTCTGGCAGCAGTTTGTGCGGCTCCATTTTAACCCTCCATCTGCCTTGCCAGGGCTATCTTTGGTCTGGCTCCATGGTATCTCAAGGATTAGCTGTGTGCATACCCCAACAGCTTTGCATGTCTCTTGGCCATATGCAGCTTTAAACTTCATACAGTGGGAGGTCATTCTTCCCATTGCTGCGCTGCTTATTTGTTTAGATTTCATTCAGTCGCTGGATCTGCCATAAGCTTTAAATTCTTGGTTACTTAGTTGGCCAGTGAGTGCACGTGTATAACTTACTGATAAGTGACACATTTTTGTCATTGTTTCCAGACTGGTGTAGTTATACTTGCCTTGTGTGTGCTGTTTGGCGTTCAGCAGTAATCTCTTTCAGATGTTGTATGCTAACATATATTAAGAAACTGTTACTTCAGACAAAGTACCTGAGTAATTTCATTACGCTTGTATAAACAAACGTCTGTGTTGTTTTAACCCTTATCTTCCTAAGCAGAGATGTTAAGGCACAGTTGAGACCAGAAAGCAGTAAACCAGTTTTCAGGGCTGGGAGCTGCACTGTCTACCTGCCACCTCCCTTACACTGGTGCCCGGCGAGGGTAGCGGTGCAGGAGTTGCCAAATGAAGCAGAGTTGCCGTTGCCTTAAGAATTTCCATTGTGCAAGGATGTCTTGGAAGCTTTATTTATTTGGCTTTGTACTTACTGGTGAAAATCCAGATGTTTCTCAGTAGGAAAAAAGGGCAATTGTCTTCTGTGACATCCCCGGCTACTATAAAGAGGCTTATGGCATCACCAGGAGTTTTGACTCTGACCTGAGAAGTAAAATGAGGTAAATGAAAACTGACAAGCAATAAATATTCCCTTGCTCTTTCACTTGCCAAAAGTCCTAAGAATGTAGCACCAAAAATCTGTGCTGAAGTTCTCTTGTTTGTTTCCCTTAAATAAGCACATTTCTTATTACTCATTAGAAAATGTTTTCAAATCATTTTTGGCTGGGCTGTTACTTAAGAAAATCTCTGCTCTGACTCATATGCTACTTGGGCAGAATAAAATATGTGGCAAGAAGCTCTTAACTCTCACTGATGTTCAGTTGCCAATTAATTTTCTAAAGCATGATGTCTTGCTTGATATTTGGTGATTTATTGGAACACTGTTACTGTTTTACTTTGTTCAAAGCTATTTTAAGCACAACAATGTACGTCTCTAATTTGAATTTCTTCATCCTCTAACTTAAAACTGAAAAAATGCATTTTAGTACTGTAATTTTTAAGAACAGATAAACTAATCTTCCCTACCTTGGAACAGCAGTTGATGGTTTAATTCTGAACCTGCACAGTCATACTTTGTAAATGACACATGCCTACTGCTAGTCGTTTCCAGGATGAAACACTGTAGAAAGAAATTTCTTTTGATTATTCTGAAACCATAAGCTATTACTTGTATTAAAAAAAAAAAACAAAAAAAACCACAAACAGGTACATAATTGTCAAAACCACTATTGTATTACTTACTCAAACTGTGTATGTATATTAATTTGAATTTCACGCAGGGTTTTCTTGTGCTTTGCAGATCGCTACGAAGAATTTCCAGCTGATGCCTGGTGGTAACACAGTGATGGTTCCTGCCCCTGAGCCCAGGGAGGGCAGGAGGAGGCCTTGCTGTTTGTGTCTGTGGCCACCGGGTGTCATTCTAGGAGCAGACTTTGGCCAGCCTGGGAGCACTACTGTGGCAGCAGCACTGGAGGCTCCACGCAGTAAGTTGCTTTGCACAAAGTCAGCCTCTAAAACAATAATTATTTACCTTTTGTGTCTTTTTTTATTTTCTTGTTTAAACAAACAAACAAACAAACAAAACAAAACAAAAAAACCACACACACAAAAAAACCCCCACAACTATTCTAAAGCACGAACAGTGGTTTTACTTTCCATTTCTGCATTCAGGATTTAGCATAAAATACTAAGGGAGTTAAAGGTATTTGTGTTGATGTTCTATAAATGCTACACATGCAGCTAGTGAAACTTCTGCATCTACACATCAAATTTGCATAAGCTTGACTACGTTGATTTTGAAGATGTTTTTAATAATTACTTTATTAGCAGTTGTTTTGAGTTTGTATATAACCGGCATTTTACAAATTAAGTCCAGGAAAAATGGAGAGATAGAACAACTTCTAGACAGAATCAAGTGGTCTCTTTGTAGGTGTTTTTTCTTCCCAACTCATGTCCAGCAAAGACGAGGTCCTAGAAAAAGGTCTGCAGCACCATGTAAGGCACCAGTATGGGATTAGGTTAGAGTGAAGAAAGCTTGCTGAATTCAGTGTTTGGCATATCTTGCTGGTCTTGTTTTAAATAATTTTTAAAAGGGGTTTATGTGGGAGAATGAGCAAATAGGTGCACTGGATATCTTCAAGAACAGCAATAGTGGCATGAAAACAGGATGTGAAGAGAAGGAGATAAAAGGTTTAATGAAGTGAAGCAAGGTCCATGGTAAGTGAGGCAATAAGGAAAGATTTTGGTAGGGTAGAGATTTATGGAGCCTTAAAAGTGAAGATGTGAAGCCTGAACTTAAAAACAGAAGGGCACTGGAAGAAAACTGAGATGCAAGCAGGAGCAATAGTTAGGGTATTAGAGAACACTTTCAAGATACTGAAGTGAGAGAAGAAAAAAAAGGCTTTTTGACCTGTATGTGTATGTTTATCTTCATTTTAGCATATTTGCTGCTTTAAGTGATAAAACACCACTAAGCTGAAAGCATCAGTGTCAATCCAGGTAAATTAATCTGGACATCTGTGTAGAATGCTACTAAGTTGCTGAGAAATTATTCAAGAAAACTGGAAACAGGAAGCTTTGCAAATAACATAAACCAGAATCTAAGGTAGCCCTGGAATTCTTGGTCCATGTTGCATGTGATGTTTAAAAAATACTAATGATTATACACACCTTACATAATGTTAGTTCCCATTTATTCCAGTTGCCACCCAACCCTCACCAAAGATACTTGGTGTTTGAATTTTAAATATATTTGGGTATATATATGTATATGTGATTTATAAGCAATCACCAAATTTGTCTTGTGAGTGCACATGAACCTGCTGACACAGATAATGATCCAGCCACGTGCTTTTTGGCTGAGGTGTGTCTGTGAGATTGGGTCTTGATTTGTGCAAGTGTGTTTCTTAGATGGCACACAGAGAGCAGTCAGCTCCAGCTTGACCTACAGAACACTCAGAGCCTATCAGCCAGTAGATGTAGTTGGTCTCCCTGCAAAGCTGAGAGCAAGCTTTATGATGTAGATGTGATACAAAGTTTTTTGAGGTTGAGTGGAGGGGAGCAGACAAAATCGTCCTTTCCAGGATGGCTGATGATCCTCCTGCTGCCTTGGAGGTGGAACATTTCTCACATTTAGAATTCCTAAGTGAAGAATGTTCATTAACAGGACAGATTCCAAAAGCTGGCAGCTCAAATAATGAAGAAATCCTTTCACTGTTCTTGTTTTATATGCTTCTGATCAGTCTCACTGTGGCTTACTCATAATTTGGGAATCTTTTGAGTTTTTTCTTGACTGTGTGGGACTTCTGTTATGAATGTCATGCTTACAACTGGATGGATTTAAAGATTTACTGAAGCAGTTGGACAATTTGTGATTATCAGATAAGCGAAATTCAAACTTTGTTTTTATTGGATCAAACACAGGAACTCTTGATTTTGTGTCATTCCACTGTGGTTGCATTTCTAGTAGTGTCAGAACTTGAAAACTTGCCTCTTTTCAAACTAGTAGCTGTTTTAAAGGCCATCGCATGTACTACCAGTAAGTTTTCTTGTGAAGGTACTTCCATGATGAATTTAGAGTCAGGCCTCTCGAAGAACTGGGCTTCATCTGAGCTGTTTTTACATTAGAAAATTAGTCCTTTTTAAAACCCCATTTCAGATGGAAAGTTGTGCCCCTGTTGTTTTGTGTGCTTTGCACCATTATTGTCTCTACCGTACTAAGCATCTGCTAGTACTGGGTTAATCAAGGTGAATAGTCTCTCACACAATGCTTTCCTTTGTCCTCCCTCTCACCCCCCAGGAAGAAAACGGTGTATATTGTGTTCTGTACATGTGGCTGAAAGGGCTTTACATACACATGTACCTTGTACAGGTGTTAGAGATGGCAAAGCCAAAGTATTGTGCAAGTTCAATTCAGAAGACACTTTATTTGCAGTAGTTGCTGGCATGAGGCTAGAATCTGCTTTGGCCATCTTCTGTGTTAGGCTTTTGATGACTAGGAAGAAAAAGTTAGGGGACTCAATTCCAGCTGGATGAGATGGTGTGTCCTAACAACTGGAAATAGCGAAACTGTTCAACAGACAAGTTAAGCAGGAGCATAATGTCAGTGAAACTCGAGAGATGGTAGCTTGAATCAGCCAAGTGTGGCTGGGCAGTTTAAAACTCAGCGGTACAGCACTGTGCTACCAAGTCCTCCAAATCCTTTCCAGTGCATGATAGCATATTCCTCTGCTTCAACTAGCTGATTTTAATTAAGAGTTGAAATCATTCAAGTATTGCTTTGGCAAAAGTAATATTATGAGAGATTGTGAATTATCTTTCTGTTGCTATTTTTCAAGTTTTAGTGCTCTATTAAAAATAATTTTGTGTCATTTTTAATCACTGCTGTAAAGATTGTCATTTCTATTGCCAATAAACTTGTTTACTGGAATAATACTATGAAGAAAATATAAGCCATGTCCATTTGGTGTCTAGGCACTGACACTGGAGGTAAATTTCAGACTTTTAAAAAATGGTGCTGTTCCTATTCATTTACAGTCCTTAACATTTTTGTGTGTTTTCCTGAACGAATGCCACCCATTTGGGAGTGAAGGTGATATCATTTGTCAGCTTGTTTTTTCCTGAGGTTATAATAATAGTTCACACAGAACTGGTGGTATGTCTCTCAACCACCTTTCCTTTGCAGTGGAGTATTTATTGATTTATACCTGCCTGAGGGAGCTTCTTCCCAGAACCTGTCACTGGCGGTACAAGTCCCACCCGGGCTCTTTGCAGGCAAATCCTTAACGGGAAACACTTCTTGGTCCCTGGATACTGCTAAGAACCTCGATTTTCTTCTGATTCATCTCCCATCTTCCTCCTTCTCCCCACCCTAGCTCTGCACAGGCTTAACAGTGAAACAAGCGGCTGTTCGCTTTGACTTTCTAGGCTAAGTACTTTCATTTGTATTTAATATCACCACACACATATTGTATGAAGTTTGTGATTTATAAGCAATCACCAAATTTGTCTTGTGAGTGCACATGAACCTGCTGAAACAGATAATGATCCAGTCACGTGCTTTTTGGCTGAGGTGTATCTGTGAGATTGGGTCTTGATTTGTGCAAGTGTGTTTCCAATGTCTTCTTAATCCTATATTGGAGACAAAGGTTTTGTTTTTATTTTTATATCTTTTATAACAAGTTACAATAAACAGTTTTGGGGTTTGCATGAGATCTAATTACACTATTGGGTTCTTAACAAGACAGAAAAATAGTATGTTGCATGGCTAGTAATTACTGGGAGACTCAGAAGATATATTTGAAAAAGGTCTAGTGGTAACTGCTTAAAATATTGCAGCTGCTGCAGAGTTTGCTTTTAATGTTAGGTTATGTATATATTCATAAACAGTACATCTAGTTACCAAGTCTAACTTAACTAGTAGTTGTCTTGTTTATGATGTTGGGCAACGAAAATTGTGGCGGAAAAAAACATTACTTTTTTTTTTAGTTTGGATCTCAGGTTCTTTTTCTTTTTAAAGGAATAATGTTGCTGAATATATAAGAACTGCAGGGGTTGAAGTCTAACATATTGTCTTGAGCTGGGTGCTACCAGGCAAGGCTTCACTACCCCTCCATCCTACCTTTTTAATGTGTAACATGTTTAGAAGAGGGCGAAAAAGAAAAAAAATGTAGTTTTGCCAGAAAAGAATAATCTCCACAAATGTCTGCCTATATAGAGGCACAGAAGGAGAAACATCTGCTGCTTCCACAGTGATATCATCTTCTTCTTGGATACTTGGGTACCACAAAGACCGCAAAATAAGGGAGGGAGTCTCAGCCGGCTCCGTTGTGGCTGAATTGCCAGGTTTAGATGCCTTTTTTTTTTCAGGAGCGCTGGAAAGTGAGTCTTACCTTCTGGCTCCAAAAAACTTGCTTATTTTCATCTGCTAATAAGGTTCTAAGTTGAGATCCTTCAGCTGTGCGTGCCTGACCTGATCTCTTCTTAAAAGACAGAAGTTTGTGTGCTGTCCTCAACTAGAGAAAACTCCGTTTGCTGTTGTTTGCTGTTGCATGGGATGGGATGTTCTTGATAATCCAGGGCCGTGCAGTGTTTCCAGCATTAGCTGTCTTTAATTCTGCTCAAATACGCCTGAAAAAGAGAGTGTGTGTCTTGAAGCATGAAAATGCTTGAATCCAGCAGTGACCACCTGTGCTTACTTGGAAAATGAGAATAATAAATACTAGAAGGAGATTTGCTGAGTACTTCTGCCCTTTTTTGGGGTGTCAGTCGCAAATGAGAAACTCCGGTCACTGTTAAAGTAAGAACTGGAACTTGAGAGAAGTTAAAACTGAATTATTCCTACTTCCATTATCTCAGAAGACAATACTTGGATCATGTAACTGAGCACTAAAGCACAGAGCTTTGCACGTTTTGGAGAAACACTGTTTGAAAGTCTTTGTCTCCCTTTGGGTATAAATTAACTAAAAGTTAGCTAACAAACCTATGTAGCAAAGTTCTATTCTGATAGTATACAAAATAGCTGCATTTAGTAATAATTAATAGTCTGTAAATATCCCCAACAATTAACTAAGATATGAAAATCTCTCTAGTTTAAATATTATTTGGTATGGTCTTGGTTCACTCCAGTTCTCTCCAGGGCTTTCACTTCTATCTCCAGCAAACAGCCAGAATCAATACGTACTGTAATGTCATCAGATCTGGACTTCCAGTGCAGAAGCTTAATGGTGAACTGATATGATTATATCAATAATAAGAGATCAGCAGGCTTCACTGTTGCACAATTCATGTCTTTTATGATTTATTTCATCCTAATCCCACTAAGTGCTGTGCAATATTTGTAGAGAGTTACTGAGTGACTGGAAGGAAACAAGTTCAGTTACATGTAACTCCCATTTTGGAATTAACTTAGCTCATTGGCAATGGAAGTGAAGCTTTTTTTAGAGTAGGTACAAATCTTCTTTGACTTATAGGTTAATTGTCTAGCAACACAGAAATTACGAGTGGTACTCATTTGATTTTTTCTTTGAGAGGATTACAGATTCTTAATTATTTTATAACAACACCTTTTTCTGTCACTTTATTGAAGTAACTGCTCTGTTTCATTATCCTTAGAAGTGTAGAGTTTCAGAGGAATTGTTTTATGGACTGACTTGTCTCAACAATCTGTAAAAATCCTAATAGTTTTCTCAGCTTATGCAACAATCATGGCACACCTACGAGGTCAGCTATAATGCTTTGGATACAAGGACAGGAACAATTCTTTAAATTGTGTTCTAGCAGCCTACAAAGAAACATCACATCCTCATACCAAATGTTTCAATTAGAGTAGACTTGATTTCTGTGGCTCTGGTAGCAAAACATCACAATTTGTGTGACTGAGGTGTGGAGAGCCTAAACCTGATTACAGAACCAGATTTTTTTCTACATTTTTTTATTAGATGACTGATTTTTGAACTTCAGATGCAAACCAGTAATGTAATATGCATGAGAGTGATGATGGAGGAGGGGAACTTCCAAACCTCATGTAGAAAGGTAGCTGGAATAGATGACATTGAAATAGCAAACCAAATACACAATTAAATGGGATTGATCAAGACTTCTTCATTGAACTTATTTATTTATTGAAGTCACCACAGGTATCCTGGGGAAGAATTTGGGCCTGTAGGTTTTTGTATACTGTGCCATTTTTGGAAACTCTCAGACTTGAAATGCAACCACATACATTTCTGCCTTTTTTTTTTTTTCCTCCTTTTTTCCCCTCCTCTCTCCTGCTGGGGTCATTTGTGACTGAGACAAAAACATGTGCTTTACCAGCATTGATTGTTTTATTCAAACAATAATAAGCTAGGCATTGCTTTTTACGTGTAATTAGTATCTGTGTATAACATGCTTTTTCTGGTCAAGGAGTGGGTCATATGGACACTAAAATTCTAAGTCTTTGCTGAGGAAACCCTCAGATCAGTGTTTTGGGAGAATAAAGGTCAAGGAGTGGGTAGACTTAAAGTATTTGGCGGGGGGGGAACATGATAGATGTAGGGAGGGAACAAAATTATTACCCTCTCTCTCTACAAAGCTATTCAGTTTTCAAACAGTGTGACACATGCTTCGACCTCCTATGCATAGGTTCTAGTAAAACAGAAAAGAAACCCACAGTTGTCTTTCACAATGCAGAATTAATCTTTGGGACTTCCCAATAAGACAAAGAAATTATTTCTGTTTCTTTGGAAAGAACTAAATTGATAATTCTGTGGATGTATTGGAATACAAACTGGTTTGGATTAGGTGGTTGTATAAATATTAATACCTCCTAGTCAGTGTGGGCTTGATTTCCACCCCACCCCATGAGTAATGTAATTTCTAGGACTCATTAAAGAACCGTATGATAAACAATTTCAGATATGGGGAATCTGGAGTTCAGTGTCTTACTCATGTCACTCAGAGTAGAATGGAACTTTCTGTGGTACTCTTATATCAACGTAGAAAAATGTGTGTGGGACACCAAGTTTGTCTACAGCTATTGCAGACGTTTGGTTGATGGGATGAGTAGCTTGTTCATGCAAACTGTGATACCAGCTGGCATCCGCAGAGAATGACTTATTGAAGTCCTTAAGTAGGGACAGGTAGAAACATTTATTACATTTTGCACTCATACACAAATACCACACTACGCATAAAAAATTTAAAAAGCTAAACCTCTCCCCAGGTCCAGTCCCGCTCTCTGTTAGTACAGCTGTGTCCTTTCACAAGCCAGGCTTTAGTGCTTTGGTTGGTTGTATTCTTAAAAGGTAAACACTGCTCACTTCATTACAGCCAGTGTTTTCTCCTTCCTTTGTTCATTTTATTAACCCTAGATGACTCTTGCAATCTCTCAGGAATCTAATCCCCAACTCTCTTTGGATCCCTCCTGTCTCCAGCCCCCACCCTCACCCCACATGCTTTGGAGATGCTACACAATTCCTCCTAGCAAAAACTTGCAGGAATTAACTTCTCTTTGTGCTGTTGAGCAAAGAGTGCACTTAATTATTAATCTGATATACCTGCCAAAACCTTTTTTTATTTTTTTTTTTTCTTTTGCCTCTTCGTGTTCTCTTCTACCACCTGGTCCCATTAGGAACAAAAATAGAACTAATTTTATTTCAAATGTTTGGGAAGTCAAAATGGGACACAGGACTAGGTTTTGAGAATGCAATAAACATACAGTTGTGAAGGATGTTAAACTTCCAATTGTGTTTCTAACCAGCACTTAAAAGCTCTTTGAGATGAGAGACATATACAGGTTAAACTGATGCAATATAGCGGAATAGCAGTTAAACTGTCTTTTTCTTTTATATTCTTTATTTGTATTAATCAATGGAGTGAGTCCTTTTACAAGGACAAGATTAACAGGAGATGATCCTGTATCAGCGTGAAGTTAGATATTTTATTTTTTTCCTCAAGAGTGCAGTAAACAGAGCATGGTATGTAAGGATTAGCTCAACCTGATATGTCTCCATTTATGACAGGTCGTTCAAAGGAAAATCCTGATGTAGTTTGACACAAAAATGCTGTCAGGAAGAAGCGCATTAAGCAATTTACTTTCCAATTAGAATATCTTTATTACTTACATGGGCCAAAATCTTTGCTGAAACATGTTGAAACTCTCATCCTTTTTCTAACTTACCTTAAAATCGTATCTCGGTATAACCTTATTCATGGCTTCTCTGATAGTAATTTTTCAGTTCATTTAAACCAGAAGCTATTATATCTTTTCTGACGGTGGAAAGAGTTGTGTGCTAGAATACAGCTAAAAACAGGAACTGAAATGCTTGGCTGTTCCCCAAAATGGAACAAATTATTGATGTATTTTTCTTTTGTGATTACAATGTAAATATTTAACCCTGTGAGAGATTAGAGAATAAGAGAATAAAAAGCAGATTTCTTTCATTCTCCTTACTTCTAAACAGGTCAGAAAGTGGCACAAACTATCGTTGTCTAGCAGAGTAGAGAGACAAAAACCAGTGAATGAGCCCAAACAATTATTGTTGATGTTTGAAACATTGTATAGTTAGCACAGACCTATCATGACACTGTTTGAGAGAAGAGTAAGCATTTGTCTTGTTCAACAGTGCCAAACAGGGTCAAACCCTATAGACTCTGCTGCTTGAAAGCAGTTTTTACAGTTTTTGACATAATTTAAGTGTTAATTTGTGACTCTTGTAACACTTTATATTGTCACAAAAGGAAAATTTAATACTGCAGAGGAATTAAAAGAAGCTCTCCCTGTATCCTGAAATACATGTATCCCTGGACCTGAAAGGATGAGCAGCACAGGATTCTGCCTGCCCTGTGCAGTGCCCCCAGGTTATGAATATTTAGCAAGAACCACGCCTGTTTCATACTTTATTGCTTTCTCAATGGAAAAGATAAGATTCTATGAGCACAAGTATAGCAGTGTGATAAGAAGGGAAGTATTCTGACTGCCAAGTTCCTACTGTACAATGAACTCCCAATATTTCCTGCTAATTTCAAAGTTTCTCTCTCACTTAGAAATATGTGTAAGCCTCATCTTGCTCAGCTACTTGCTGATTATTTCATAGAGCAGGAAATTGAAACAGTTAAAATATGTCCTTAAATATGGGATTTCATACTTCGGCCATTATTCCAAAAAGTCACTAGTAAACTTTCCTTGAAAGACTAATCTACCCCTCGGTGACTGAAACCAAACAAAAGTCAGCCCTGTAGTAAGCTGTGTGTGTTAATCCTGTTCATAAGCTTGTATAAAATATGATTTAGTACCTAAGGTCCCATGAAATACATGATTAATTTTGTGGAAAACCTTCCCCTGAAATCTGAACACCGCTGTTTGATGCAGGAAAGAGCATTTTGTCCTGCTGCGGGCTAATGTTCTATTTAGAGCTTAGTGAAACATCTGTTTGAGGACAGCAGATGACCATGGCTCGTACGGCCATGTGATATTGGCATTTCTAAGGAGGTGGAAGCAGTTTATATTCCAAAGAAGAATTCAGACTGTTTCATTAATAAATAACTGGTAGCATTTTTAGGTTGGTATCCCTCTTTCCTAATGGAGCCCCATGGGAGAACTTGGGCTTTTCAAAAGGAGGAGAAAACAAAAGAAGTGGGGAGCTTGGGAGAGAGAAGTTTTCACACCCAAACTGGGATTCTGCTTGCTGGCAGCAAACCTGAAGGCAAAGATCTTACAATACAGGGGATTGAGTTAGGTGTTTGAAAAACATCACAGCAGCTTTACAGCTCAGTAGTACAATGTGAGAGAAGTCCCTGGGATATTATCTGAAAACCTTAGCATGATATATATATATATATATATAGTTTTAATGCCCTTGGTTTACCTGCCTTTGTAATACATCGTGGGTGCTCAGGAGTGCTATGGATAGTTTATTCTTTATCCAAACCTTTTATGTAAGTTCTCTTCAGAGTAAGTGTAGCACACAGAGTTCTATTCTACTGGATGAGACCATGAAAAAAACGGGATCGTTGGATAACTTGATAGAGATCTGAGAAAATTCTTGTTGTTATTCAGAAGAGACTCCTTTGCGAAGCTGGATGTGCAGGTGTGGTTGTTCATAGATACATCTACATATGAGACATGTGGTGACCAGAAGTACACTTGGCATTAAACAAACCAACGGGGAGAACAACAAAATGTTTTTCACTTCTCATGTGCAAAAGCTAGGAAAGATTTCTTTTGTTTGTTGTTTGTTTTTGTTTGATTGTTTTGTTTGTGGGGTTTTTTGGGGGGGGTGAGTTTGAGTGGGAGGATGTTATTTTGTTTTCAACTTCAGTTTGATACCAAAATGAGCAATAGTCCTTTAACTGGACTATTCTTTTTCTAGACTTTTCCCCTACTGCTAATCCATAAGTGTGAGTTGCAGAAGGGACAATAATGATTCATTTTTTCTTGGCACAGGTGTTGGATTGTCATGCAGGCCTCCTACAGACTGCAGCTGAGAACTTCTCTAAGGTTTATACCACTTTCTAGGCTGCATTTAGTAAGGTGCAAAGGGACTAAGGCACTCAGCTGCAAGCTACTTCTATGACATGTATCTCCTTTAGACCACTCTGACAACCTGAATTTCAACTCTATAATCCACAATTATAATTGTATGCTTCATCTTTCAAAGTGAGATGATTAATATCCTAGTTTTAATCTTAGCACTTCTGGTTGCCCTGCTTATCAGTAGCTTGTTCAGGTGAAAGAGGAAAACCAGCTTTGAACAGCTATGTTTTCAGTCCAGTCCTATTGTATTAAATAAATCCTGTTTTAAAGAGGGTTTTTTTATTGTCATCATCACTGGTGACAGCAGAAATGCAAAAAAAGTGCTCTGGGAAAGCTGATTAATGAGTTGTGATTAGAAAAGTATATTAGTTTGCTGTTTTTTTGGTTTTTGGTTCTATGTGCCATTTGTTAA
Organism: Nesoenas mayeri; assembly: GCF_963082525.1. Lineage (NCBI taxonomy): Eukaryota > Metazoa > Chordata > Aves > Columbiformes > Columbidae > Nesoenas > Nesoenas mayeri. The sequence goes on from NC_137540.1 coordinate 33,349,724, forward strand.
ACTGACTCTATGTTTTCCTAATCACACAGAATTTTTTTGTTTGACTTCTCTGGGAATATCAAGTATTTGTACTATGAGGACATTGATTAATATCTTTATGCAGTCTCAATCAGTGGTGAACTGTCAGACTGTATATTCAAATATGTATTATAAAAGAAGAAAGTGGACCTACACATTGGAGTTCTATGCACCTACATCTTAGTTTGCTGTTCCCATGTAACTGTCATTATAAATACTCACAGCATCACATGGTACGTGTACACTGTATATTTTGTCAGGAAAATATCTGAAAATAATTCTGCAATAGCAAGCTGAGAATGTGCCATCCATCCTCTGCCTTCTCCATGTGTGCAGTACATTCCAATTTTCCCTTGATTGCCAGAGTCATCTCTGTCGTCACTGATTTCTCCCTTTAGATCAATTACTACACCTCTCCTGCAGTAGAGGGAGGTGGATATGAGTCTGTGCATCCACTAGGAGCTGGGGACTCCAAGATTTATATCGGTATAAGACAGAAGAGGGTATATTTCTGCAAGAGGGCAGAGCAGCAGGAACTGCTATAATAGTTAAAAAGAAGTGAGTTATGTGCTCCTCTCAGTGCTAGCTGCAAGAGGCAAGCCAATAAAAAGCTGAGCCCTGGCTCTGGACACAGAAGACATGCACCTGACACAGGAATTTCTGCCAGCAGCAAAATTTGGTTTTCCTATGTAGTCAGGAAGTTGAAGCAGCTGCAGTACTATTACCTTGAGCACACATGCTCTAAGGGAGCTGCTACTGTTGGGTGTTTCTTTCAGGTGTGTCCAAGAAGGAACAGTCAGTATTTGGGCCTCTGTGTAGCCAAACTGCAGATTTGCCGTGACTTACTCCACATTTTCTGCTTTTAAGATAAATGCTGAAGCCCCGAGCAGTGTGCATACTTTGAAAAATTCTTGCATAATAGCATTAATAATCCCTAGTGAATCTTTCGTGGGCCTATACAGTATGGTATCTATTCTTGATTCTCATTTTTTCCAGATTTGTAGTGGGTGGTTTAGTTTTGTTTAGGTCTTACATTCAAGAAATTATCCAGGCTAGTGGTTGCTTCAGCCGCCAGCCCTCTCTGCCCTCTTGAACTTTAAAGATTCAACTGCATCAAAGGAGTTCTCAGTACGCCGAGTTGTGTAAGAGATATTTTTATATATAAAGTATTAAAAAAAAAAAAAAAATAGTTCTAACATTTTTTCTTCTCTCCATTATTAATTTTATCTGATTTTATCTGGCTTTATCAAGGATTAGCAAAATATGGCTCTGGAAAGTATTGAATGCTGTCTGCTGTTTAGCTTTGAAAAGATTTCTTCTCAGGAGAATACCTTAGAAATTCTCCACAGCCTATAAAACCTACATAAAATCATAAATTTTCTTTGGCAATCTTTTATTTTAACTGAAGGAAAGTAAAATAAAGATAATTTAAATAAAAACAACAACAACAAAAAAGGAAAATGGTGGTCTGATGGGATTTAATGGAGAAAGCAGACTAGAAAGCTTGCTTTGGATCAGCTAAAATAGATTTTTCTGAGTGTTCCTAAACAGTTGTCTACTTATATTCCTTTTTGAGAAATTTTTACTTTGTTCCAGATTGGATATTGCATATTCATAGGACTATTTTAAAAAGCGAAGCTGATTTAGAAATTCTTGCCTTGAAAAAACAGTCCTAATTGGTTCCTTTCCTCCTCAGTGACTTACCAGCTTTCTTTCTTTTATTTTTAACTCTTAGATGGCTCAACTGGTCAGAGTGTGCATTTTACACATCCTGATTCTGTTTTTTGACAGTTAAATTAAACACAACCAACATTTTGGCAGATATTAAGCTTTGAAAATTCTGCATGTACCACACCAGTCTAATTTGCGAATTAACTGCACAATTAAGATAAACGGGTCACGTGAAGTTAATTTTCTTTTTTCTTTTCTAAGGACACTTCATGTGTAAAAGCAACACACAACTATCTGGACTTGTTGCCTAGAAACAAAGCCACATCTTTTATTTCAGCTTATGCTAGATTTTTAGTACTTAAGCACATGAGCGTTTATATGAGCTTCTGACTTGTATTCCTTCCTATCTTGTAGTTCTGTTCTTCAAGGCATGCTTGGGGCATCTGTTACATTTCAGAGTAAGAATACTCTTTTATTGTAAGCATTTATACTCATGATAAACAATTTGAGGTAAACAGATGAGTGTTAAAGACATTATGTGTCCATCTTTTTAGGGTGACCATAAATTATTAATAGATCAGGAAGACAACTTTAGACCAGTGTCTAACAAAGTTAGTTTTCTCATCAAAACAGCACGGTATATAACTACAAGTTGCAGTAAAAACTTAGTTTAAATGCATGAGCTCCCTGGAAATAAATATTTGCATTTGTTTGTAATGAAACAAAGTTAAATACATGAACAACTAAGTTTTGCATCTTTCTTGGTCATTACACCACCACAGAAAGTAGACCTCACACTATTAGCACAAACACACACACACAAAAAGACTTTTTTTGTGGTGTTTATTTGTTTGGAGTTTTTATGTTTGTTTTTTTGTGGTTTTTTGATTGGTTAGTGTTTGGGATGTGTGTATATATATGTGTGTGTGTGTATATATATATTTTTCTTTTTATTTTTCTTTTTTTTTTCTTTTTCTAAATGTTTCTTAGATGGAAGAGAATTAGCAGAAAGAAACTGGCGTTCTGGTAGAAGATGATGTAGCTGTGCTGACCCATTGCTGGCAAAGGACCAGGGAGCACAGAGGTGGTGACCATAGTAAACGTTTTCCATTTTTTAAACTGGCTTAAAACTATGATTATCCAGGGGGGAGATACTGCACCAGAATTATTTATCTTTACTCGTCATTAGAAAAGTTAAAACTTTTGAGTGAAGTATATCTGACCAACTGTGTGGTTAAGATTCTAGGAAAGCTGGAAGAGGTTTAGAGACCAGCTGTTCCAAGCAACCCAACTAAAAAGCCCCTCTGAGTTCTTGGAGGGGAGGAAAGCATTTTTATGGTGAAAAGTTTTCAAGCTTGAAAGTTTTAGATTCCAATTTTGCAGAAAGATGGAAGTAGCTTAAATTTTCTGTTCATGTAAAAACATTCTAGCTTTGCAGCAATTATGTTCTCTTTATATCAAGGATTTTTTAATAAAGTGACAATGTGAGATGCCACAGTTCAATTTCACATGTGCAGGATTTTGTCAACAGTATTTGGCAAATAGTTGGATAAATCCATGGATATGATCTAGCTATTGATCTATGCTTACTTTTGTTTGAGAACTCTACGCTGATGAGAGAGCTCTGCTGGTAGTATGGGCAAGTACTGCACTGAGATCCATAGAGCCGTACTGCACAGGATTTAAAAGGATCACATCCCATAGGAATAATTCTTGAAATACTATCTTGATAGCTCATCCTCATACTGAAGCATCTTTTGTAGGCAGTCTGAAGAATTGTTCTGTAAGGGTGCAGGATTTTTTTTCTTCTTAAAGTAGCCTACAGAATCAAGGTCATACACATAAAAAATTGTATTAATGCCAAGTCTTTTGGGCATCAGACACTCAGTATTAAGAAATGCCAAAATTAAGAGGGGGATGGTGTGAAAGGAGCAAGATTTTACAACTACATTTGTATATGAAAAGGTATCGCGTACAGTTACCAGAGGGAGCCTTGAGGCCGCAGATATTTCCATGACTCTCCTGTTTCTATGTCTCTCAATACAGCAGTATTCATTAAGCCATTTTCCATGCCAAAAACATTTTATTTTGTTTTTCTAACTTGGTAAATCTATTATATGCAGTGAGAATCTAGATTGATATGGGAATTGAGCCTAGGGTTATCATATTCCAGGTAGTGTCTTAGGTACCAGGCTGTATACATACTTTACCTATCTGTTTGAGGAGACTCCAACCAACTTTGCTATATCTGGGTATGAGGAATATCCCCAATATGATGGGCAAAGGGACATCTCCCTTGTGAATCTCATCCAAACCTTCACAGATGCAGCCTGAAAGGGGTTCAAGGTAGCCTGAATGATGGGGCACTACCAGTACCTCATCAGCAACTCTTGTGGTTAGATGGCATCTTGGAAGGGCACCTTTCTTTCTGAAGGTCTGTGATTACTGCAGGGTAGAGTCAGATTCCCTGAGACAGAGGCAGTTGCCCAGCATCTGCTGAGGACCTGAGCCTTGACATCTATTTAAGAATAATATTTCTGGCAGGGAAAATTGTATGTGCAGTCTGATACAGATAAAGTGGTAGCATTTATTGAAGGCTCCTGACAGACACGTTAGGGTGTATTCAACGTGTGCTTCAATTCTATTGGAAAATGTTAATGTATCTTGTCAAGACATGCATATAGTGAGTACCCTCCCTCTTTTGATGTTTTGAATTATTCATGTTACTGCAATCTGGATTTCCAGTGATGTTACCTAGTGAGCAAATAATTCCCAAAAGGTAAACTACAAGAGTGGAGGAATATTGACAGACTGAACTCTTTAGGACATGACTGATAGAGGAAAATTCAAAGCTAGTTCTTGACCTGAATTGAGACCTCTTTCTGTTGAAGCCAACAGGGACTGCTCCAGTGTTCTCTATTGCTGAATTTGAGAAGAATCACGAGTGAGTGAAAATAAGGATTTCAAGGATCTTTAGTTAAGATATCACTATATGTCAGAGTACTAGATTTCAATTAGTATTTATGGCATGGGATTTGGTGTGTTGGGTTTTGAACTCTTCTGATTAGGTAGTCTGTTTTTCACCAGAAAGTCAGTACAGAGAAATCCATACATCTTGGTGTGGGTTCCTGGCACAGGTGCTTTGAGGGACTTCCTCAGGTGAGAGATGCTGTCCAGAGCAAGCTTTGCCTTTCTGACCAATTTTTAAATCGAGTTGCTTTTTGATGGTGGTTACTACAATAGAGCTGCTTGCTGCTTCTGCTGTGCCAGTGAGCTTTTCTGATACTTTGTCAATGATGTTACAGAGATATCCTCTCAGGCCCTTGTCTATTCCTTGTGCTCTGCTGGCACATGTATTTCTTTTAAAATGGGTGTTGATCTGTTGATAATGTGCTAAGTCTATCAGTACTGTTTAAAGTCAGAAGTTCAAATTATGTGGTCTCAAACAATCAGCCCTTCCCTTTTTGTCTCCATATACTGACCATTCCTTCTTTTCTGGTGTGATTTTCTAATAAATGGAGTCTCCACCCTGACTATGTGGGAACTGAATCAGTTGCTGGAGAATATACACTGAGATCAGTTTTTAGATAGAAATATCAAGAAGTTTAATCTCTGCACAGTAGAAAAAAGCCGAAAATGTTTTACAGTCAGCAAATTTGGCAGGGAAATTGGAGGAAATCACCAAAGAGCATGTGATGGGAAGGATGACTGGAAACAGAATAATGAAAGAAGCTGGTAGAAGAAGGTGGAAGTCCCCTGAAACAAACAAACAAAAAGGTACTGCAGAGAGTTTGGTGGTTTGTTTTGTTTTTTGGACTGCAAGTAATAAGGGGATTTTGTTGTCAGTTTGCCATGTAATTCTGGGCTTATCTGTATTCTGTATATGACGAATCTGTTCCATTCAACTTGATAAATTTGAAAATTTGGAGGATTTTTCATTTAATTTTGCAGAAAATGAAATTGTATTGGAGGTTTCACAAGACTTCTGAAGTTGTTAAAAGGGTTTTCAAAATAGAAAACCAGTTAGATTTTGTTTCAAAAAGGAACACAGAAAAAACTGGCCTCTTGGAAAAGAAATCTCAATGGTGAAAGGGGAAAAATTGATGTCATTATCGCACTTTGGAAAAGCCACCAAGCTTGGAGGCTACTGTGTAAAAACTTCCAGGATTATGGTAAAAATGTGTTGCCCCTCATCTGACATCTCCATAACGGCTAAAAGTGTCTTTAATCCTTGAAGAATGATTGGCAATGTCAGCTCATTGTCACTCCTCTTCTTCTAGCCCTGGGGAGTGTATTCCAAAATGCTGTGTATCAGTCTGCTGAAGCAGCAATTGAAAGGGGTGGGAAAGAGAGAGGTCATTTTTTATATCCTCCTATGACTATTTTCAGTATATGAAGATGATTATTTTTGAAAACACCCTCTCTTGTTATAACAGCCTCATGCTTGCTTTGCAAAAATATCATGTGCCTAGAGTAGGCAAACCTCTCTGCAGGACAAGGGAGTGGAAAGGACTTATGCAATATTTCAGGCCCCATATAACACAGTAAAGTGAAGCACAGAATGTTGGTGACAATGAGAGCTGGCATTAGGATCACAGACCACAGTCTGTGTTACTATATATACTTCCACAGGGCTAGCTAAATCATCACCCCATCTTGCCAAGACCCGTGTTACTAAGTAGCACATGCAGTACTAGAAATGAAAGCAAGAATGATTGGAGTTACCTAAAGGTGAAAAACAGAGGCTCCATGCGTGCAGCAGCTGCTAATTGTTGCCGTCAGGTAGGACAGTGGTCTGAGGGATGGCTGTATAACCATTTCTGCATTAGGTTACCCTTTGGAGAGGATGTTTTGGATGGATTTGAGTGTGCAATATCGTATATTTTGATTTACTTCATTACAAGTTCTAAAGAGAATATGGTCATTATAGAAGAACTAATATTTTTTACATCTTCTGTACTGATTGTGATCTTTTATCAGCAGAGCTAACCATAGCTGTGCTCAAGATTCTGAGTATGAACAAGGAAAATTGATTTACCAGACATTTTGAAAACAGGAGAAAATGAAGGTGATGGTGCATATTGCTGCAGGATGCTACAACAGAAGTTCTCATGAATCCTTCAAAAACGCAAACACAGAACATTTTTTTGCTATCCCTAATGTTAAAAGATTTAAAGTAAGATTCAAAGTGGTGCGCTGCAGTATTACCACATAGTTAGCTCTAGAACATAAACTACAACTTCCTCAAGCCAATACACAGATCCAGAGTTTTTAGTCTCATGCCTTTAGGCCTTGTATCAGAACTGGGGCTGGCCAAGTCAGTTTTTCCAAGTCTGACTCAATGTCTTCATTTGGAAAATCCGCCTCATTCATATGCTGAGTAAAGCACAGTTACATCATTTACTATCCCAGTGTCTATTATTGTCAGTTCGGTAACACAATGTAGCGGCATCAATACATTCAGCTGAGGATCTGGAAGGTAGAGGCCCATGAGGTAGGCTTTGTTCTGCATTTTATTGCATATGCCAGACCATTTCCTACAATCTGCATGATTACACTTTTCTAGAAAGAAGGTAGTAGAAGAAAATGTCGAAATCTCCATTTAAATTTCTGTAAGATGTAGATACCAGAGATTTTTTATTAGCAGTAGCTAGTTCTTGCTGAACTTGTTAAATCTAAGCTTTGTGATCTCTGAAGTCAGTTTGCTTATGCCCCCCCTGGAGCCCAGCTACCTCTCCAGCCTTGCTTGGGACAGGTTTTTTTGTTAGCTGTGGTGCTTGGCTGCCAGGCATGTAGCCAAAATAAAAGGAATTTACTGGTAATAGTCCCTGAAATCTGTTAATTCAATAGGATAAATAGATAATGAAGAATCCAGGAAAGCAGCAAATTGTTGAAGCTTGTTAATAGGAAATAACAAATGATGTAATGTAAAGGGTAGCACTGAGAGAAAACCCTTATGGACAGAGTTCATTTTAGAAGCTTTATATCTTTAGCCGCTCACAGAAATAATAAATTTTTGTAGGGTACAAAAACTGCACTAGAATTCTGCACTTACACTTAGTGATTCAGTCATGCCTGAAGTCTGCTTAATATGGTTCAATCACAGTGACCTAAGACTTAGTATTTCTAAGTCGTGAAGTACATTGCAGATCTGTAGAGGAACAGTTGCTTTAAAAGAAATAAATATGTAGATAATGCAGGTCTAGAAAGTCTTGCGTTCTGTTCTTAATATAGGGATGATCAGGTAAAAAAAAAAAAAAATCAGAAATGTTAGAGATTGTACTACTTTTATGTATTTTAAAATGAAGAGAAACCAAATAACAGAATAACCTGTTGCTATGCAGCATCATGCAAGTAATTTAGAAGTTGGCAAAAATAATTACTACAAAAGATGCAACTAAGCAGGCTGTGTATGAGGCCTGTCCCAAGCCACTTTTGCTGACTCTCGTAAAACACAAGTTTAACCGTGGAACTGATTGTTTAATGCACGCTTGGGCAACACCTACACAATAATTGGTCCTGAAAATTCATTTTTTCTAATGAGTTTTATGTCACTTTATATAGTTGTCTCTGTATTTTAATATTGCCGGTGCTTTAGGACATCCTGGATATATCCAAGCAATGCTGACAAATCAGATTATTGGACTGTTAAGTTCTCCTTATGATCCCTGATTCTCCATTATGGCTTACACTATCACAGTACTTATAATTAAGCTCTCACATTTTTTAGAGACTAAGAGAGGGGAAATATTGCTGTCTTAAATTACATAATCCAGAGGAAGGAAAATAAGCATGGGATAAAGCAGGAACTGAAGTTCACAATCACTACTGCTAATTGTTTGTATCTAAATAGCAGAAGACAGGTATGGATTAATGGAGAGATCACAAGGTAGCTGCAAGGATAGCTGCTGAATTGTTGTTAAATGAAGATTTTAAGATACAGATATGTTAAAAAAAACATTTAACATTTTGTTTTGGGGTGGGTTGTTTTTTTCCTTTTTATTTTTTCAGGTGAGAGGAGAAAGGAGGATACCATCCAAGTAAAATAGTCCCACCATATGTGTTAAAGAAAGAGAGAAAAGGGGATTTTTATAGTTTCCCATTTTAAACCAGTATTACAGATTAGTCTACCAGGTCTCTTGTACTGCCTGTATAAGTGTTTGACACAAAACACAGCTAGCCAAATAACTATCAGAACATAATTTCAGTGAACAAGATAAGTTTCATAAGGAGTCAGTGCTAGAAACAGAGCACTTTGTTCTCTTGACCCATATTTGGCTGGAGGGTTTTGCCAAAACAATTAGGACAGTCGCATGAAGTTACAGGGAACTCTTTACTAGCCCAGTAAGAAGTTTATCTTATGATTTTTGCAGTCAACTAAAGTGGTAGTTGACCTTAGGATCTCTGTTAAGCTCATATTCTTATGATTATTCTGCCTAGTAGCCATGTACTGGCTCAGCTTACAAGCTAAACCATTGCAGCTAGTGAAAATGGCTGAAACGTGAAAAGAAAACAAACGAACGAAAATGAAACAAGAACAACGAAATACCTTTCTGTAAAGCCTGACTATAAATAAAATGCAGTAAAATTAGTAGAGTATTTGACATAGGGCCAGCACTAGCTGGTATATTAGTGCAAGGTTGTACTGATGCACAAGCTGGAACAACTGAGAAGCCCATACCTGGTATTGATCCTACCAAAGCTCAACTGAGTTCAGAATTAGAGCTGTTCTTCCATTACAAGTACTGCCAGCCAGGCAGGTGGTCTCTTCACATCATGAAATTACTGGATTTGGAAAAAGAAAGCAGAGCTACTTCTGTATGCCCTGTAATTACAGTGTTTCTATCACAGGATGACCTAAAGGTACAAAAGTCGTGTTAGTAAACAGGGTAAGGAAAAGGCTGTGGCTACGCAATTCTCTAGATGACATTGTCACATGCAGTGAGAATTTGGAAAGATGGAAGGGCACCTGGCCCAGACAGCAAGAAGATCAAAAGATCTTCACTATGCCAAGTAGCCACTAAGCCAGGTAGCTTCCCTGCCAACAGACTGTTGTTTCTGCATGTTGCAGGAAGCAGAACTCCAGAATCTTAGTGCAGGGTGGGTGCAAACTACTAGAAAATTCCCAGGGAACAACCTGGTCAAAAAGCTGATATTTTGCAAGCTTTCATTGATCTGACAAAAGCATTGGATGTGGTAAGTTGCTGTGGTCTTTGCAAGTTCACAGAAAGTCCTTTTATGTTTAAGGAAATTACAGTAGATTTTTAGAACTGCTTCATGTGAGTAGAAAATGAGGTTCAACAGAATGATACCTTCCATAGGACAGCTCAAAGAGTACATCTTATAACTAGTCTTGCTTATGCTGTTCAGTAAAGTGATGTGTGTGATCACTGTGACCTTAAAATGAACATTTGGATTTTTGAAATTCAGGAGTAACACTTATTCTCTCCAGATAGTCTAGAGTGTCTAAAAGGGCTAAATGGACCAGATAAGAATAAGTGGTTTATTCACTCCTATTTCTGATTTACAGCTGCTGGGCAGAAATTTGTTCTTCTGCAGACAGCTTTTTATTTAGCTGTCAAATGAAAAATTAGGGCTGCTTGAAGAAAGGAAAAAAAGGATGTCTATTACCACTCTGAATTGAATTCCTTGTTTGAGAGCTTCTTATTTTGGTGATGTTTCTGATTGATAGTCAATGCCTACTGAGAAGCAGATTCAGAAAATGGGGTCATCACTGACATGCACTTTCAAGAAAATAGTCTGGCATAAGGCTCTCCAGCAGGTGTATGAAGGTTTTGTGCTTCTTTTATGATGCAGGGTAAGTCTTTGGGAGCTGGACACTAGATGGGTCTGCGGACCAGAGGAGTTCTGCTGTGTAGACACCAGCCTTCCATATGCTGGAGGACCCTGTGTGACAAGTTGATCAGCGTCACTGTTCTGCCTGTGTGTTCACAAAGGTATTACCGATTTAAGTCCAGCAGTGACAGACCAGGGGCTTTGTCCATTTGAAATAAATATGAGCACACAGTTTCTGCGTGGTGGGGTGGGGTCGGGTTACAGTAAGCACAGTTACTCCCTGAGGGGCTTGTGGAGCTGTAAACATGCTCGTGACTGCTTGCAACATAGGTCTCAGCCACATGTAACACTCAAGCAGGCCACCATTCTGAGGGAAGACACAAGTTTATCTAAACTCTTTGACTGGAAAAGCATCCAAGTCAAAGAATGTGCCTGGCAGCAACAGAGCACTGGTCACATCCTGAATGGCAGTGCAGAGTCCTTACTACCTGTGGGTGCTCACCTGTGCTTAATTCACCTGTGCCTCATAATGCTGCCATCCTCAGCTTTGAGGAATCTGCTCTAGTGACATCAAGGATTATGTTAAATAATACAATATTGTCTCAAATTTTAAACTTACATTTTACTTTAAATAGTAAGGGAGGTGACTCTAGCAAAACCCTGTTTGCCTGCAGTCCAAACAGGATTAAAATTTTGTATGCCTGCATTCACGTACATGAAATTCAGAGGTAGGAAAGAAATGTGAAAATGAGATTAATTTATGCAAGATTCTCTGGTGGATGTGGCTGTTTTGAGAGTTTTGTTACATGAATTACCCATTTTTTTTTCTTGGATAAGGACAACAGAACAACATGCATGCTAATTTTAACATGGTAATTGACAGCATAAATACTTGACTTAAACTGGCAGTGAACATAAATGTGTGCTAAGATAATACTATGTAAGGCAGGCCCAGGATTTTCATTTTATGTGGGTAGTATGAGATGATTTAATAGCATCAGTGTTTTGAATTGTCATGGCCCAATCTGCCAAAGCTTGTCTGTCTGAGACCTAGGTCCCATAAAAATTGGGTTTTTTCTCCCCAACTGCATTTCTTTATAGCAGTATAAGTCCCGAGTATGTTCTTTTATACCTTACCTTTTTTTGCCCTGTGCTTACAGCTAAAAGCAGCTTAAGTTTTGGATAGCTTTCTCTAGCTAATAGAATGAGATTAACATCCTCCTGATAATTCTAATTGCAGTGGGTTTATACATACAGTATTTTGCTTAGTATCTTATAATATGAATGTGAAAAGATGCTCACTGTTGTTCAACCGTGAGAAAAACTTATGGTCCACAGCTTCAAGAACTTACAGTCTTCGGGCCTCTTCCGTCCTGAAACAAAAAGGAGTTCTGTAGTTGTCTGCAAAAGATGCAGGACTAGATTTGAAATTAACCTACAAAGCATTAAGGTTCTATTAAAGAAATGTACTTTCACTAAGGAGCTGAAGAAAAAGCTGCCAGTCTAACTTATTCCATATAACCAAGAGGGTGATTAAATGTTCCAAATATGCAGAAGTCAAATGTCCCATTTCTACTTTAAATCTTTTTCCTTTTATAGGCTGCTTTGAAAACCTGAGCTGTTTAGGAACAAGAATTTATTTACAGTTTTAAAAACTTGCAACTAATCGTGGATGAATAGTCTAAATTAACCTTGGCAGCAAAGCTGTAATTTCTAAGCCAACACATAACTGCATTTTGCATTAGTTCAGGAATATTGGGTACTTTGAGGGGTTAAGAACAAAATATTTTCCATGATTCATATCTCTCCTAGCTTGAAAAGTCAACAACTTGATTCCAATGTAGCCAAAAGGGGTTTTCAGTCCAAAATGTCTTGTTGCTTGCAATTAATTTGGGTTCTTGCAGTTAGGGTTTTGTATCACAATGCATTAATGCATGAAAGCAGCTGCAGAATGAGTAGTGCCACATGTTTGAACTAAAAATAATCTGTGTATATTGTTGCTGCGCAAACAGTTTTACATTTTGGTCACTGAAGATAATGTCTGTGTTAGAACAGCAGAGACACGTATGGCAGTATCAGATGCATATTGTAGAACTGTGAGGAGGTGCTTACCTGTGCCTGCTTGTGCCATTTAACCACACCCCATCCATTTCTGTCTTGGCAAGGGTGCTGAGTCGTCTTATTTAAAGCCATGAAAAAGTACAACAAAACTTTTAATGATAAATATACTTAGGCAAATGGAAACAACTACTGTTTTCTCTGAAATAAGGATTTTGGAAAATGGACAACTGACATGGTGCTTTATGGAGGGGAAAAAAACCTGCTATGCTAGTTTAGAATTAATTCTGTCTTGCTGACATATCTATGGGAGAGGGAAGAAAACAAACAACACACCACAAACAAACAAAACTCCAACCCACAACTGAAAATGGTATGTTTTCCAACTTGCTGAACTCAATCCTTCTTCCAGTTACAGCTCAATGTTTTGTGGCCCCACTGAAGAGTCTGTGCCTTTCAAGAAACTCCAGAAAATTCATTCCAATCCCCATCCTGCTAAGGTACATTGAGTGACTTGCAAATGCATGACTTCTTCATCAAAACTTAAGAGTAACCTTTGGGTCTCAAAAGCACTTGCTTCAATTCCAGCTTTACAGCTTAAGCTCTGCTCTCCATTCTAAAGAACACTATTCAGAGGAAGAGTTAAAGATTGTGTCCAGGTTTTTCTTTTGTTCCTTATGTGAAATAAGCTCTGTGCCTACATCTCCTGCTATGCACATCAGCAGATCTGCACGGCAATATTGCAGTACACTAGAGCCGGGATCTTCATTCAACTGGGAACTGCTGGTGAAGTGCAATGTAACAGAGGAGGTGATGATACCAATTTCTACTAGAAGATAGTGGGACTGCCAACTATCACCACTCAATAGGCACTAACATCTTAGGCAAGTTGTCTGTCTGTATTTTCCAAGCTTCAGTACAGTGCAATGTGCTTAACTGTCAACAGTCACAACTGACAGGCTTTGGTTGCTGCCACTTGCTGCCTTTCAGCTGAGACACATGTCTCCAGTCAACCAGTTTGGATTATAAATTACCAGTGGAAATGATGAGGCTCCATTCCTGTAAGTCTTGACTCCTCTGACATGATATAGTTGCAGGTTGTTCTTTATTAACAAGTGAAACCTGTGAGGTATGTGCTCTGTCTAATATAATAACAGAATGGTGATGTGGTTGAAAAAAACATACGCAGTTATAGTACTAGCAGATAATTTATAATAGAGCATATTGTAATTGTACTTTATTAGGTGCTTATAACTATTGTTATATACCTGTCACTAGGTAAATGCCTAATGTTTTCAATAGTTTTCTTATGTCTGTTAAATTGTATAGGCTAATGACAATATGTTGTCATGCTGATATATGTATTTGCTGGTTGTTTTTCTTCCAAAATCAAGCAGCAATTGCATACTGACACTGGAGAAAGAGAAGTGGGGATCCTGCAGCTGCGAGCATAAAGGGAAGAGTCAGAGAAGTGTTTAGTTCCGTATTAGGAAGAAGCCAAGAGAGGGAGTTTTTAAGTCCTGAGTGTTAGCTACAAACAGGCTTTGACTGATGATTAAAGAAACTGCTGTTGCATCTGTTTCTAAGAAAATCAGAAATGTAAAGGCATAGACTCTCTCTAATTAGAAGCACAACTAAACTTGCTTATTAACTACTTCTAAAGGTGAAGAACTCTACTAGTGACTAATTACTTGAGCCAGAAAGAGTAGTGGTAATTAGAGTACATTTTCCTTATTTCAAACATGGTCTCTGCTTTTAACTATGCTTTACTTTGTCCATCCCACCCGCCCCGGCCCCCCTCTTTTTGAGTGTTTTTTTATTGGTTTTTGTTCTTGTTTTGTTGGCTTGTGATTTTTGGTGGTTTGTTGTTGTTTGGTTTTTTTTTGCAGGGGTAGGGAGAGAGAGACAAGAATAATATGTGCCTATTGAAGAACTTCCAATGTACAAGGACTTCCACTCTGCATTGGTAGACAGATGCAGTTCTGCCATCCCATTTGTGCTCACTAGACATATACTAGGAGTAAACAAACAAAAAAAAGCTGTGTGCTAGCAAATTATTTATTCCTACTTTAGCCAAGATGCATTCTCTCCATGCCAGGATTTTCAATAACAATGACATTAAGATGTACTCTCTTCCCTTCTGTTACAGTTAGTAATCTTATTTATTTTTCTTTAAATTGACTATTTTAGAAATTCTGTTATCAGTTAAAACAGCTTGTCTTTTCTAGAATAATAGCGTAGCTGTGTATACCAAAAGTTCAAACTGCAAAAAGCTGTTGTAATGTGGAACTAGAGAGGAAGAAATGTTAAGTTCATACTATATCAAAGATTTCTATATTTCTCCCTCTCTTTACCATAGTAATCTGTTTGGACTAATTTTAAAGTACTGTTTTGCCCTAGAAATTTCAAGCTTCTGAATTCTGGATTTTTTTTTTTATTTATTTATTTTTTTTGGAGAAGCCTAAAGACCACCTACAGCCATAGTGACTAAAATGGAATCCAGACATTTAGATTTCAAAACAGGCACATGAATGCAGTCAGTTAATAAGCTATCATAATTATTTTCTTGCATCTAATCCTTCCCTTGTCTGGGACTTAGGTATCTCTTTATTTCACTCAGAATCCACAGCCTAGAACCTTTTCTCTGTAGATGATCCTCAAACTTGTTTTTGAAGAAAGAATGGAAATCTGTTTTTAATTTAAAGACTTCTTGACTAGGCTGCCTATCCAGCAGGTGGGGGAGTTTCCTCCTAAGCCTGAGGAGTGGCTGCATCACTACACCAGAAGGATGCAGGCTATCTTTTTTGTGGTTTTTTTGAAGCTGCACCAGCATGCAAGGTGGAAAAAAGATGCATTGCTCAGTAAACCCAAGTGTGATCATCAGAAGGTATGTATGTGACAATTTATTAGCTTATTGGTTGTCATCTAAAATGGAGAATATCTCAAACTATGTCAGCATTTCTTATTAAGTAGTAGCTAAACTAAAATATTCAGTGTTGGGAGTAAGAACTCAAAACTAGAAGCTCTCACCACTACCATTCCTGGATGACAATTCGTCACTGTTTCCATTGCTTACTGTTTCTCAGACTCATGCATCTAACTTTCACTGCTGCAAAGACAATCTGTCTCAACAGATGAACAGAGAATGTCCTCCCCAGTCCTCATTTTTGCACAACACTGTCTGTGATCTGACCCACAGACACCAAATCAAACTTTCAGGGTCTTAGATTCAGGGAAAATTTGTTTGGGAATACCAAGCCACCTCATATATGGAATAAGCAAGGGGGTTCAGTCAGTATATTGGTGCTTTTGGCTGTGCTCAATTATGGAATATTTGTAGTCATCCTTTTAGCTTTAGTAGTAAAAAATAAAGGGGTGTGTTGACACCTCATTTCTTAAACACATGAGTTACTGTTTTTTACATCTCTACTGGTTTTACTGCCTTGGATTTTAATATCTGTATGCTATCATCTAATTTGCTCTTTTTCTTCTTCCTTTCCCCTAGATTTGGGAAACTCAGCCTGTAGGAAAATGAGATGCATCTGGAAACATTCAAAAGCCAAGATTCAGACAAAAAGTTTGAAGTGGAGGGCTAAGGACTAAGGCTTTTCAGGCTCCAGGATAAAGCACAATAATACAGGGTTTTGAAGAATTTCAGTTTTGGATTCTAACACCAAAATTCCGTTCCATGCTCACATTAGGCACCTAAGTCAGTCTTGCTTTTTCTTTTTAAAACAACAACAAAAAAGTGTGGGGTTTTGTTTGTTGTGGGTTGGCTTTGTTTTGTTTTTTTCCTTTTTTTTTTTTAAATATATATTTTTTGCTTTTGAAATGGGATAATGTTTCTGGGAAAGCGTTAGCTAACTTAGAGCTTTCTGAAAAAGGAGCTGTGTCAAGAAGCGGAGGTGTGAGAAATCACAAGACAGCATGGAAGTTGTTGGCTAAAACCCACGAGAAGAGAAGAGACTGAGTGATCAAAGAGGAGCTCCCAGAAAGCTATGAGTACAATACTGTGCTGTGCTGGGCGAGAACACTTCTGCAGCGCACCACAAGCTCCTGGTGACTCAGGATAAGTGGTATTGGAACAAGAGACACAAATAATGCAGGTATCAAAGTGAGCTGTTTCATTGTATATTGGCACTATTAAAAAATTATCCAAAGAGTTAGAAATGGAAGTGTGTCCCTGCCAGAACTACCTGCTTGTATCCCACTTCAGGAGCTTGGGAGAGAAAAGAATGGAAAGCAGAATATGTAAGGAGAGATTAAAATAGATGAGTCTAAAAGGCACAGAATAGTTTAATTTTTTTTACATTGAAAAGGTTTGATAAGCAATGGGGCACAATGTGATCAAGTGGACATGCTGTGCCTCAACCACCCAGAAATGTTGCTCAGGAGGAGTATGAATTTGACCAAGACATAGAAAAACTAGTCTTCTAAAATATAATCAAGTCTGGCTAGGTGAAACAGGGCCCTAAAGATCAATCTTGATTTCATAATGGCAAATAACTGTTTAATCAATAGCATGTGGAAAGCTGTTAGTTCTAATTTTGTTTATTTAAGTGAAAGCGTGCACGAAAGAGGATTCTTTGCAGCATCTCTTCACAGAGGATGGTTTGGTAGAGGGGGGTTGGTTTGTTTGTTTTTACTGGGAATCCCAAAGGAATCTAAATATAGATAGTGTGGAAATGAATCAGAAATTGTTTCCTATCAGTTTGTTGAACGGACAAGCTGCAAAAAATTTACCAAAAAAAACCCCCAACTAAATCTTACTGTAAGCATGTCAATCTAGTGAAACCTGGTTCAAGAAAGAGGTATGAAAACAAGCATGGAGTTCCATTAGGAACAGTAATGCGTCTTTATATGGGGAAGACAGAATACTTGTAGGCTAATTAGAAAAAAAAAAAAGTAACTGCAAATGCATTATAGTAGTAGTAGAGTATGAATGGATTGTTTACTTTAAAACTTGCAAAGATTAGTGCTTTTTTGTACAAAAGCACTAGTGCTCCTGAGAGACCTTGTTGCCTGAGTGTGGTTTCTGTGAGCCTGGCTGGTGTGGCCATGCAGCCCCTTCCCGGGGCTGGCAGCAAGTGCTGCTCTCGTTTCCTCCCTCACGTTCTCTGTAAACTGCACTTCTGAACTCTGGACTGCTTCGTTCAAATGCTGTGTCACAGGGCAGCAGGATAAAGGGTCTGTGTGTTCCTTTTTTGTATTTGGAAAAGCAGAATGAGGAAAAATAGTTTTATTAAAAAGGCAAAAATAAATGACCCTTTCCCAGGGAAAGCAAAGTAATGATAGCAAGTTGGAATCAACAACAGTAGCCAGCAAGGAATATTTCCCCTCTTTGGCTGGCCTACTCACGTTTCCATAAAGAAACATTGCTGGATTTCTCAGTTTTTTTCCATTCCTAGAGAATATGATTTAGAGAGAGATTCTACTCTCTATGCATTATGATGTCAGGACTCAAGTGTGCCGTAGCTTACGGTTCAGAGTGTTCCAGTGCTATAACATACTGATGGACAAAACTCTACATAAATCTCCTATAGTTGGGAGACTTATTACTGGCTTCCATATCAAATCCAGCCTCAGTGATGGGCCACACAAGAAAGTGTTGTGCAGTAAAAGCTAGACTAGCCCACTTAAAAAAAATGTATACTATTTCAGCTTTGTACTGTTTCAGCTTTTTTTTTTTTCTTTCTTAATCTCTGAGCAGAAGAACAAGGGATAACCTGTTTACAGAAATTATCTGGGTGTGAACAGTGGCATATAGGCTACAGCAACCTGTTGACTATTCAAACAGTAATCAATAGCAGATATCTCTAACTTTTATGGGAGTTTGGATTGGGGCAGGACAGGGAAGTGGGGTCTAGATACCGTACTTAAGATTTAGAAGGCTAATGTTTAACACATTTATTATGAATTGGTATGTAGTCTCCTGCCAGCACTTCAGGTTTTTCAGTGAACACTTCTTCTTCGGTATTGAGTTTTTTCCCTCCAGATTTGTTAACCTTACTTTTGTCTTACCTTGGCTGCTTCTCTCCACTGACAGTTTCCTTCAGCCATGGACTTGCTGAAAATTGTGATAACATGAATATTTACTTGTTGGTCAAAATACTCAATGGTGTGTCAGTACTTGTTACTGTGCTAGCTGTAGAGATAAGAACAAGGTATATGCTGAGTAAACCCTCTCATTTTTGAAGGTCAACAAGGAAGACCTGTACCATTTGAAAATGGAGAGCAAAGAAATTAAATCCTCTGTTCAGATGTTAGTTGTCCTTAGGGTGAGCACTGCATCATGCAGCTGATTCGCAGGCTTAAATATATTTGGCAAGTCACTGTTGGTGGGATTGTTATCGAGGACTTATCCGTAGAGCAGCGTTAATACAGTTGGTCATTGATCCTGAAGAAGATTATGTTAGCACCAGTGACATGACTATTTTGAATGATAAATGGGCACACAAAAAAATGTAGCACAGATTTACGGATACCTTGCCCAGAGAAGAAACTAAGTGTTCTTCCCAGGGAAACTTTTTTTGTCCTTTGTTTATACGATTGTAAATATAGTAAATAAGCATATTTCATTTATAATACTTCCTCTACCAACTCATTTCTTAACAATGACGTCTCTTCTGAATCATGTTGGAAATGACCCATGACTTGTTATAAATGTAAATTAAAACAATTATAACACATTAGAGAGAAACAGTAGTTGGCTTTTGAAACAAAAATTATTCCTCTTCCTCTTTTCTGTTTCAATATTATGTAATTGAAAAAAAAGAGATAAACAGGAAAGTCAAATTTAACCATGTTGCTATACTTACAACTAACCTCATTTCCTAGAAGTCTCATGACATAATGCAAAAATATCTGGAAAGTCTTTTTTATGTTCAATATGTCTTCTGTCATTCTTAGAAGATAATTAACCATATCTAATAAGAACACTGTACTTATAATCTAGGTAAGTAAATTTATCCCAGTTCTGAAGTTCCATTTACATTTAACATAGTCTACAAAGACAGGAAAAAAATAAATAGGACCAAATCAACATAAAAAAATTAGTTAGCTGACAGAAATTAAAACTTCCGCAGCTGGTCAGGTTGCCATTGCTTTGAGCCATTGGCAGGAACTGGTGTTTTCGAAGATGACGTAAATTAGTCCTCTTGCATGTTTAGAAATTGGTATAATGCAGGTTAGATGCAGATTTCTTCTGCCTGTTTTCTCACCAGCCTATGAAGAGAAGGGCATTGGCTTGAATAAGTCTGCAAAGACAGTGTTGTGTTGGCCAGAACACCTCATATGATCGTATGTGTTCCTCCAGGTAAGTGTACCTGATAAGTCAGTTACTTCTGAATACTAAATTCAACATTTTCTGTGCTTTTTGGGGTGTGCAGCTATGGTGAATGCACTGCTACAAGTTTTAAAATCAATTTCTATTTTACTTAGGAAAAAGTATTAATATATGGCTCAGAAATGCTGTTTTGGTGTCAAAAAGCTAACTGAGCGGAGAATAATTATTCTTCATTGTAGCTACAGGCTTTCTGTGTATTACTGTGTATTAAATTATTGGGAAAATAAGTGGTAATTGAACATTAATATTCCAAATGCTAGTTGACTTACACATTTAAGTCTGGCAAATTATTTGGAAGTGACAAGGCAACAAGCACTGAAAGAAGCCTGGGCACTGTATTTGGTAGCAGATACTGTTACATTCCAGGCTTCACTGCAGTCCCCCTGGCGTGGGGAGGCTTATCTGTGCACATACTCTTTCTGTTCTTATTTTCTGTCCCAAACAGAATTCTAACATTTTATTCTTAAGTCCTTTTTGTAAATCTAGCTAAACTATTCTTAGTATTAATGACAGATCTATAAAGACACTGTTAATATACATATTACCTTATGTATTCCATTCTCAATATCGTACTGAACAATGTGGTAACTTTGTGCATTAAAAGGCAAGATGAAAGTGAGTCTCCTGCGCTTCAGCAGCTGAAGCTATTTTTGAACAATGGTAAGCAAAGACAGACTAGAGATACTTTCAAAGCCTTATCCACAACAGAAACTCAGTTGAACACCAATTATTAGATCTGACTGCCACTGTCTAAGATTTTCAGAAGACCAGAACTTAATGTTACTTTTTTTTTTCTTTCATAACCAATAAGTAATATTTCACACATTGAAATGCAGACAAATTAAGGTGTTTTCATTTACATATGCTTCTCTTCAAAAGAATGGGAGTAACAACTTTGTGAGTGACATAGTCACTCATTTGGGAGACTGTTTTATCCAATATCAATTTAACCGGAGGAGTCCAGAATATCCGTACTATCTTAGCTGCCACTTGCATCTTCCTTGGGGCTGTACTTTTGTGTTTATTTACTGTTGAATGCTCTGACCCCTGTATGCTGTAATATCAGCCTGAGGTCTTCTCCTTTCTTTGACTTGTCACTAAAGAGCCTTGTTCATCCACTCTCCGAAGTAGGAGAACTGAAAAAGCTCCAACCTTACTTTATTCTTTGAAAGGATAAAACTGGAGCAGTTGCAATTTATAACTAACAAATTTGGTTTGTAAGTCTTGCTACAGACTGATATTTCAGGTTTTTGTGAGTTCCATCATTTCAAATGATATTTGTGTTGGCATTTTGTTGCCCTTTCCCACTCAGCCTCACTAGGATTGCTGGGAAGTGATGTTATTTGAGAGGGTTTATTTCTTAAAATATCTCCCTCTATAACGAAGCTCATAACATAAGGGGAGGCCAAACCCAGAAAACTAATATAGTTACAACAGAAAGCAGAGTAGAGGAAGTCTACAGCCTGTACACTGTCTGTGGTAAGTGGGACACTTTTCCCTTTGAGAGGTTTTGTGGCTTTGAGCAAGTTAAGTGGAACATGGACTATGAAAAAATGTAGAAATCTGTCCTGGTGCACCTTTCTCAACACTAGCTGCTCTACAGTCAGACAGTAAGTATAAATAAAAGTTTGAAAAGAGCATTTTGACTACACATGTTACACAGGTAGGAGAATATTAGACTAAACAAAAACTCAGCCCCATGGAAACCACTAAATAAATGCTTCCTTTGAGGGGAAAAAGATCTAGTACTGAAAGCAGCAAGTACTAGATCTTTTTTCAAATCAATTTTTTTTTTCCTTTTCATCCAGAATAAAAATGAAATAATAAATTAATATAGGTTTCTCCATCAAAACATTGCCAGTAATATCACTGATTCTCACAGAATTATTTTCATGATGTTCTTTGCAATCCCAGAGAACAAATTGATGAGAAGACTCTCTATTACTGTACCATACCTGCTTAGCTATTTTCCACTGCACAATATAAAAAGTCATCATAATTACTATTGCAACAGACACAGTAAAAATGGCAGAGAAAGACCAAAATTAAAGCTTGTACCAAAGCTTTAGCCTATGGTAAAACACAAAGTTTTCTTCTAGAAACAGATAAGGAAAATTTCCCTCAGACGAAGGCCTTGGACCTTGCTCTGAAGACCAAAGCCATTCAAGCAACTGTTTCTCTGGAGACCTGGGGGTTCTTTTATTATAGTGCTATAGAGTAAATGGTTATGGTTCAATTTTTGAAGTATTGTGTTGTTAAAAACACATTGATATGGAAGAAAAAAATGAAGTAATAGTATTATTGAGCATAGCCATACACATGCCATATCACAGCATATCACGTGAGTATCTCAGGATAGCCAACTTGCAAGGTGCTCTCATCATCTGTAGCTTCTCTCTACCCAACCTTTACTAAAAATGGCTGTTCTTTCTCAGTACAGTCAGAAAGCCACAAAAGAAAGGGCTGTGTATTGTCAAGCTATAAACTTCCTACATCGCATAAGCATGTCCTGTGACAAGTGAAGACTAAGAGATCAAGCACATAGGAAAATAATTAGACTATGGGAAAAGAATTACCTCCCTGAAGTCAAATGTAGTAAAAATGTCTCTAATCTCTCTAAAATCAGTAAGAAATTAGGCAAATGCTACATTTACAATTGTTTTTTGTTTACCTTTTAGCAACCTACCACAAAATACTACTAAGATGTGATATGCAAGAAAACAAAATTTCACCATAGGCATTTGTTTTCAAATATTGATATATTATATATGGATAATGCTTCTCTTGTTAGAATACACATCCACAGAACTCTTTCACATGCAAGCAAATAGATTAAACAAACGCACCTACTTACTGATACAGTTTTTACAAGTGTTACTCATTTCCATGTCTCATTTCACCTTCTTAAACAGAAAAATACCTTCCCACTATGTGAACTTGTGTAGGATTATAATGTTTCATTATTATTCTCTCATAGTGAAAGACTGCATTCAAATACATTAGCTTTTAATAAAGTCAATGTTCTCTTTTTCCTGTTCTTCTTTCTTTGGACATTTGCTATCTGATTTGTTGTTTACGGCTACAAATGCAAACCCTGAACTTTTACTTTACAGTAAATAATAGGACAGATTTTGGTGACAGAAGCCTGAGCACCCAAACTGAAATTACAAACTGCATTTGGTGACCAGTACACAACTATTACATCTGTGTTGTGGAGCTGGCTAAAACGACAACACTCGGGAAAGGATGTCAGCTTAGTGTCTTCCTTCCCAGTCCTCCTTGCTGACAGAAAAGCAGGGAAAATTTGCTACCAGCAATGTTAGCGGCTTTCTCTTACACAGCAACTGCTGGCCAGGCAGACGTGAGCAGGCAAGTAACAGTGACTTTTGGGGCTGGAAAGAGAGACCAAAGTGTGGCATAGAAAGCTTATTTGGTGCCAGACACATCTGGGCAGGGAAGATGGAAACACATCAAACAAAGCCTCATACCCCACCTACACAACCAGATTTTGCTCAGATCCTAATGATTCTGAATTACTGGATACTTAGTCTTTGAATTCACAGGTCATTTTCTGAAATGCTGAAGTAGTTCTGTAGGAAGTCATACTTTTCTGGGAGGTATAGGCATAGGCTAGAACAGAGCAGTTCACTGCTCCCAAGGCACTAAGAATGCACTGGGTTTGTAGTTACCACATGCACGTACAAATCTCAAGATCCATTCCCCTCATCACTGAAAAAATATTGAAAAAAAGGGAGATACTGGGGGTGGGGAATAAAAGAAGAACAAAGATATACTGAGGAAAAAAAAGACTAAAAAAAAAAAGATACTGAAAAAGGTTTACTCTTTAACAGAACAAACCTTAAGCTGTTTCCCTGATGCAAAAGATCTTGAGGAGAACAGTACATGAAGGTGCATCTACCACATCTTACAGAAAGTCTTAAAAATTGTGCATCTTGGTATAAGCAGAGGAGGAAGAACAAGCATCCCGGTCAGTACACACAAGGCCCACTGCCATATGCATTTTCTGAAACTTAGGATTGCAAGTTAGAAAAATCCATTTGGGTGTTATTCTGGTGTTTCTGAAAGTCAGCTCTCAGTCAAGCTTTTGCATTCACTTGTGGCTCTAACCAAAATGAACATCTAATTTTGCAAAAGTCTTGATTTTGGTATACCTTCTTCCCTATTAAGAAATCAAACAACAGACAGCTAAGCCAATCTACTGCATGTTGATGTGACTCTCAAAATAGATTTTTGAACCCTATTAAACCAAAATCTCAGACCACAATTAAGTAATTCTGGGCACCCAATGAAGTGCATTACTGATATACTGATATAGTGTGGGAGTGCTACAGTCCCTTGCTCCGCAGCCTCGAAGGTCCTTTACACCATGAATGGAGAATAAAGTCACAGAACCCTTTGATATCATTCCAATAAAGCCTCACATTCAAAGCCTCATAAATTCTGTTACTTGAAAAGCAACAGAACCTACTCACATTGCTTTCAGTAGAAGAGGTGCTGGAAAGGGCTTTCTTCTTTCAAGAACTTTTGCAAAGGGAGTTATAAAAACAATGGTAACTCTCCCCATTGCATCCATTAAATATCAAAGTACAAAACGCTATTATCTGACTTCTGTCCATGCAAAACAAGACTGAAAAAAAAAATCACTCTCATAAACAGTTCTGAAAGCAGAAACAACCAAGAACTGAGGTTTCTTCTCCTAGATTTAGTGAAATGATAAACCTAAACCATTGCAGAGATTTGCTTCTCAACAAAATACAATGTGGAAGGTAAGAAATGGGTGCATTTAACATGTGGCTCACATCTTATTCCCCAGTCTAGTGGAGAATTTAGTTCTTATTCACTGTACTGGAGTATTTTTTTTCATTTAGTTATCTGAGAAATGTGTGTCGCTCTACTACTGCCTGGAAGTCTGTCGTTACCTGTGGATAACAGGAGGAGTATTACAATTTTGGTTTTTACTCTCTTTTATATTTACTGAAAAAGCTACTGCATCTTGTGATGTCTAAAAAAATTGTAAAAATAGAGACAACTCCCCTAACTATTGAAAATAACATTTGAAAAATATAAACCAACCAAAAAACTTCACAAACCTAGAAGTGTTTGAATTACATAATTTTACTGGTATATCTTTTGATACAGCCATGCACAAAACTACTTCAATGATACATATAATCAGTTCTAAATATTAATATTGCTATAATTTACTAGATGCTTGTTTCTAACTATCACTTTTAGAGGCTTTTATAACTAGATGCATGATATGAAAAGCAATTCAGAAAATGTCTTTTGCAGCTTTAAATATCAAACACACTACCAGGGAGAGAGAAATTACCTTCTGAAACCTCTCTGAAGAAGAAACAGATATAACACAGAAGTGACAGCAGGAGGATCTTCAAGAAGTCATAAGCAGAAATTATTATTTTCTTTACATCTTTCACTGCTTTCTTTTCTGGACAGCCAGACTCCCAGACCTGGGGACTTGCTGGCATACCATTCCTACACTCAAGGCAGACTGGAGGCTTGCATTCAAGAAAAATTAATGCATGGCACAACCTCTCAGGCTTTTGCTAATGCACCCCATAAATCAAGGTTCATTTATATTCAGAAATAAATATCTAACATTACAGACATTATCTATTCTTGATACATTTGCGCACATGACAAAATGAAGTCTAGTGCTTTTAAGCGATTTTTAGTTTTGGAGTAAGAACCAAGAAGTCTGTTCCCATAATTTGTTTTTTAAAACATATTATAAAATAGTAGCCACTTAATTCTTTTCAGGAGAAAACTGAAACTTTTCTGAGATTTACTATATATTCACCCAGCATAAGTTGGGGAAATATTTAATGATTTATCATGTGCAGGCAAGTCTGCCTTTATATAGAAATATGTAGTAATGTATCACACCTATAGCTGGGTTTATCTCCTAGAGTTCAACAGCAGCACCTCCTCCGTGATCAGACCATCTGTTTACAGGGTACTGCTTCATCTTTGTTATAGCACTGGAAATCTAAGTGAAGCCTTTCAAAAAACACATTAAAATTAAAAAAATAAGAAATGTAAGATGACAAAAAAAAAAAAAGGAAGGAAGCTTAATCCAGCTTTTCTTGCTGTTTAGGGTGACTTGATTGCAATATTCATGAATGACACAGTGATGTTTGTAAGGTGCCCAATACTATATAATGCAGTGTACCAGAAACACAGAACCCTAAGCTCCACTTCCGACACAGAATTTCACCTGACTGATTGCACCCCAACTGCCAACTTGAAGCTTGCCCAAGGTAAAAATCACTTTTTAGGCCTGCCCTACTCTTTGGCTTTGCATACTGTACATGTCCCTGTAGAGCATACTTTATACAGTGGGCCTTTATGTAGTTTTTGTAAGGTTCCAAGGCTATGGTTGTATATTTTTTTCCTTTTCTTTTTAAATTTAGTTTGGTCAGCTTAATCTTTAAAGTTTACTTTGTTCCAAAGAATCTGTAAAGTTGAATGTTTGATTACAATGTTTGAAAGCTCTTACCTATTTCCTTATTTGCACAGGGGAAAAAGAAATCTTTTAATAAGACATTCCCTACAATGAGAATATTTTGAAGAGCTGCAGACATTGCTGTAACAGTGGCATAAGTCAAACCATACACCAAATGTTTCACAATTTGTAGTTTCCCTCACTAAGCATAAGGATCATCTTTGAGCATAGTACCTTATTCTGTTTGGAGTTCAAAACACTTGTCTAATATGTTGAGCCACTTCCCGCAAACTTCACTCTCAGGAAGTTTGAATTGGCTGCTTTTCCAAAGAGCTTTGAAGGATGCCAGTGTTCTCAGCTTTGTAAACTCAAAATGAACTTGTATTCATGTTTCAGATCAAATGAAGGGCTCAAGTTTTGTATTTTATTTTTTAATCACTGTGGTAGCACTTTGGAATCCAAATATCCAGTTCTTATTTTTTTCTTTTGTAAGTAAGTGCTCACTCTTGTGTTTTGCCTAGTCTGCCTGCCAGAACTACTAGCTTCAGACTTTTCACAGCCAAAATAGGCAAACATGGATATTGCATTTCTAAATCAGAGGCAGGGAGAGAACTCAGAAAGGCTCCATAACAATAAATAAAATTAGTATTAATGATCAGTTTCTCCAGATGCCTGAACAGAACCACTAAAACATCACATATTTTTTCTTTTTAGGTGATGCTTATTAAATATATAAGCCTTAACCATTTTGAGTTGAACAGTAAACAAAATAGCAGCAGCAATGTACTTTTCTTAGCTCTGGAGGAAAACAAACTGAAACAACCAATGAAAAGAAACAAAACAAAATATCCCAACCCACTTCTTATGTCAAGGACTTGTGGAGCAGTATCACTTCAAGAGTAAATTCTGAAGTACAACCGCTCAGAGATATAACACAAAACCATTTTCAAAAGTATTCCATGCAAACAGTGAGAAAAATAAACTAATAATACAAAAGAAAACACATATGGGTCTTGGACCCAAATTCTGGCACAGCCTTCCAGCCCCCTGCTCGTGCTGTATGTTTGAGAGAGGGTGGTCTCAGGCCCAACCAAGGACAGTCTATTATTTTCTGCTGGATGGCTGTTTCTTGAGGATACCATTGCCATTTGCCTCTGAGATTTAATCTGTGCTCATCACTGCATATTAGATGCACATCAGACTACGTCCAGGAAGAGATCTTTTCAGTAGTCATTTTGAAAACCATAGGAGTCCACTGGTATCAAACAAGGGTCGGATCCTGCAGATACCTAGGCTTGCCAGCCAAGGGGGCCACCGTCTACACAGATATACCATGAAGCAACCATAGTTCCTATTTTTAGCTGTGAAATTATGCCAATGCTGCTGCCTGCTGATTGTGAGCTGGTGTGCACAGCCCATGGCACTGCTGGAGACAGGAAAAATAACCCCTCAGTGACTGGAAGGATGAGCAGCTAAGCTGAACATATTGCTTTGGCCTTTATTTCAAGTGCATCAGACACCACTCTGACACAGCCAAAGATTGTGTCCTTCCGAAACAGATTTGGTAAATTAATTACAGATTATAGCAACAAACGTCTATACCTAGAAATCAGACAGCAAGCCTTTCAGAAAGTTGAAGTGTCTCCCAAGT
Organism: Nesoenas mayeri; assembly: GCF_963082525.1. NCBI lineage: Eukaryota > Metazoa > Chordata > Aves > Columbiformes > Columbidae > Nesoenas > Nesoenas mayeri. The sequence goes on from NC_137540.1 coordinate 33,377,750, forward strand.
TATTACATTATTGAAAGAACTGTAGGGGATAATGTTTTACACATTTTCTGTGTTTATTCATTGGAAGGGTTGGATGTTCAGGTGCTGTAAAAACCTTGCTTTAGAAGAAATGAAAAGGAAACCTTAGAAGTCTTCAAAGAAATACTGGTACTACCAAAGCTAAAACAGCACTATAAAACAGTCACATCATTTAAAAGTTGTTTTTCATGTAAGTGAGCTGCACTACAATAAATATTCTGGACAGTAGATGTCCTAATTGTAATTTGGCAACACTCTTTGGGTGTACAAATCTGATTAAATTAAGTGTCAGACAGTTTTTGAGTAAAATCTGCCTTATTAAGGCAAAAAACCCCCAAACTTCCATTTGAAATATGCAATAAGCAACAAGCACACACTTTTAGGTTTTGCTTTTGTGAGAAAGCAAATGTAATATATGTGATTCTGCTAAAAGTTCCACCATTTTTTTCTTTTTCCTGTTTTTGTTTGTTAAGTAGTATTTGTGAGGTTTTACTTGGCGTAGTGACATGAACAGCTAAAACAGTCTCTGAACTGTTTTAATATGATGTTCCCAGTCAGGGAATTTATCAATAAAACTAGTGAATTCATGCACAGGAGAAAAACAACAATACGGTTAGGGAGATCAAAGATAACCTCCATCGCTCATCAGTGTTTGAAAGGCAAATCCATTATACTAGGTAAACACAAAGGTCAGATAAGACTTTTCTTACATAAACAATAGGCAAAAAAGTGCTCTAGAAACTGAGAACCTATAAATTTAAGACAATATATACAAATAGATTCAAATTTTCTCCATGTACATCCAATCAATCAATTCTATCCTCCAGACTCAAGCTTTTTTGTCCAAATGAATGCAAACAGTGCTTTTATTTACTCTATTGTAAGGGATAAAAAGGTAAAGAAGGAGCAAATGCTACAATTCAGAGTCCAAACTCTAAATAGTCTTAGGATTTAGAAAATGTAAACCAAGGAACTGAGAATTTCTGGATAGCAAACACAAGGACTGGTTTTAGACAAATGCATGCAGGTCTTAAAATAACTGGCAGTTTTACTTTGTAGTTTTACTTCACTGTTTTTCCAAGCTATTTTGGAAAGCAGAGCAAAACATATTGTGTTTATCTGAACCGACTGGTCAGAATGGGTTCATGTCTAAGCAGTTGTTTTCAGCTACTAATACAACTTCAGTCTAAAGCTCACACCAAATACACAGTAGTCAGCACATGTTAAATGAAAAAGTTTCTGCCCTGTACTGTTTAACCGTTTGACTACATCCCTCCATGAAAATACCTATAAATGTTAACTAAAGCAAAGCATGGTCTATAAGAGGAATTACTGTTATTAGATCTGAGCAAGTTCACTGGGATCTTTCATTTTGAATCCAGCCTAAATGAAACCATAAAAGTGGACTGTGTTATGGTGTCTGTTTTGAATACTTACAGACTGTGGATTTGAATTCAGAAGACAACCCATTATAAAAGAAAATAGCAAAATGTAGGCTGCAGCTTTCGGACTGCACATGCTTTGCTTGTCAGGAAAAGGAAACACACTGCTATGAGCTTTTTCCTTACTGTCCCTTCCAGTCATGTCCTTGCAGCTAAACAGTGCTGTTTTGGGAAGTCACATGACAGATGTTAGCTGTTAACCCAATTTAAACTTATTTTTGTTCATTTTCCAGTACGTTCCGATCAGCAGCATGAACCACAAATAGTGCCCAGCAACTGGCGAGTGGCAGATGCCTGAATACCACATTTTTCATCTCCTTTCAATATCCTTGACTCATGCATCCTGTCTGAGCTAATGTTAGTTTCCTGATTGCCGTGTGTCTGCACCCTTGGACTCGCAGCAAGGACCTGAGCCATCCCCAAAAGCTCCTTCTTCCTCTCGAGACTTCAGCTTCACTGGGCTTTTAGCAACTGTCTCTCAAAGCTACCTTGTTATGCCAATTCACATCTGGAATCTCTGGATTTACACTAGTATAGCAGTCCACTTCTTTTCCTCTAATTTTAAAATAATTCTAGACCATCACATAAAGATACTATTCAGTTTTGATTTTGTTTGACCTCTAAGAAGAAAATCAGTGACCACCACCATTATACTCATGATACTACCATTGTTACATTTTCACATTCAACTGCTTGAACGAAATGTCCCCGATCTGAACCACAATAGACCCATTTTATTTGTGTCTTTATTTCCCCAGTACTCTGAAATTACCCTCTCCAAATTGCTATTATGTTCCAGAAACTGTAGAAGCAATTTCACATTGCTTAAGACTATTTACAAGTATGATGATGAAGTATGAAGTGTAATGAGGGTTATTCCAAGATGCTAGCTTTAAAAGTAAAAGGATGCCTCCTAGAACAGAAGGGGAAGAAAAGAAAAGGAGGTTGAGGGGCGGCAGGGAGAGAAAGACTATTTATTTTTAGCTCTGATTCAGGACTATCAGCCAGCGACAGAAAGAAGAGAGTTGCCAGGTAGCAAGTTGTCATGAGCAAGTACCCTAACTGTGATTAAAGTACAAAGAGTTGCAGTTCTGTTGCAAACTCATTAGTAGCATTAACTAGGGATGCAAAACAGTAGTCTTCTTTTCTCCCTTTAAGATACACAGTTAATACAGAACACAAATTAGGGTCAGTGCCTTTGTCAGTGCCTTTATTTTTAAATGCCACAGCAACAGGCCAAGTAAAAATACATAAAAGAGTTGGACAAATGCTTTATCAAACTACTAATCTCAAACTTCAGTTGCATTCACTTCCATGTTCAGTTATTTACCACAGGGCCCTTTCTCCTTACTGTTAAAACCACTACTTCCTTACCATCAAAACCTTTTCCCCCCAGGTCTTGCGACAGGGCAATATTCTTACCTCTGTTTTACAGCGGAAGGAACCAAGACACAAGGTCCATACAGGAAAGTCTGTGGCCCAGCCAAGACTCTGAGTCTCCTGAGACTCAGTCCAACACTTTGACCACAAAGCCAAGCACTTTCCCCTCTCTAGTCTTTTGATCTTTTCTTTCCATCATGAATGACTAAGCTATAAGGAATCTTTGTCTTAAGAGCAGGCTTTAAGAACAAATATACATGGTTATTTGCAAAAACTAATCAAACAAGCTTTCTAAGCAAGACTTGAGTCTTATCCAATTCCAGATAGGTATTCAAAGCGTGCAAGCTTATATGGAACTATAGGCACACAATGCTGTAAATATGTTCAAAAGTTTTAACAACTATGAAATTGGGGCCAATGAACTGTGCTAAAACAGCCCACAAAGAAACATATCACAAAACCATCTTTAGTTTTCAAAAGCTCTGTGCATGTACATTGAGCAATGAGGATGGACAAGGCCAGAAGTCTACAGGGCCCCTATTTAGATTCATTTGTAATTTACATTTATTTTGCAATGGACTGTTCATCTAAGGAATTAAGTTGGTGAAGGACAGTGTCTTGCCTTAAACCATGAGAGAAAGAAAAGAAATAGTAAAGATAGCAGCAGCTGCAAACTATAACACTTTGGGTAGGAAATTTACTTAACCTGAGGCAAAGATACAGGTCTCATTGGTCTGTTGTTTGTTTGGGTTTTTTTAAATCAAGAATAACGATATTGTCCCATGATGGTGTCCACCCAAAAGAAACAAACACAAAAGATGAGGAACCTGAAGGGTGAATGTGAAGGTAGAAAGTAATGAAGTAAGAAAAGGGATTCAAATATCAGAGCTCATGTTTAGTAATGTATAAATCATACCTTACTACCTCATAAGCTTCTGTCCTCCTGGTGGAGAAATAAAGTTATATTTTCCTTCTTCTGTGGGCTATTTCTGCTGATTACTCACAGTGTTTATTCTACCTGCCAATGAGCTGCTAAGGCATTAGCTGAACCACCAGACAAAGTGGTCATACACAGAGCACAGACTCACTGCAGAGCTCTGGTAGAACAAGACTTCTGCACCAACAAAATCCAGTAGTAGCACTGCTGTTGAGACATTCAAAACTAGTACTAGCCAGCTCCTACTTATGCCGTGATGACCATGATATGCAGCTCTTCCTCAGTTGTGTTTTTAAGCACCAGGCACTCTCCCTTATTTGTGGAAAAAAAAAAATCAACTTTCAAATAATATAACTTATTTCTGATATCACTCCTTTTATAATTCAGAATTACTGATGAAGCAGTTCAGTTTACAATAATTAAATTCAACCTCGAAGAAACATTGAGCAAAGTAAGATAAGTATCACAGCCCTGTTCAACCCAAGAAATTGCATAGGGTATGCAATATACAGCTGATTTCCACTGTGATTTTCACACTTTACTGTTGAAAAGTTACAGTGAAAAAAATAAATTAATGGTTTTCATTCTGATTTGAAATTGTTCAGACAAGTCTGTGCTGGAATCCATGCTGTGCATCTGAATTATCCAGATGGAATGTAATTGCCCACTTACTTTGTGAAAGGAAAGGATAGCTCATAGCCCCCATGATAGCTGAAAGGAAGCTATCAAAGATGAAGGAGAAAGAATTAATTATATTCCTCCCAGTATTTTTAAACTTGCCTATTCTTGAGCCAAAGCATAGACTGCTCTTGATTATCTGTTCAGACCATTTATAATGAATGTGTGCAGATTAAGACAAGAAATCTCCCCTTCTGTGCAAGCACTGATCACAATAGCAGTCCCTAAGACCCATAATTTTCAGCTTCATTCATAAGTTTTGCAAAGCTGTGCTTAACAAATCTCATAGTTATACACAGCAGAAGTTGATCCTCTCTCCTCTGAAGTGAACACAGCAGGGGTGGGGAAAAGTCTTCCCAAAAATAAACCCTTTTTCAAAAAATCTGATTTCTTAGCTTAACTGAGAAGTAACTATAATGCTAGGTTTTATATAAAACTGCTTTAACATAGTCACACCTATCTACATATCTTATTGTATAGGTTTAACATGATGGGTATGATACCAAACTAGATATGAAACCCATAGATATCAAATATCTTGCCTATGATTTTTTTTTCTTTGCTGAAATAGCTGTTCAAAAAGCGCTGTTTGGATGAAGAAGCATTTTTAATTGTTTTTTTGATTAAGATTTCTAGTTCTCCGACAGATTAGACATTCAGCCACATTACATCTAATCAAGGATCAGTAGTTCCTCCTAGGAAACTATTCGTAGTCCATTGCAGAGTTTTTCGGGAACTGAGTTGTGGTGTTACTATATTTCTATATTCTATGTAATTGGTGTTACTATATTTCTCCATAAAAAAAATTGTCGAAACATCCAAACTAGCAAAGAACCTGACTGAAATTTTCTGCTGTTGCAAATGCAAAATGACAGAAAGTGACAGAAGTGGGACATTTTACATCAGCTGAACTCACAACTGAGCATAAAGCACATCTGAAATTATTCTGTAACAGCATGAACATTAGAACTCATTACAGTTATTCATATGACCACTAGCATTTATAGGTATATTTTACATTGCACTTACCAGAGAACACAATTGTACAAAGATGCAGAATGCCCACATTCATTGCATTAAAGAGCTTACAATATCGATTTATGTGTGTAGTTACAAAATATTTCTTGCTACACACAGCTGATCTGATTGTTGTTAGTGAGACATATTAATGGAATTATTATGGGAGACTGATGGCAGTAGCATATATAAGACTGAGAAAAGCTTACTGGTTTATGGACATGATACTGCGTGCAACACTTGTTTAATCAGTAAAAGCCAAAATGGGCCTGAATACAAACTGCTGTTTTCAACTTAGTTTCAAGAATGTAAAGAATTTAATTTTTAAGATTTATATGTCTCTCTTGTCCACAGGGAGCAGGAGCCCTAGCAGTCTAATGCTCTGAATTCCAAGGTTGCTCTCGTATCATCTTTTATTAATAAAACTGTCAGTCACAACAGTGATCTTATATTTTGTTACAGATTTCTTCTTTATTTTTCTACGGTAAGAGGCTCACAAAGACTTTTAGTTGATCACCTACTGTATTAAAAATGAAACAATATCTAAGAGAAAAAAGCATGTTTAAAATCAAGTTATATTTTAAAGTGTTACAGGAGAAAAAAAAAAAATCAAAAACCCAACAATCATTATCTGGTTTGAGACAATGAAAGTTGCTAGCACATGGCAAAGACTGACCTATGGGGGTGGTGTCTGATATATATTCTCCATTGTTTGTCACCAAGTTCAGAGGACCTCCATATAAAAACAAAGGCCTACATGTGAATGTTGGTAAAGCCATACTAATAACTATCTATCTCCTGAAGGAACAAAATAGCGTGTTTACCATTCTGTAACAAGTGGCACTTCCTTGGGAAACAGAGTCAGGCAAATCACTCTTTAAAAAACAAACAAACAAACAAACAAACAACAAACTCTCAGCACAATGCCTGGAATTTTATTCACATCAGAAGAACTGGGATCTTCATTACCTCTCTGCACATTATGTTGTGGGACAAATGATGATCTCTTCCAATCTGCTGGAAGGTTTTGTAACTGCTGGTGAACTCAGTTCAGTCTTATTTCTACCAACATCATTCAGGACAGAGTATATTCAGGTAGACTCAAGTTAGCTTACCAGTAGTCTTGTTTTGAGCAATTTTCCCACTCGCCTTGAGCATGTACTCCAGTAGAGCTCCAGTTCTGTACAGACACTTCCTTTTTTTTTTTTTAATTCTGCATAGTCTCACCAAATTTGAAGAAACCTAAATTTCTGCAGTTATTGCTGTATCCTCTCACCTCAGATACTTTACAATAAATTCATCTGTGCTTTTACTTTCTACAAAGCAACAGTCACAAACTTTTAATTAGGCTAAATAAAATCATTTGGCATAAACAACAGTATGGCAAGCCTAAGATGTTTTTTATGGCAGCAAAAGTATTAGAGAAAGCAGTAGTATACATCCATCTTTAAGATGGTCTAATTACCTCAACCAGACCAAGTCAGCAAGGTATCCAAAGTTTAATATAGGAACAAATGCATAGGCAAAAATAGAGAAATATTTGTTAAATATTTCATCCCTCTTACCTAGCTGGCATATAGACTTAAAAATGTAACAGCAGATTTGTATCCAAATAGGATACTATTTGGTCTACTCTTAATGCTCTGAGCTATCTGGTTTTCCAAGTTCTTCACACAACATTTACAAATCACTCCATCAGAACCTCCCTCGTTTGGGATCAGAAGGGAGGAGAAACAGGAGATAAATATTTAGGAATTTGCCACTGTGCAAATCAGCTGTATTTCAGAGTCCAGATACTCCTTCCCCACCTGGTAACAACAGCCTGCTTTCCCCCCACCTGTTATTTGTACACAACCAAGGCAATGCTCATGACTTCAAGGCTGCAGTGACATCCACTGAATGCCCCAAAAGCCAGAAGTAGGTGCAATTATCATTTCGTAACTGAAAGAGATGGACAATTCAATTCACCACAGTCTATGGAATTTTCAAGACAGGATGATGAAGTTCCACAGACAACTTGGATTAATTTGCAGTGAGGATGAATGCAGAACTTCCTTAGAAAGGGGTAGCCAAAGTTTTAGGGATTGGGAATTACCTGCTATATTAGCCCTATACCTGTTCGTTCAAGGAGAAAAGCATTAAATTTTTTTGTAAAGGTGGATAAGCATGAAAAACCTGTGCATGTTTAGTTTACCTGCAATAATCAAAGTAATACCGAGGATGTTCTGAGCACTGCCTACCTACTGTTTCTGTACAAGAAGAAATAGCATCGTTACACAGGATGGGGAAGGGAAATCTACCTCCCTTAGAAATAGGTCTTAACCAAACAGGTATGTGAAAATACTCTGTACCTGTGATTAGGAAACTTATGTTCTGACTTGTTATTTATCACTGCTGGAATTAAGTCATGCTTTTTCCTTTCAAGCCTCAAAGACACTGTCAAAACCAAAATGCCTAAGAAAGAGTTAAACCATTTACTCAATAATTCATTACTACTATTTGAAGAAATTGAATTTTACTTTGAAGCCAAGTGTAGAAGCTTCAGTTTTGTTTTATTTCAAGTCTAGTGCTGACACCAGCAATTAATCTGTTTCTGTTCTTTCTTACTTCCATTCTCATCAAACCTCCCCAGCTCTCAGCTGCAGACTCACAGTAATTTCTTATTAAAAAAACCTGTTCCTTGTGCTGTGCCTGCCATTTCTGTTTCTGAGCAAGAACTCATCCTAAATGCAGTACCTATTGTCATTCTTAAAGTCACTGCACTGGGCTGTCAGAATCTGCTTAACAACAAAGTCTAAACACACCTTCAAGTAAATAATATAATTATACCGAAAACGTCTGCAACATTTTCCATGGAGCTAGCCAAATTACAATGCCAGCATGAGATGTCTACACAACTTTTCTGATTATTATCCTGTTGGGGATTTTTTTGTTATTGTTTTTGTTTTGTTTTGTTTTGCAACCCTATGATTTTTATTTGCAGGTGAAGCTGTAAAGTCATTTACATACAAAGTGCAGAATATCAGCAAATACTAGAAACTATTCATTTCAATGAAGCAATATCCATTAAAAATAATCCTGTCCCCGTCCTCTTAGTTCAGCCAACATACTGTAAATTAATTCAGTGTGTTGCACATTTTGAAGCAATGGAAGTTTTATATACTATCGTTTCTTATAATGTTGCCAGCTTCAGATATTCCTTACAATAAATATAAAGATGTCTATGCCATTCTCAGAAACCTTTGAGCTCTAAACATTAATGTTTTCACCCATTCTTATCAGGTTCCTTGCTGTTCTGTTTACTGCACACAACATGCATCTTAAAAGCCTCAAGTCTTCAGCCACAAGCCTCAACCACAACATATTTTCAAACCTGGCAACACTATTGTTGATCCTACACAACTGAAAATCATAGCTTCAGAAAAACAAAACAAAAACAGAACAAAAAGACACCACCCCACACAACAAATACGGACACCACCACACACACACAATACCTCACCAACACAGAAATTCTCCCTACAAATTTTTTTGGTCATATGCATTATATGTTTAAAAGTAATATTATATACAAAGATCACACAGCTAATTTTGCAGTTCATTTATGTTTTACATATACTAAGCATAATGCTGATTCAAATTCTCTCTTTCACATAATCTGATAAAAAAAAAAGCCACAACATTTTCCATTAGAAAGAGAGTGTGTTTTCTGCAAGTAACACAGAATGTAAATGACAATAAATCTAGTTTCTAGTGATTATTTACAAAATAACTTTTCATTAAAATTAATGAAATTTAAACACTGGACGGTCTTAATTGTCATTCTAATTTATAAATAACAAAGAGGAAAGACATCATTTCCAAGTATGTTATATTTTTAGACTGTAAGATCAGAATGACAAGAAGATTTTAATTTCTAGTAGTGAACACTGTCACTGATGAGCAGGAACGCTGATCACCCCATGAAAGATTCACTTGTACTGCTGTAGCATTCTGCACCACAGTTCCACACATCACTGGTCAAATGACTGTAGCAGGATGGAATTAATTAAGCACATTTCTGTGGAGTATTTTGATTGCTCCCTCCCACTGTGGCTAGAGGGATGCTCATGAAGGGCCTGATTAATGCCTTACTGATTCTTAAGTTACCTGACTGAGTAAAAGCCCCCAAACCCAAGTTCTAATAGATGCTGTAGCCTGGTATTTTCAGAAAATACACAGGAGCATATATTTCCATATTCTGCACTAAACAAACTAGCAGTTAATTAGCTTCTGACACACCAGTGCTTGGTATAAATACATGAAGAAGTAGTCTCTGCCGCTGAAAGCCATATAACAGTCCGTATATCCAAGACATAAGACAACAGATGGATGCATATAGATACATTCCCTGTTGGCTGTCATCCAGGGTTATTATGAGGTGCAGGAGCCAACCTGCAGAGCCAGCCAGCTTCCATTCACTGGATTTATTCAGCATCACCAGCCCCGTGTCTGAGCTGGGAGCCTCTACTGCAGCAGCAACTGTGACATTGTTAAATAAGCCAGGCAAGGTTAATTACCAATGTCTTTATGTATTAGGATGATCTGCAATGAGAAAGACAACTCAGGAAAACTACAGTGTGGTTAAATACAGGTAAAACACCAGACTTTTTTTTTTTTTTTTTTTTTTTTTTTTAATGTATGTTTAAGCTCTCCATATCTGTAGAATTAATTTTCTATCTCACAAGCACAGCTTTTCATCAAGAAGCTGATTCACTCGATGTTACTTTATTTAATCAAAAATCAGCATCCCTACAGCACATGTTTCTCCCCTCACAATCTATGTTGCTAGGTTGGGCAGTAACTGAATAGCTCTCACATGCAGATGTATTACAGACCTACAAAACATTACCACAATTTACGGAGTCTGGTGAGGATGCTTTTGTTACAGCTTTTGTTTTAATTCCAGTACTGTGTCTGCCTCCTAGGGCTGTGAAGTAAGTCCCTCTAAAAAGAGCTACAGATTTATTCCTCTACTTTGGATAAGTGAAAATGTGTTTTGTTGAAACCTCCTGAGAGTAAATGGATTTACTATGGAATCCCCTTTTGTTTATGGGTTTGATGAAAGCATTTGGCACTTAATGATTCCCAGGCTATCCCCAGTTTAAAAAAGAAGAAATCAAGTGTGCTGAGTGTTAAAATGTTTTCCACCAACCTCAAAGCAAACTAAATATAAAGGCTTGCTTCAGGTGTCAAATTGGTATGGAAGCGTAATGCTTACTGACTTGCCTTTTCAACATTTAGACTCAGTATAACGTCACATTTTGTTGTTAAAACAGAGATAAGGGGTGAGCCAGGATAGGTGACCACCTGAAATCCAAATATTTTCTATCAGTTTTATTATCTACTACCCCTCCCATCTTCAGTTTCTTCACAAAACTTTGCAAAAATGGAGATTACAGGCAGGTATTAGCTCACCACAACCAGCCCTACACAGAATTGCAGATTGAAATTTATTTAAACACAATGAACTTCCATTAGATTATTAAACTCCTCATAAGAGATTGTTTTATATTCCTCTACCAAACTGGTTCAATGAGCAAAATTTCTAACAGAAAGTTACTAACACTATAAAGACAGAAGACACAATAAATTGACACTGCTAAGAGGCTTTATGCAGGGCTAGTTAACAGCAGTGACAGCTTTTGGTGAGCAAACACTGTTTAAACTGAAGCAGAGAAATATTAAGCAAACCTACATCAACTTTTAGACAAATACTAATTGCTCATAAGTTACCAGGAATTAGGAAGCTCTTTGACACATCATATGCCACCTACAAATATCAGAACTACCCATTCCCATCTGGAGCAGTCAAGACTTCAGCAACATAAATATTTTAAATGTAAAAACACTTAAATTTTCTCAAAATCCATCAGCTGTCAGTACCATCCCAGACAATCAGTTTCTTTTTAAGAAAAGCTCAGGCATAACATGCTTATCTTATCCTATTGCCTAGCCAACCTATTTATCCATTTCAGCATTTGCTCCTTCTTGTCAGCCTCTTGGGGTTCTCCTCTTAATATCAGTTCATATTTGTTGAATTCAAAGCATATACTTAAAGAAGCTGCAAGACATGTCCATGTCCATGCAGAGTACAATGTGTGAGATGCTGGTTCTTACTGCATTAGCTGTTCTCAGTCTGTCATCTACATGGAAAAAAAAAATCTTTAAGGCTATTCAACAGTTTGTACCCTTTTTACAAAGGCAGTTAAAAGTGCCTTCAGTAAGACCCCTTCCACACAAGAAAGCTACTTTTTATTTTTTCATTTCAGAGAAACAACTTTGTACTTTTATATTTTATATATTTATATTTTTAATATTTTATATATTTATATAATTTGTTACTTGTATGGATCCTTCAGCAGCAAGAACACAGACACCACATAACATGTCTGGGCATGCAGAATCACTCTGCCAAAATAAGTTATTCCATCTCTAAAAATACAATATTTTTTTAATATTTTTTTAAAGGGAGAGGGAAGGGGGGGGGGAAAATAGGAAGGAAAAAAAAGAAGGAAAAATCCAATCCTTTTGCCCTGAGGTTCTTTCTACCCTGGATACCTTTAGCTTATTCCCTATAATGAATTGTTGACAACTGACAGTTAATAGAAACTGTGAGGAATAAACAGATACATATTTACATACTCCTATAATTTCATAGAAGCTTTCTGCAGTCACTCCATACCTCTAAAATCCAAGAGCTATTGAATATTAAAGTTTCAGGAGATTTGGCTGTTCAAACACACTTCTACAGCTTGGCAAAGAGTTCCCCAGCTCTAAGGGGCAAATCTCCTACATTAAAACTCTCAGGGTAGTCATCCTCTGAAACCTAAAATTCTTGCAATCTTGGCCTTATTGATTTTATTTCATACACAAAAAGGACTTTATAATGAGAAACCTTTGAAGTACCTCAGGATATTTCCTAATGCAATCCGTGAGTTATTTTGAGAAAACCAGTCATTATAATTCTAACATTGAACTTGGCTTGCCTCTTGATTCATTGGATTAATTATTACTATTCTTTTAAAAAATATGATGCCCTCATGGCAAATCCGTCCTGACTATCAGACGTTCTCCTGATTCAATCACCTGTCACTGAGCAGTCAGAGCAGCCTTGTTCAAAGTTACAGAGCCATTTGCAGAAGTGCCACAGGCCTAAGAGCTTTTGGTTGGGGAAAGTTCCAAACTGCCAGTTACCCCACTGTCTCAAATAACTTTTCCTTTCATATACAGAAAAACTGAAGTCAGAATAATTTCCGAACTAAAGGAAAGAACCAAAATAAATATAATTTTTGATCTGTATGACATTTCAGGCTTGTAGCTTCCTTCTTTGATACAGTTTAAACCTGCTTCCTACTAGACCACTGAACACCTCCAACTTACTCTTAAGAGGTATCTGAAAGGTAATCATAGCTGCAATATTATGTGCATGAGCCACTAGATTGGCCCAGTTTATAATCAAAAGGATTTCCTCCCTCCCTTCAGATATCTTTGTTTTCCACCAGTTCCCTCCACAAATCACTAAGTCAGATATTGCTGAAAATTACTTCTCCATTTCTTCAACTCACTTTCCTAGCATATTAGCAAGTAAGAGCAGCTCACAGGAAGGGTCTATGCCCACAGGCAAGTAATGAGAGTAGCAGTTCTTGTTTACAGTGGCAGTTTAATTAATGCACGGTATAATTCTGTGAGATGCAGTAAGAGAAAAGCAAGCCAGCATCTTAACGGTACAGTAAATAAACCTACAAGGACATCAGCTCAGTCTAATATAAATCTACATCTTCATTTTGAAATGGGCGTACAAGGGAAGCAGAACGGTCTGAAGGGAACAGTAGAATTAGTAAGAGATAAATGGAACGCAACAAGAATTGTCAGAATTTGTTTCCACACAAGAAACAACTACATTAATTGTTTTCATCCTGGCAAGGGTAAAATCGAAGAGTAATGTGACAGAGTTTCACAGAATCCCTTGTACTGTGAAAAAGTGAAACAATCATTCACTACCTTAGTAAAAATAAAAAAGACATCAGACCACTGCCACGGTCAGACTAGTCACAACAAACCAAAATAGGGCTCTTTGTACAATGCAGTATAGTTAAGCTTGATGCCACCAAACACTGCAAGTACCCACAAACATGTTTGTTGGTTTGGGGGTCGATCGATTGGTTGGTTTTTTTGTGTATAATTCCCGAGCCACATGTTGTCCAAATCTGGGAGAGTATTCAGAGAAACACCACCAAAAGTGTGCTCTGTCCTGATACTTTCCCATAGTGATCAGGTAGAGAATAACATACTTAGCACAGCTCTGATTGACTCGGGAAGTGTCACTCGTCTGCTGACACTTCACTGTCAGCAGACCTACCCATGGAGCGGTGCACTTTCATCTGTGAATCCGAAAATCAACAAGCTGAAAGCTACTGACTGCAGCAGAGCTCTTAAGGAACATTAGTTATTTGTATAATATTAAACATTTGTTATCAATGTTTCCTTTTTCCTTAGTTTTTCTTACCATTTTCTCTTAACTGTCAAAAAAGATAGCTTATGCTACTGACAGTTGGATAACAGGCAACCACCACCCTTTCCCTTCCCCAACTAAAGAGAAGAATCCCAGCAATTTTTCTTATTTTCTGCCAGTTTGTGCAATTCAATTAACCATTTCACCATCCAAATTATTAAAACAGTTATAAAATTTAGGATAACACACATCTTGACAAATTGCATTCCAGGAAACCTTAATTCACAGAAGATTTCCTGAAGCTTTATCGCAGACTGATGATTTCTACTGAAGCATAAAGGTACCTACGCCACAGAAGATATATTCCCTTCTACTTAAAAACTAATCAGGAATATATTTCCTTGTAAGCAACTGTCTCAAAATCAGTAATGCTTTCCTGTAAGTGGCACTATGTTCACCACGATACCTGAATAAACACAATCTCTTGCTGAGACTCCATCTCTGCTCCAGACCCCAAACCTCTATATAGTCACCTGGTTTACAAAAACATTGCAAGTTTTACATTAAAATCAGGTAAAATAAGAGAACAAACTCTTTCTTTTTTCAGTATGTTAGTCATAATCTGTGGCAAGTGGAAAGAGGTCAATACAAAGGTTTTTTAAAAAATAAAAATGCTGCCACTGATCAACAACAGGTCTCCATGTAACGTAGGAAAGGAAAAGCCAAGACACTGTAGAGTACATTACACAACAGAAGTCACTTTCAGTTTTCCCCAAAGTAAGGTAAGGTATAGGGGAAGTCACCATAACAGTTCTTCTTTCTTTTCCCACTATAAGATACAAACTTCTACAACACCCCTGGGCTGGCAGTAGTACTTGCTGAAGTCAAGTGCAGACACTGGTTTAACTCACCAACCTTGTAGGGGAGAGTGGATGGGAGGAAAGCCATTTCTACTAAAAATAACCCAAATTATAGTTTGTTGCATGTTGTGAGCCAGTTTCATTAATTGAGGTTCTGTAAAAAAAAGAAAAAAAGAAAGAAAAAAAAATAGTGCAAATTAGCATGATACAAGCAAAACAGCTAGTACTGACACCCTGGCAGCCATACAATGTAGGTGAATTGATGCCCCAATTAATGTTCGGGCTCGAATTAAAGTGCCCTTCTAGATGGCCTTTCTCACTTTAATTTAATCTGATGGGAACCCATTTTGTGTGCTTGTAGACCCCTTCATGATACAGTCCAAAGCAAATGGAGACAATCCAGACATTTACTTCAAAAGCACATCCCTGACCTGAGCTGAAATGTGTGGGCACAGGCAGTCCCATAGGCCTCATCAGCATCAGGGCCACTACAAGGCAAGACCATGAGAAAATAAGGAAAGGAGTTAGAAGGTGCAAAAAAGTCACACTCTTTAACAGTTAGACCAAGTCAAATACCCAAGGAACTATAGCCACTGCTGTTTTTCTTACCTACTTCTTACATTTTCTGTTCAAAAAGCCATGAAGAAAAACTAGGAGTGGGCATACTCCATGTTATGCACCAAAATATCTCAGCAAACAAAAGCAGGTATTCCTAAATGAGCGCTGCTCATTTAGGAATACTCTTACCAGCAAAGGTTTGGGAGGAGGTTGGTGACACTTAGCTGTCTTTGTCCTCTGTCGCATTGTGACAACGCAAAAAGGTGAACATTTTACTTGTCTTTTTAACATTTTCTATTAAGGCCAATCTTTTAAAGGAAGTTGAATAAGATTTTTTTTCCCTGTACTTTAAACTGGAACTGAGTAGTATTTCAGTCTGAGTACCCATGTAACCATATTCTGAAAGTATCTGGCAGTACAACTTCAGACAACATTTAATAAATATTACCTTAATGGATCAGGCTAGTAGCCAGGATATTTTATCTACTGATGACTAAAATTGGACTTTTCTGAGGAAGGTACAAACTAGATACTTACAGAATGGCATATTCACAAGAGAAGACTTTCTCTGGGCCCTATTAACGTTTCAGCACTTAAAACATAAATCATTTCAGTTCTATGCCCCTTTGCCAAGTACCTCTGGCACTTTCATACCTGAGTATGAGCTAAAGCAAAGGTACTGGCTGCTTTCCAGCTTAATGAGTTTCCAGTCACTAATGAAAAGACTAGAGAGAAGCCCTAAAATGCTTGCAAACAGCTCAAGTATTTTGTTGCGCTAGCAGTGCATCTGCCTGGGGAGCAGCAGCCATCAGACCACATTTGTCTTTTGTGGCATGCCATCTCTCCTGCCTTTTTTTTGTGCCACCACTTTTTCCCACCTAAGGATAGTGCCAGTATCAGCCTAAATGAAAAAAAAAAAAACAACTCCCATAACATCTTCGTGCCCTTCACGCTGTTTCTGTCTCCTCTTTCTCCATTTGGTTCTGGAGATCAATGTGACAACAACAGCAGCAGCTGTGTACATTAGCTGAAAACATTTCAGCTGTAACTGATCTAACTGAGACATTATAACTAGACTAATGTTCTCATTGTTAATTTGTAGTGCTCTCATCAGTGCTTCAGACACAGATAGGGCTTTTTGCAATTTTACAGATGAATTCACTCCAATCATGGTGTAGCTTTCCAAGTGGTTTCTGAGAAGTCAGTCTGTAAGTTCACTGAGGTAAATCCTAGCACACAGCGTTAGTCATAAGGAAAGAAGAGCAGCTGAATCAAATACAGGAGAAAAGGGAACACAAATATCCAACACAGCAGGAATTCTTCTCCCTTCCAATAGCCACAAAAACTCCAAGATAACCACGGGGTTTAGCAGTCCCAATATATAAGCTGCTACTTGTAATCACCTTCCTGCTCACCTGCTCTGGGACAGAAGAAAAGCTACGCTAAATTTAATATAAGGCTTTAAAGGCAGTTCTTAGCTTTTGACTGTCATCCTGGGCCTATTGCGTGTATAAGACATATTAAAGCAATTTTCTCCTAAAATAACTCCAGCGACTTTAAATTTAATGCATTCTCTATTTTATTACACTTATTGTTGAGCACAGCTACTGCTCGTCCATCTTCTTAAAACATTATAACCATAAACCAGTGACAAGAGTATTTCTGGATCACTGAAGTCTGCAGTCACTACACACTGTTGTCATGGCAGAACAAGTTCAAGTTATAATATCACAACTGAACATGCTGTGAAGATAAGAAATTCAGAGTCATTATGGAAAAAGAACTTCTGAGAATTTCTGCTAGAAGTTCATCACCAACATGAAAGAGTGATCACTTTAGCTTTTAGACAGGGAAAAATCCAAGCAACGCTTTCATACAGCACCCAGGAACTGTTCTTGGAATAAGTGAGAAGACAGAATACAATCCCATATTGTACAATTCCTAACTCTCATATGCAGTTGCCAAAAAACCAGCAGTTACTGCTTCACATCGTTCCTAACAGTCCCAGGAGTTCTGGGTAAGAACTCTGCTGGCATGTCATGGTCACTCAAAATTTCATAGAGACAGCAAAGAGTGGGCATTCACTCTGTCCTATAACTGGCAGCTGCAATAACAAAAGGTACTCATGACTTTAATTTTATGGATCTGCATCAATCCCACTTGGCTGCCTTCTCTCTCTCTCTCTCTCTATATATATATCAACAGGCTCATGCACTTGTTTTGAACTACAAGTAACAGTAAGCCAATGCTCCTCTCCTTTAAATTGATATTAAGAAGGAAAAACTCAAATTAAACTGCTTTATTGCCTTTTACTTGTGTGTGCCTGTCTACAAGTTTGCATGAATCCTAGGCTGGAATGTGTATGATTTTATCACAAAGAAAATGTGATGGTATTATTCATATTCATCTCTACTGGGATGCAGAGTCCAACCAACAGAAATGCCTGCAGTTTTGGGAAACCATAGCAAGCAAATAGGAGAATCTTCCCTCTTGCTCCAGAGTGGCAGTAGAAGCCCTATTTTTGCTATTTTAGAGGGTCCTCCTGTTTCCCTTTGCCCACGTCTGTCACAACCCAACCTGCAGCAAGCAGCCCAGCAGTCAGGGACAGCCCTGTTGATGAAGACATTCACTTCAGCAACACTGAATCAGTTCCACTGTCAGGGAAAATGGACCAGTTTCACTCTCAGAAAACCTACACCAGTGCTTAGGCCTCCTCATCCCGACATGAAAGAGAAGTGCTACAGCTGGTTAAATAATTCTGCTCAGAAGATTAAGTATGTAATGGAGGCTTTTGAAGGGAAAAGCAAGAGTGGCTGTCATGCTTTCCGCTGTCCTGATAGCCACGCACTTTATGAAAGACGCCAAGTGCTATTGCAAACACAGTTTGTACTTCCATGACAGTAAGTGCTTCTCTGCTCCTTTTTATTACTACAGACCAGTGCTTTTGATCCATCAGCAGTGCTCAGCACACATTCCCAAGGGAAATTCTTTGAAATGTACCTTCATCTTGATCACAGACCTCAAGCTGGTCCATACCATAAGCACCAGTGCAAAGAGCTGCAGTTGCTTTGTGCAGAACTTTATCTGATTACCAGATTTCAAAGCAGCTAAACCCAGGCTAATCCACCACATAAAAGAGTCAAACTATTTTTATTTTTAATGCAGGTTCTTTTTTTTAAAACCTAACAAGGGGTCTAAATTTCAGAACAAAATTTAGCGTAGCATTTTTTCTGTCCCAGAGCCAGCCTGCTGCAGTTTATCACGGGAGACTATATTGTATTAAGAATATTGTTCTAGAAATAATAGAGCATTAGAAATACTTAGTAAAATCAAACCTACATAGAGATCCAAGAAAATGTTATGAATACCAAAGAAAACCCCAAAACACATGAAGAAGATGAAAATGGAACAGCTTAATCTATTCATAAGCAATGAGCAATTACTACTTTATTCTGATACTACTAATAAATCCTACAAGGACATCAATGTTTTAGATTCTGCTCAAAATAATGCCTAACAAAGATGACTGCACATAAAGACTAATTCATTTATCTACTCAATTTGACACAGAAGTCACTTCATAGTAAGCTGTGTCAGTTCTTTTTAAAAACACATAACATCTGCAACACTTAAAAGAAGTATTAATAAATGCTTAAGGATTGGGAGCTCCAGCTGCTGTGAGAATGAAGGAATCCTCATGACATCAGAAAGCAGGAATTATATTTCATTCACCCTTTTTGCTATGGTGAAAAAGAGCCAACATGATCCAGATGTTTGTTCTGGGTGTTAGAGAGCGTCTATGTGGTAATTATTGTCCGAGACACAAGCTTTTTCTTTATAGAGCTGGAATAATTGATTTAATTCAGAGGTAAAGAACTCAGAAATATAGCAGCCTTCTTCCATTACTCTTTCAGGGTAGAGGACATGGTTTAACATTTTTTCACATTTTGGGACTTAACATGAAGTCGTATGAAGTTAACCAATTGCCAAACAAATCAGAACAACACTGTAGTCCAATGAGTATAAAATAGTGATACAAATAAATAATTAAGCATTAGCATGGCAACTTAGGTTTCCTACCAAGTCAAATGAAATTCTGTGTTTTCTAGTGCATGTCATTTGTCAATAAAGTTACAAAGATTTCTTTGTAATTATTTTCGATTCTATATAAGAAGGATTCTGCTTTTCTTTTTAATATGAGGAGAAAATAAAGTTTTGAGTGCAAGACATAGTGCAACCCTTTTTTTTTCTTTCTTTCTTTCTTCTTTTCTTTTGAACTGTGTGCACTTACTTGCACCAAACCCACTATCTCTGAGCTCATGAAATTCCTTATTCCACTTCCAGGAGCACTTACAAATATGGAGAAGCTGAGCATCCAGGGAGAAGAGAGCTGTCTCACCACAGGCCCAGCATGACTCCACTGAGGTGATGAGCTGTGAAAGTGCCCTGCTCCTCTAGACAACCTCATGCTTTTGGAAATACACCAAGCAGAAACAGTGGTTTAAATAAGTCATCAGCATAGACACTTAGGCCAACATTACAACTGAGCAGTAGCACCAGTACTTGCAGAAGTAGCAGAAGAAATTGCAAGCATTGCTATGTAACAGAAAAGAGAGCAGTAAATAGCTATAAAAGCTGGCATAGAAGTTTCCATCATTAAATTACAGAACAATGATACAGTATATATTTACAGCACATCCCTTTTCTTAATCTGTTTTCCAATACCAGCTCTAAGAAAAAAAAAAAATCACGTACCAGTTTTCCTTCATTTGCTTAACTGATGATCAGTGCTTCTCTGACACAGACAAGCTTTATGTTGCACAAACAGTGCAAATTGAACGGCAGTGTAAAACAAATTATATTTGCTATATTATTAGAGCTCTTGAAGCAAGAGAAAATACAGTATTTTTGCAACAGTTCTGCTTTCTCCTGAGCAGGCTTAAAATAAAATGGAATTTATTCTACTGCAAAACCCAGACAGACTTGGTAACAGAAGCACACAGAGAATGCTCTGGCCTTCCCTCTTTTTGCTTTAGTCTCCTTGCTGTTGACAACACAGGCATCACAGCTATAAATTAAAAGGCTCACTGGTGACAGTAAGTGCAAAATTCTCATCCCTATGTGGACAATCCACTGTGATGTCTGTAAAGTCATCTTAACTCCAGCATACCAACAATACTGTGCAAATAATTAGCACAACCCATCGGGCTGGTGTCAATCTTCCGTGTAACACCTGATTTCAAAGATTCTATCAGTTGGAAAAAAATAATGTGAGCCACACAACAAAGAAACTTACAGCTTCAGTTAACTAAGTCTTTAGAGACAAATACTATAACCTCCTTGTGCACCTACATTATGCACCAAATAGAAATTAGTCAGAAATACTGGTCTTCGGCTACTGCTTAAGGGAACATGCTTGCAGTGGGCATTTATTTTACACAGCATAATTTATTGCCAAATGCTGCAGATCCATACAAGCTGTGACAGTGTTTGCCCACATCCAACTTGTAGTATTGGAATTAATCACGTGTTGCTGCAAAGCCTGAAATATATCTGGATTCCTCTGTAAAGAGGCAGTATACATGGCACAAAACTTAAAAGCCTCTGGAACAGGTCCTACTGAAACTTCCCTGAGGTGATCAGGAAACGATACAGTGAGACTTTAATCTCTATCACCCACCAGGTTCATGAATTAGCAATGAAAGGAGCTCTTCCAGGAAGACAGACACTGACTGACGTCTATTTTGTACAGAATGGCTGTAACAGCACTCGGAAATTTGCGGGCAGGGTAGGAATGAACCCAAATTATTGGCACCAGGTTTAGGAAGCTGCCTGGAGGTTCCTACCTCAACTCAGATACAGGACACTTCCAGAGAAGTAGCCAAAGCATGGATGAAATTCAAGTCATAATGTTCATGAAGATGTTGCAACAAAGATATCCTCTGCAGAAAAAAGTTAGGATTTCAAGCAAGTTCTTGAATGAACCTCCAAAAAGACGAGCAAAACACATTTAGTGAAATCCTATCAATTTTTAAGGGTTTCAGGAATGTGTTGAACTATTTGTTGACTGAGGATTTCTTCAGAGCTTTGTAGATGAGGAAAACTTTGGGTTAAATCTGTTGTTATTCCCCCCAAAAACCAAACAAACACAAATCCTAGAATGATTTAACAAACTACATAATTGCCTAGATCATTCTAACCATTCTAACATTTTTATGGAGAGTGGAGTGAGGAAACAACGAAAACATTCCAGTGGATTAGAAAACTGAAATTTCTAACTGAACTATTTATGAAAGCACCCTGCTCCCAGTGGGAGCAGGTAACATATCAAGACACACTTTTTTAAACCTGATTGTCTGTGTAAGGAACTTACCAGGTTCAAATTACCAATGATATGCATGAGTAGCATGTTTAGAAATTACTTGAAAACAGAAAACCCGTCTCCTTCAGTAGTCCCTCAAAATTTGTAGCAATATTTGATGTCTTTATACACTGAAAGACCTTAAAATCAGCAAAGGTTTTGGTCTGAATCTTTCTGCATCTTAGATCTCCTCTTGCAGCTAAGAAACCATAACAATGCTATTGCTTTTTTACTTCCACGGTAATACATTAACATACACTTAGTCTGCAAGAAGGGTTTAAAATTTCTTTTTTTTTTTTCTTTTGTTAAATGAAGTGTCAGTGAAGGACCCTGGATGGTTACAGTTTTGTCACTAAATGTACCTGTCTAGATTTGAAATAATCTTCCTTTACAGACAATAGGAAGAAATATTTCTATGAAATAATTAATTTTGTCATGACTAAGGTAACTGAAACAGGTCAGAGAATGACACCCTGAAGTTCTCTCTTTCTAAAAATTTTAAAAGGAACTTGATGAGCAACTAAGGGGCAGACACCTAAATCAGGAAAGTCTCATTCCCAGATCCTGGAAAAAACTCTAGGGTTGGTGTCATCTTAGCATTTAGGTGCAAGAATAACATCATTATAATTTCAGGATTTTTTTTTTTAATGTGCATACAAGCCATTTTGGTGCCACTACAAACACTTCATATCCTGGTTTTCTCTCTGGAAGCAAAAAAAAAATTAAATAAAATAATCTCAACAAGTAGGGCATAAGAAATGAAAAGTGTGTTCAGAGTACCTTGCAAAAGAATAAAAACTTCCCAGAAAAATAAGACTCCCTTCTATTTTTCCCCTCCCTTATTAACAGATCAGTAGTAACCTCCAATTATTCTGTTTCATCATACAAAATCTTCTCTGGAATTAAAGAGGTTAAAATATATGCTTATATTAATGAAATTCCCAAAATGAATATTTACACAAGTGAAGATAAGTCCTCATACATGTTTAGCTTTGCAACAGCCTGGGGAAAAAGAGAAGCATATTTTGTGCCAAACTAAAGACACCTCATTGTGTTTCTGTGGAAATCATCGCCCATTTTCTCCATTCTGACTGCCAACATAGGGCCTACGTATCTTGGCAGGAAGAAAGAGAAGTCAAGGAAAGAAAATAAGTGACCTTTAGGCACTGTAAAAACAACAAGGTGCAGCAAATTCCCATTTCACCTCAGTGGAACTGAAATTCATCAGGATCATTATTCTTGTCTCATGTTCTTGAAGCCATCAACAGACAAATCATGTTTTCCTTGTTCAGCCTCATCATTCAGCATCACCTATAGACCAGTAAGCAGGTGAGCAAGTCAGGGAAATCACATGGTCACACTAAGCTCAGTCCTTGTGAATCTGTAACTCTTATTTTGTTTAACATAGTTGTGAAGGCTATATACCATAGCCTCGCAGTCCAGAGCATGGAAACCACTATCCTAGCCCTTCATTATAAATCCCACAGTTATCAAATATAGCCAGCACTGAAGATCACAATAGACCACAAAATTACACTTGCTGCAAAAGCCAGAATGGTCTTCCATTTCCACTCACACCTGGTTTTGATCAGTATATTTGCACAATTTTGGCTACTTAAAGCCACACACTGGAAATGATACTATACATGGCACATAGTCCTGGAACAAGGGACCACAGGAGCAGCAGCCCAATGCCCCAGCACTGCACTTACCCCCTGCTTGCCCACATCTAACTTCGTGGTGAAGGACAGAGAATTTTTTCTTTGCCTTCCTCACATAGGTAAAAACCAGGAATTCTGTTTTTAAAACTCCAAGGAAAACTTGTTCATGGTAACTACTCAGCTACCAAGGACAGTATAATGAAGTTTATAATTAAAACACAAGCATCCAATTAACAAAGGAAATATTATAGGCAGGGAAGAAATGCAAAACACGAAGAAAGTGAAATAAGCCAGGGACAAATAAGTCAACTCCATAAATCACATTTGCTGCAAATATATTTCAACATCATTTTTGTACCTTTATATTGTTGCCATGCACAGACAGATTCTTCAGGGAGTTGCAATCAAAAGGTGCATCTTAGTTCTTAGAAAATGTGGATATAACATACATGGCAGCAGCGGTGGTGTAAGGAAGGAGGAGGAGGAGGAAGGCAAAGCTCCCAACTGTTTCTAAGCAGTCAGAAGAAATGTTGCAGTCTCCACTGCCAGTATAGCTTTGGGGGTTAAACAGCAAAAAGTTCATCAGTTGCTGACACAGGAGAGGGCTGAGACCAAAGTGATAGAAATGTCAAGGTTGCCCCAGTCCTGCAAGCATCTTCTCTTGGCTGTTGACTATTTTTGGACTTTTAACCTCTGTCCTAACAGGACACAGGTTCTTCCCCCATCTAATGTCCTGGCTGGCCTGGAGCTTTATGGGTGACCTTAGGTCTTGTTGTGAATGGGTCACACATGCACAAAAAAATCTTATTTGTATTTTCAGCCAAGTTCATCCACTGTTTATCTATTCTTTAGACTCGTCCAGGCCTTTGACACTGCCAAATGCTTGCATTCAGGAGAGGACAGAATAAGACACGTCAGTTGACCGCAAAGCTATTTTAAAAGTTAGAAGTGCTTTCGCTCTTCTCATGCATTTTGACACTTTCTAATTAAAGCAAGGTAAAAATAGGTGGAAAGGTATTGAAACTACTGCTGATGTTTTTCAAACTGTACATTATTCTACTGTTGCAAAATCATCTGAAGTTTTGTTCTAAGTAACAGAACTGAATGGATATATTGTAAAAGAAGGCAATAAATTTATCTTTTCCATCCTAACAAAAATTGTAACAGTGCCACATAATATCACAGACAACTTCTCATACATATTATTTTAATGTTGATGTTGGCTCCAAACAGTATATAGCCATATCCTTACGGTTTACTAGAGAATGGGGGTTGGGGGCAAATCACACCCCACTTCATCACTCTGCTGTTTCAAGGAATTAAACAGATTATTTTTTTTTTCCAAACCTCTTTGGTTGGAAAAGCAATAGAAGGCAAATATAAGAGCATCTACATAACAGAGGAGAGAGATGCTTGCCTAGGAAGCAGACTGAACGAGCACAGTCCTTATATTATTTTTAGTAAAGTACAGATTTATGCACCTACTTTGCAGCTGATGTTAAAAATGGAAAAAAATAAAATATGTACTTTTGCACCTAATTTGACCATATTAAAAGGGAATAACATCCCAGGCAATTGCAATCATACTAATGTACAGGTAGGTTGAAACGATTGCAAGAAGTACTAATTCAGCAAAACTAATTTTTCTTTCCATTTACTTGGAAATAGGTATTATCTTAATTACCTACCATTAAAAAAAGTATGCCTTATGAATTTTCTGTTAGTAATTTAATTCTTAGATTTGAAGTGCTGCCTTTAATATTTAAAATGAAATATTTTTACCGATTTTGAATTAGAGAAACAAAACATTTTCTTTAGAAAAACAATTTTTGCAAAGTTATTTTGTCTCATTTAAATAACATTAAAGTAGTGCTTGTCAACAGTTTTTCTTGGCATCCTTGTAATATTGCTATGGTGTCCAAAAATTAATGATATTTTACATATTTAAATGATGGGGGTTATTATTTCTAATAACATTTGAATCTGTAGATGAATCTGAAGACAGGGATTGAAATGACTAAACTTGAACAAGACCCCATCTGCCATTTCAACTGGTGATTTTTTTTTCTAAAATATTGTCAGACAAATCGTTTAAAGTACTCAATGCTCTACATAACATGGTACATTAACTCTGGGGAGACAGAAGTACTTTGCTTGTAGAATAAGAGCAGCTTAGAAATAGCCATGCGTTTACAGACTGCAAACAACTACACTTGTTCCTACCCTTAACCAGTAACTTATGTGAAAACTCTCTGTTGAGCTGTAAAAGGCTCCTGGCAATAATAAACAAGTAAACATTTGCAGAAACCATTTTTTAGTTGTCTGCTGTTATGTATTTCCCTTAATTTAGAAAACCACAGTTAGTGATGACAATGTAATTAGCATAAAGGTGTTCAGGCAACTTGAACACATCCGTCTGGAAGTTACATTCTCAAAAACCTCATTTGGCTCCCCCCTACCCTCTGAAGTACCTATATTTCTTGAAGGGGTTAAGCAGGCAGTTAATATCGTTTCTGCATAAAGGGCAAGATTTGCCTCTGGGCCTGCCCATAACTGCTCAAACCTCTGCGTAGCTAAACAAAGAGCATGGACCCAAGCCCTGCCAGGATCTGCAAAGGAAGTGACTTTTTTTTCCTTATCATTCTTATTTGTGTTCCTCAAAAGAAAACCCCACCAATCCCCTCTCTAAATCACACCTCTCTGGGAGAGAAGGGAGGGGTCTTCTCTACTGCAGCAGCTCCACTACTGGAGCACCTGACCAAGGAACAAAACATGGCTTTTAACACCCATACCTGCTGAAGGTATTAGAACACAAAAAGTCAAATCCACAGGTTTAGAGGGCTCTCTAGCACCTTCTCCATAGGAGTAACTCTGCTTGTGTGGAAAAATTACTTCCCAGGTCTGTGAAAGTGAGAAAAAAAAAAAAAAAAGACATGATAAGCAATCTTAGTGTTGGAAAATTGAGTCCAGAGAATGCAAAGTAACAGCATAACCTAAGAGGGCATTAATCCAAGATAGGGACAACTGGCCAATCATGCAATCATGCTTTTTTACATCAAACGTGCCATCATTTAAATGGCTAATTGAACAAGCAAAACTGAGAGTGCTCCATCACAGAATACTTCTCCACTCCATGGCTTAACGCATTCCCACTGGAGATAGTTAAGTAGGGTTCAAACCTTTCCATTATAGAAGGGACTTCAGCCTTAGTTTTCCAAAACCTGAGCAAATATTCTAACCTCTAAATAGATTTTTATTTTCCTTTTAAGACGTTATTCTTCCAACAATGTTTTCTTCCTGAGAGCCTAATGAGGGATACAAACTACTGATGGGATGGGTGTACTGCAGCCACATTTTGTGGGAACAATTAGTTTGTTATTTTAAAACAAGCATCTGTAGTTAGTGTCTTGGGAACAGAGCTCAATTTAAACACAGCTCAGTATCCCATTAAGTATCTGATTAGCCAGCTGTACTTGCCAGATTATCACATTCACAGATATTGGATTTATTAAGTTTGATGAAATCAAACAGAAGAGGTTGGAAAAGGAGTGCCAGGAAACAGTACCTTCCTGTGTCTTACAGTTCTTTTTCCTTAAGGGCAACCGGAGGCTGCTGCAGTTTCAAAATTGCCATTTCAAAACTTTCTGGATCTTAGCCACAGAACATTCTTTTCAAAATTGCCATAGACACAGATCACTCAGATATGGGACACACAGAGACAAAACAAAAAGCCAGAGAGATACATAGCTGCACACAAGCAGTTGCTGACTTCTGATACAAGTCACGAGTCCACAGGCCATGTCCCTCAGTACCCGTTAGACATAAAAACTATAAAAACATTAAATCATCTCATAATTTTCTCAGAGGCTACGTGAACACTTCAAGACATTGGTAGTCTACTTTGTTTTTTCCTAACCTTCTACACACTGCAGATTTCCTTACTTTAAAGTATACTCTTACCCTTTATGCCGATGAAGATCGCAGTTCAGCAACTTCTTCAAAACAAGAACAGGAACAAAAAGGAAAAGAAGAATATGAAGTTCACAGCTCTGCACACACCAGAAGTTTGCTTGTGCAAACACACCAAAATGCACTCCCAGGGCTCAGCTTGCAGAAATTGCATGAACAGAAAGCACAACAGGTGTTTGCAATTGTTATCAGCTGAAGCACAGCACCGAAATGTAATTGCACCAACTGCTGAGTAACTGCTCCAGAACTGCCACCTGCCTCTGTCTGGCTGCCTTTAAAAGAACAGGCCTCCAAAAAATATATTCCTGCGAAGGAGTGGGGGAAAGGATAGTACAGGGAGTATCAACCTTTTCTCCCGGGATTAGTGTATTAATCACTATTATCTCAGGTGGGCACCAGTTCTGGCATCACCTTTCTTTAAAAAAAAACAAAAAAACCCCACCAAACCAGCAAAAAATTATGCACATGTCTTCCCTGCAGTGATATGAATAATTTCATAAGGAATTTAGCCCTTTTGAGACTATGTCAGTGCCTGCAGGCGCTCCGCGTGTGTGTGTGACAGGTCAGCGGGGCTGCCCAAAGCTGTGCAGCCAGTGCCCGGATGCCAGAGAAGCTGCAGAGGGCGGCTGCTTGTGTCCCACAGACCAGGACGGGACAGCCCAGCGTGGAAACAGACCCATAGGGCTCTAAGAAACATCTCAGGGGGAGCAGGCAGGTGTTTCAAATTCAGGTTTACATGCAATAGAAAGAGGATTTTTTTGGTTTTTAATAAATTCTTTAAACATCTTAAAACCTTGTAAGGTCTCCTCTGGAGAGGGCCTCAGTTACAAAACTTAGTGTTACTTAATTTGTTTTCCAATTAGTATGGGTAAGGGGAAATATGAACTGCATAAAATAGATACACAAACATCCTAACCTATCAGAGATGTGATAAGATTCATGCATTACATTTTTTTTACTACACAGAGGAATTGTTTAGATGATAGTTACACTTTTTTTATATCTTGCAAGTCCTGAAAATATATAACAAGCAAGTCTTAAGAATTGGGGAAGGGGATTTTCTATTGCACAAATAAATTATTGACAGAAAGACAAATATTTTGTAAAAAACTGTTACCTTACATTTTGTAACTGTTCAGCAAGCAGTATAACAATATCCCTTCTCCATTTATGGTTCACTTACATGTTCCTTGTGTCTTTGTCTATGGCTACTATGTATACCTGTTTTAAGAATTTAATGCAATCTTGAGCCCATTACATGTTAGAAAATCCCAATGCCAGCCTGCCAACTTTTCATAAAATTAGTGTATCTATGGCTTAATAGTCCAGTATTTAAAATAGAGATGTGTTTCAGATCCATTAAATCTTATACCATATATTAATCAGTAATTTTAATACAAATAGGTGGATTTTCAGCTTAGAAGTGGTGGAACTACTACTTTCATAAGTACTAAGAAGTACAAAAGATGCATATGTTTGTGACAATTTTTGGCATTGATTGTTCAATTTTCTTTTTGAAAAATATAGTTTCTGAAATATAGTTAAAATTACATTATTCTGCATCTTCCAACTTTGGTAAATTAACCTGCTTTGTTATTCTTAGGAAAGTTGTAATGTCACACAATTTTGCAAATTGAAACACTTGATACAGGAAAATTTCTGCTTCATCAGGATAAAACAGTAAAACAAAACAATAAAGATGATATTCAAGAAAAAAATATCAGTTTATATAAACATCACTTGTAAGAACGTAAAAAAGAAACTATGCAAGAAACAAAATTGAAAACCAAAACTGTTGTTGTATACTGTATTTCACATTGTTACTGTATTTTGCAAGAAAGAACGAGCAGATAGTTTGGGTTATTTTTTTCTAACAGTTGTTGCTATGATTTTAATAACATGGGAATTCTTTACCTTTTACTTCAGATTTTCAATCATCTTTTAAATCTTATTCTAGCAATTAATTTCTGCTTAGCACAAAATAGCAGGAGGATTTAATTTTGATCAGAGAATCTTGACCTTTTCTCAACTCTTGTTGACACACTGGACATACAAGAAAACTATGCCCAGAACAGTTATGTATTTCTGAAACCCTTCTCCTGTAGTGAAGTGGAATAAACTAATCCAACAGACTACCTGTTTTCAAAGATGGTGGGAAAAAATCTGGAATCACTGAGCCAGTAGAAATCCCTTCTCCTTTTCAATATGTGCAAATAAAAAAAGACAATGGAAACCTTTCTAAAAACAATACAAAATCTTGCAGAACCAAATAAAAGATCTGACTAGCCTGTAAGGCATGGTGATGGCAGTGACGAGCTTTATGAAAAAATTACTGAGATCAACATGTGATATATGTGTTATATTTTGACAAACCCATTATTTTAAAAATCTCTGTTGTCATCATACCTCTCTGTGACCCACTGAATTAAAATTGAATCTTATGAGTTGGGGGCACACTGTAATACGTGCCATCTCTGAACAGCAAGTGGAACACCATACAACATATGACCACAGGTGTTTTTTTATTGTATTCTTTTGCTGGGGAAAAAAAAATAGTATATTTTGAGCCTGTACACCTTGCCAGCCAGTATCCTTAGCAAAAAGAACACAGATTTATTTTAAAAGCAATCTTAAAATCATAGTACCTCTCAGATGAATAATCTCAGTTTGCTAAAAAAAAGTATTAAAAAATCAAGCTTATTCTTAGCTTTGTAATTTTTTGATTTTCAGTTTGTGTAATGTTTCATTTCAATCATCCAAACATTAGGAAATCAGGTGAAAAGTTTCATTGTGGTTGCTTCTGCTGATAAAGTGTTTGCCTGGGTTTTTTTGAATTGCGTTTTATTTATCCTGGAAGAGAAAGCTATGCACCATCCTTGAAAGCCACACGTAAAGCTCAGAGGCCTCTGAAAATACTTGACTGGTTTCCTGAAGAATTAAAAATATTATTTATTGAAATATTAATTCATCACTTTCTTGCAGGAGCCAGAAAAAAAGCATGAAGCAGCAGAAAAAAATATAAACTACAATTTCTGTATTGGTTCAAGAAAAAATGAAAAAAGTTAAAAATAGCTATTTAGATGTAAAAGTGGCAGTATTTTGCTACTAGAGGCAGTGAGTGGCAGCAGATGGTACTTCTCCAGAGAGTGAAATTGCTGGTGAAGCAAATAAAGACTGTTTTCAGCGATACACAAACAGTCTTGCAGGTTGGGGTTAGCAGAGGTAGAAACTTGGCCTGCCGTGGTGGCAAGGGACACAGTGTGACACCCGGACCTTTACACATTTGCTCTCATCTATCCTCCAGCTCCCTGTTGCAGTCACTAAGTGATGTGAAAAGGACTATAATAGTAACCTTACTCTTGCTGGCCCCTGTTTCAGCACAGACACAACACTGCTGGTGCACAGCACAGTGGCTTGTGCAATAGCACAGGCAGCATGCGGGGAGAAACCTCTTTCTCTGCAGAAATCCCATTATAGCCTCAAGCATGAAGTTCAGTTTCCCTTATCCAGCCACATATTTTCTCTGCAAGATACTTTGTATTAATGAGGACAAAGAACTAAACAGTGAAATAGCCTTCCATGCTACTACAAGAAACCTGAAAAAGCTTTCCTAACAGGAAATCTGTTACCTGACATATCTTGCACTGCACCTGATTAAAATCAAGCAACTCGGGGGCAGATTCTTGCTTGTGATATGGCTGCTTTCTGCCACCCTGCACTGCTGCACTTCTGGCCAATGACTGCAGTAAAGGCAAATTTTAAACAAAGCCTAAATCAGGGTAGTCCTCATGTTGTTTTATGGCTTGTGGAAGGCAGCCCAGTCTGCAGGGGACCACACAGCTGCAGGAATACAGGAAGTGAAAAAATAGGCCACTGCTAAAAACTTGGTGATTCTGAGCATGCATGAGATTAACTGCAAACTGGCTTAACCTGAAGCCATCTATCTTCACTTATCCATTTGAAGAGTCAAGGAATTTAAGGCGTCTTTGGAAGTAAGAAAGAACTTGACTCTTTTCTCCCAGGAGCTTCATAATGACTAGCTCTGATGAGGGGAGTAATATTATTTCAAACTGACAGTGGTGCAAGTAAGAAAGCAAAGGCGGCTGGCTTCCTGCCCCTTTTTATTTGTGTTCCAGAAACCATTTTTGCACCATCTGTGATCCTGTTGCAATATCTATGTGGGAATAAATATTACCTTCAGACTTTATTGTAGATAAGACCACACATGGCAGAAGGCACGAAGAATTAGCTCCCTGGGGCTCTATTCCCAGATGTGGCTGAGTCTCCTCCCCTCATGGGTAACCGGCTGATCAGCTGCTGTAAGGGCAGATCCTTCAATTCCTGCTCCCCACATAACTGGGGGCAGAAGGGATGCAATCATTCTCCCTACGGGACAGGAACTGAAAGGAAGATTTTTGTGGTCAGCTGTCTGTAATACATGAATATCCTTCCACACTCCCAGAAGAAAGATAAACTGGCTGTACAGCCACTTTGCACCAGACCAGAACAACATAATAAATCAGCAATGCCTTGTTAGGGCTGGGGATCTGAACTGTGGTGTCTGGTTCAGGTGTTTTCAGCAGATTTTGATACAGTGTGTAAAGAAAATACCTGCCTGAAGATGCACTTACACAGCCAGCCAGTTTGTTGCCCATGGGAAGAAGGCACCTCTAGTATCACCCTTATTCCCCTCACAGTGCTTTGATTTTAGCATTCCAAAACACCAAGCACAGCTTTTGCATGGAAATCTCTGTACAGTGGGCAGCTTTCTGGCTTGTTTTTCATCACAAATCTTCCAGAAAGCAGCAGTTTCAAAGACTTTTACAAGGTAGCCTCAGGGCTTGTTTGCCAGACTTCAATGGATATGTTTGGAGCATGGTCTATGGAGGTTGAACTGCCTGACTCCCATTAACATTAATAGAGTCAGGAGGCTAAATGCCTATTCACCGTTCTGATGATGTACCCACAGCATCTGGCAAGTAGCCTGCTGTCATTTCAAAGTCCTTTTGGATATGTTGCTTTCCTCATCTAAATCAAGGCAGCAAAATAGAACAGAGGGACAGCTTAGTTTCATCCAGTTAAAACATTCTGCAAAGTACAATTGTGGGGGGTTTGCCTCAATTTTAATAAAGAATCTTACAAAAACTAATTTAAAAAAAAAAAAAACAAAAACCAACCAACCAACCAAAATCCCCAGAAAACCTACAAGCACAAAAATATCGCAAACACAGGTGACAAACTGCTAGCAACTTATTAGTTTCATATGAAAGAGCAGGCTAGCAGTCATACAGGATTCGTGGTCCCACCAGAACTCTAGGATATCTTGTTTATATGTGTTTCTTGAAAATTATAGATAAAGGAGGTACTTTTCTAGGATCAATCATGAGGCTGTTGTACAGCTGAAGCAAGTAGCTAATTCAAAATTTAACCTGTATTTAAAAAAAAAAAAAGTTTTCATCCTCCGTTCTCTGTTTATGAACACCTGCAGTTTATATCACACACATTTTCATTGGAAACAATCTGTTAAATCTGTAAAATTATTATGGTGCAGTCCATAGTATGTCACACTGTGGCAGTACCTTTGATCTCAGTCCCTGGGAAACATTTTTTCATGTGGGCAGCAGCAGCAGCTGTAAATGCAATGTTAATACTATTGGGGTATTAAATTTCCCTTTTACTTTGCTGGCTGAAGTCTGAGGGCTTGTGCAGTACTACACTTCCCATATAACATGCTTTCAAGTTTCTGAAGTTTCAAGATAATCTAGTAAATGGACTGTCTTAGATACTTTTACAGTGGTGTTACAAGTGAAAAAAGGACCCCTCTGTTTCTTTCAAATCTGGGAAAATACACTTTGGTGATAAATCTTAATCTCTCAACATCTTGATCCTCCCCTCAGTTGCCTCTCAATTGACAGCTTTTCTGCTTTAACCTGATTAGAAACAACCTGTTAGCTAAATTCATGTTACAACTTACAGATATCCTGTGTGTTTGAGTTTTTCACATGTGTACTTCTACTTTTTTTCATTAAAGTATCTTTTTAGAAGAGACTCACTGTCCCTGATGGCTGTTTCATCACAGTGCTAAAATTCTAGATCATATATTATTTTTGCTGTGTACAAACAGCACCAAAATCTGCCCTCAGCGGATCACCATGCTACGTAGCCTATCAACCACCACACACGCATCCCAACTATATCTGAAGTCAGTGGTATAAAGATTAGATAGTGCTCTGAGGAACATAAAGAATAACTTGAGCTAGCTCTTATTCAGAAAGATACATTAATGTTACTCTAACCCCTACAATTTTATTCAGATGTAGTTCGTTCGTAACAATATCTTATTTGTTGAAGTTTTATACTGGAAAAGTTATAATGATTAGGGACTTTTATCTCCCATGCACTGAGTGTACATCTTTAGTAAGAATATTTATTAAGCAACATTAAAAAAACCCACAAACAAACAAATGTCACATACATTCTGTTTAGTAAAAATTTACATTTGTACACACATCAGTAATTTAAGTGCCCTTTGCCTTTCAAGAACACTTACATTAAAAAGTCTTAAGAAAAGTGATTCTACCCAATGGCATGCAAACACTGAAGTGTCCAAATTATCTTGATTTAGCCTCTCATATTCACTGCTTTGCATCCTGAATGAGACACACAAGCCACAAGACCAGTTCTTTGCATGCCCTGTACACACTGCTGTCAAATGCACATAATGACATCAATTTTTGCTCATTTGCAAATACCACTGTAAGAACCAGGGTATTTTTTTTTGCACACAAAGCTTTTTAAATGCATATGCTGAGTTCTATGCCTTAGGGCAAATCTCATCTTATGCCTTTTGATATCACTATAGTTTGAGAATGCAAGGACTGAAGCCTAAATTCAGGGACTAAATCCAGAAAAAGACACAAAGAACCTGTTAGAGAGAGGGTGGGAGAGAAATGGACAAGCAGTCATGTACACTTCCCACCAAGGCAGGTACATCCCGTTCTTCTTCAACTTGTGAAGTAGCATTAGGCATCCAGTTGAGATTTACAACAGCCAGGAGGCTAACGTTCATGAATTTTTTTGTTAATCAGTCATCAGCTAAAGCTTTTAAATAACCACTAGCAAGGACTAGAAGTCAGCCTTCTCCTTTTCCCAGGCAAGAGCTCTAAATGCCCCAGGACACCAAAATAACATGACTATTCTAGCACAAATTCTGTTCACACTCATCCCCACCTCCTCCCATTTACTTATGGAAAGAAGTACATATTCCTTTAAAATACAGAGCTGTTTCACAGAGAAAAGCCATATTTGAATAGCTTTTAAGTGTAAGATTGGGGTGAAAGGTGGGCACAGACCTCTTCTACCAGGCAGAGACTGAACCCAGGCTGCCCACATCACCTACTCATACTCCTGTTGGAGGAATTAATGAGGACTCCCATCACCTCCTGCTGCTGCTGTGCTCCATGCACAGCCTGCTCCATTAGTCATGCTAAGAGCATGCCAGCTGGATAGAGCCCCTCAGGTAAAACAGACTGAGGAATGCCTTGCTTATGAATCCAAATTAGGCTTAAATGCAAATTATGGCTGGGCCACTCCACAGTAAGCTAGTTCTGGGATGCCCAGGAAAAAGGAATTTAAAGCCTTCTGGAAATACTGCAGTTTTCATATGGACGGGTGGCTAAAGACAGCTGCAGGCTCAGTCTGCACTCTCTCTAACCCAGCTCCACCTAAGCCTGCTCCATTTGAGAAGCTGGACATCCATGCCAGCGTGGCAACATGCTGAGGGGTCAGAAAAATGCAGGACAGCTAAACAATTCAGGCTGCTCCAAAGTTATGCAGCCACTTAGGGGAGTTATATGGCCGCAGTTTGGGACACAGAACCTTAAAGCAAGTATTAGCTACTTTTATTCTTTCACATCTCCCCTCTCTTGACCTGCTTCAGATTATATGTTGGAAAATCCTGGTAAAAGAAATTCAGAATTTTAGGGAGGAAAATTTCATGACTTCAAATGACAGAGGAAAGAATTACATGATCACACTGCAAAAGATGGTGGTCCAGAAGAGAACAACCCATCAGAAGTGATCAAAGAGTGGGAAAGAAGGAGAAATACAAGCTTCTACAATGAAGAGACAGCCTAAAATCTAAATATACTGTCTAACAATTTACAGAAGACCTGACACTTAATAGAAGCACATTTCTGTGCATCCTTGATACCAAAGCAGTTATGGTTGTCACACATCAAGAGAAAAAGTAGGAGAGATGTCTCTATAAATTGGAAAACCTGTCCTGACTCTCATATCAAATACTCTAGGGCTCCCACCTCAAAAAACTACACAGGTTATCTCCCAACCCAAAACTCCCATTCCCTGAGCTCTTCTGTTCTACACACCTATACAGTTTCACAGACGATGACAGGAACAAAATAAGTATATTTAGATAGAAATCATTCTCAAAACCACTGTGATCAATGACAGATTGATGCCTTTGTTGTGGTATCTTTGAACTATGAGAATGACCTTTCTTTGAGTACAGTTTTGCAGATTATTTCTCACCCTTGTTACTATAACAGATAGAGAAGAAACAATATGCTGTTTATGGTATAGAAATCCAAAAACTGCATTTATATAAAATGTGCAAAACCCTGAAGTTACTTTTGTCAGAGTAAAAATTTGTAGATCTGCGACATTAAAATAATGCAGTATAGTTTATTAAAGAGTTTTTTTCCTGCAGTTCAGAAATATTGCTTCTGGTAAAAAAAAAAATAAAAAAATCTAGAAGTACTCTGTCCTTTCCAGCAACATCTTCATATCCAAGTTGGGTGGTGGGTCTGGATGGGTGGTCTACTAAATGGGTGAAAGGCTGTCTGGGCCCTGAGGCCCAAGGGGTGGGTGGTTAATGGTGCATGCTCTGCCTGGAGGCCAGTTATGTCTTTTTTCAGGGGTTTGCCCTCCCTTGCCTAATATCTTTTTCAGCAATCTGGAGGAGAGGTCAGAGTTCACCTTCATTGAACTTCCAAATGACACCTAATTGGTGCATGCAGTCAATCTACTTGAAGGCATGGCCACCACTCAGAAGCACCCAGGCAGGCTGGAGGCTTGGGCTTGACAGGAACCCTAAGAAACAAAGCAAGGACAAATGCAGAATTGTGCACCTTGAATGAATGAAACCCTTGCACTGGTACAGACTGGGAACTGACCAGCTGCAGAGCAGCTCTGTAGAGAAGACCCTAGAGAACCCTAAGCTAAAAATGAACACGCTCTCGTAGTAATGAATGACAGCAGTGTCTGGGGCCGTATCATCAGGAAAAAATACGGTGGCAAGGGACCTGTGTATTCTCTCTACCTAGCACTTGTTAGACCATATCTAGGTCTGTGCACAGTTTGGGGCATCTTGAGTAAGAAGGGAAGGTAAACTGAAGCAAGTCCACTGGATGGCTGCCAAGATGATCGGAGGCTGGAGCAGGTGTCCTGTAAGGAGAGGCTGAGGCTTGTTCAGCTGAGAGAAGAGATGGCTTCAAGGGGACCCAACAGCAGCCTGCCAGTGCCTATGGTAAGTTAGCAAGAAGACACACCACAACGGTCCATTGCAGGACAGTGAGAGACAACAGACATAAACTGAAACAGGGGAGGTCCCACCAGAAATAGGAAAATGCTCTTTTACTGTGATGGTAGTCAAACAGTGGAACAGGCTGCCCAAAGGCTGTGCAGTCTCCAGCCTTGGAGGCTTTCAGGATCCAGCTGGATGAAGCCCTGAGCAGCCTGGGCTAACCTCAGGAACAACTCTTCTTTGAGCAGCAGGTTGGACCAGAGACCTCCTGGGGCCACTTCCAACCTGAATTAATCTATGATTCATCACGCACTTTAAGATCTTTTCTGGAGCTTCCTAATCACTACCTTCCTTAACTTTCCTTTGCTTTAGCATGAAAATCTTTCAAACTATTTCTAAAAGTACATCCCTCAAAATAACTGTTCTATTCTAGGTAAGTACTTTCATTATATATATATATTACATACATATATATACACATATAAAAATTCTGAATACTACAGCTTATTTTGAAGGCTTCTTCATAAAATAATGAAAGCAAAAGCAAGCCTTTTAAAATGAAATCCAGATGAGCTATGTACGAATGAATTAATGCCTAAGGATATTCTGTCATATTTAAATGTAGGGAAGTATAATTACAGGAGCTACAAGTAAAAACCAAAGCTTTTTAGGTAGAGAAATTAAGACTTCTTTAAGAAAAATAAAAGGAACTGCAAATGCCTGGTTGACTTAAGTTTCCGTCTTTTGTTACTATGGCTACAATAAAGAATTACGAAAGGAGAGAATTGGATTGGTACGGTATTAAAGATTTGGCATGCTAATTAGAATTCTCCTTTTATTACTCTGATAGCCACATAATCCAGAGCCATTTCTTCTAAATCACTTAACTTGGAATACTTTTTCACATTGTTTTGCAAGTAAATGCCAACTCTATTTCTTGCACATTTGTCTGTATTAAAAAAAAAAAAAAAAAAAAAAAGAAGAAGAAGAAGAAAAAGACCTGTTTCAATTAACATATTTTTGAAGTCTAGACTTCACCAATTTTTAAACTATCCAGACAGCTTTCAGCTTCCTACTGATAGCATTTTCTTTTGCACAAGTATATTATATAGTAAGTTTACTTCAATATGTAACCATTCCCGTGGTGTCTTTACACTTTTGGCCACAAAAAAAATGTATATGTAGTTGAATATAAGATATCTCTATCCAGAAAATAGCCCATTTAAAGTAAAACACCTCCAGTTTTTATACCATTTTAGTTACATATTTTGTCATATTTTTCTAACATTTAAAAAATGTCTTTAAAGCCAAACTGCCTGTTGTGTACTGGAAAACTGACACACTGCGTTTGTCATCAGGACTCCTATATTTCTGTATTATTTTCTAATCTATGTTTGCAAGCTGTACATACACAAATGAAAACAAAAGTATGCAAAGTTGTGTACAAATTAAAACAAAAGAGACAGAAAGAAATTATTTTCATGGGCACACTTCTAAATTCAAATGTAAAACTGATTAGTGAAAACACTAAATGGAAAAATCAAAAGGTGAATTATTTCTATGTGTTAGGCACTGAGCTTGGACTCAGATTTTGATTCATTCTTGGCTCTGTCACAGACTTGATAAGGGACAAGCTATCTAATCTCCTTTCTGCCTGAGGCAGTAGTTCCTAAAGCTGATCTGCCCGCTGGCTGCCTCAGTCCTGCCATCCTCCCCGCCTCAGCTCTGACCCCGGCTCAGCCATTTCAGTGTGAAAAGCCACATGAAAGGGTTTTGTTCTCCTTTCCCTGCTTTTCAGGCTAGTTTTCTATAGCTCTAAGACACTGAAACAGCCCAAAGCAAGGCTGGACAAACATTAGAGGAGTAAAGAGAGGATTGCTGCATGGCCAGCAGAGACCAAGATGAACAGCAACAGCCCTAAGTGAGATTTAGTTACACTGCATGGGACGGCGGCTTCCGTTTCTCTGCCCATAGCATTGGCTCAGTGTTGGTTCCCTCTCTCTTTTCTCCTTACTTACCCTAGTTTGTTGCCTGTAGCCATCTTAAGTTAGGCCTGAAAATGTCTGTGAACACTTATTAGCTTTACATAAAGACCAAATGCATAAAAGCTCTAAAGGAATTATGTTGGAGGCAGCAAAAGGAGGCAACAAATGGATTTGTGCCAATAATGTGTTAAAATTAAATGCTTCTGGCAATGTTTCAGCAGATGTGTAAGGATATGACAAATATTTGAAAGCACTGAAGACATTATACTCTTGCTCTTCATCATTACTATTAATAGGTATTTTTATAGATGCATTAACAGCATGACCTGTAATAGGATGACCAAGCAAACCACAGGGGCTTCCTTGAAAACCTTACTGACCCAAAGACAGAATTAATGTTCACCAGTGCTTAGCCACATTTTCATCACCAAGTGATTTGTTTGCTGTTATGTCTGGTCTGGAAAGAATATTCTGCTCTAGAAATGGTAAATTGGAGAAATTTATCCAATCTATTCTGCTGACTGCTTGAGCAGAAAATAATTGGATTTGGCTGTGCCTGGGTGACATTAACATTGATCAACAAGTAACAATTGAGGATTTGACTGGAAGAAGGGTCAAACTATCTTTTAATAAGTTAAAGGTTACAAAACTATTGTAGGGGAAAGAATTGGAAAATATTTAAATCTGAACAAAACCCCACTGGTTCGCTAGAAGTAATCAGACAGAAGATACATATATTTCTCCTTTTGCAAACTGTCTGGGGACACCAGGCATGAGGTAGGACAATGCTACCGATCATGTGTGTTAGCAGAATGCTGGCTTTTTAACACAGGAAGGATAGATGCAATTGCCCAGAAACCCCTCAGACCTGTGGGCATGTAGGTTCATAGTATATGTGACCTGAGAATAGTTCTTAACAATGCTCATCCACCTTGCAGAGCTCACTGAAGTATCTGAACAGCAAGGAGGCACACCTCTGCTTATCTGCATGGGTGGACAAGACAAAGATCTGTGTGAAAGAGAAGACAGATAGTGCAGGGTTCTGGGTATCTTCCAAGGAAGCAAAATGAGCCAGATAAGCCCCCTCATAGCAGCAGTCCTTCTGAAGACAAATGTTGTGTATAAAAACATGTATATTCAAATAATTTCTAAAGTAATCTTCTTCAAAAGCTTATACAGGCACTTCATGTACATAAGAGGTCTCATTGACTATAGTAGGGCTACTCATGTGTGTTAAGCTGAGTCCATCTGTAAACCTTTGCAGAAGAAAGCTCTTGGCACATACATGAAATGTGCCATTGACAATGAGATGCTGACAGTGAAGTTCTTTAAGAAAATTGGATCTGAGTGTTAGGAGGGAATCACTGGGGAAAGGACTGGTGGACAAATGCCTTACTACCCAGCTGCTACCAACAGATGGGCAGCAGTCCCCACACACTGAGCAGCTTTGACAATGCTACAGTGAGAACTGGGGGCAGGAAAGGGGACACTGGTAGCAAAAACATAGAAGCAAAGCGGCAGGGGAAGTTGCTACAAACTTTTGCATGAACAGCAATGATCTCATATGACAGGTTTTTTTAATTCCTTCACAATTTGTTGGTAGCTAACAAACATAGAAAAAGCCAACACTTAATACAAAATACAGGTTTATGGCAGCTACTGCTGTAGCATCAATCACTTGACACGCAGACTGAAATATCAGAAGAGAAGGACACAGACAAGCTTGAAAATATAGGATTGTGTTAATGGCTTTATAGAGCTGACAGAGCTGCAAGAATTCTGCAATATAAAGAGATTTACCAAAACCCATACATAAACCTTACACAGAACTTAAAACCAACCTGGGAAGCTTGGTGTCAGTGTTTACCTTGAATCTCTTGCACCTCAGGATAAGCAACTACAGAGTCTTTGAAGAAAACCAATGAATATATTAGTAAAGCACTAGAACTGTGATGCTTACAGAGACTACACAACAAACCGAGGTGGATTCATTGTTAGCACTATTATCAACACTCTTGTGTGCAGGGGGGCAAAGCAACACCTCTGTCAGAGGACAGCAGGCAGATCTAGACCTGACCATCTTTAGAAAATGTTGAACAGCTGTCTTTGAAAAAGCCTTGCCAACATCAGTCACACTCACAGTTCAAGTACTACATTTACTACCACTGTGTGACAACCCTGTCTCCCTGCTCTGTGGAAACATAGCAAAAAATAACAAGTAGAGTTCTGGAACTGTCAAGAGTATTTGAATTATTTTAAGGTCCATGTAAGATTTTCCTGCTAGTTTTGTGTGCAAGATGCTCGGGTGTTACAAGGATGAGCTACAATAAAAGTTCAACAAACAGTCACAGATCAACTTCTCTTCAGTTACTTACGAAATAACAATACCACCAACACCCTGACACAAATAATTCTAATAATTTTCGATGTAGAAAATAGATGTAAAAACACAAAGATTTTATGACTCATCCGATGATACATCACATCTTAAAGGTATGTGAATAACTGTTACTTCAACAATCAAACATTCAGTCTTGATGCTATTGTTGGGCATGAAATGTCACACAAGCACAAACATTATAATTGTTATCTGGCACTAATTACTTATATCACATATTGATGTTCTCTAGAACAGAAATTCAAGAAACTGCAGTGCAGATTCTGTGGTTGCTATCCAATTTCCTCAAACTCATGTAAATCTGTAAATAAAACCGCAGAGGAAGTAATCACATCTAATGCACATTGTTTATGATTATGAATGAGTCAGAGATTCCATTAAGTCTCTGGTGTAGGTGGGATTTTCAGTGTCTGGGTTGCATATCAAAATACTGCAGTCAGAAGAAATCAGTTCTCCCTGGTATAATCACTTTGACAGGAAAAAGGCATTGGCGTGGCAGTGACATATCATGTAGGTGCAGCAGAATCTAATCATAACTCAGAGTAGTTAAGGTATTTTTCACTCCTGGAGCTAGAAGCTCTTATAATTAGCTGTTTCTCTTCTCCAAATGTAGTTTCTCCTGAGGAGTGATAAAAATAGGTCTGAGAAGAAAGCAAAAATCCATCATAAATTCTTATCAAATTCCTGTTTGCAAATAGAGTTTTCAGATCAAAGTCTATAATAATTTCAATCCCTTCGCAACATAATTCATTGAGTATTGAATCATTTTAGAACAAAAAAAAAATCTTCCATTTCTCTTAAAACGTATCCCATACCTCATTTCTGAGTAACTTTTCTATTTCAAATAGAGAAAAGCATATTAAATATATTAATATTAATAGGTAAAAATGTTAAATGAAAATAAATCAAATATAAATACTAAAATATTTATTATCACAATTATAAGATAAATTATGTGCATGATTTTCATCTTAAGTATCTTTAAGGATACCATTATGATAATCCTGTACTTATTAATAAACCGAATACATTGATTGAAAATATTGTGTAACCTTCCAGCTTTAGCATGTGTTAAACCAAAAATCTACATATTTTAGTACTGTTCCCTAAATTTCAGGGCTATAATATTAGCAGTTGATAGAAAAGGAACATGCAGAAAAGTCTATGAAAATATACTTGCTAGATGCTTGGCTGGCTATTATTCTTCACAGTTCAATCACGTCATGGACAGTACTTATGGTGTACTTTCATTGTTCAGTTAATGTGTCTGCACATGTAAATGGGCAAAGGATATGTATTATGGAATGGTGAAAGGAATACTGCATTTGCCAAGTTGAACAAATACAAATGCTATTCAGTGAGCTAAAGTTGGTCTGCCTGTACAACTCACAAATTGTCAGCTGTCTGTCTCTGATTACATTCAGCTAACTCACAGCTTGGAAATGGAGGCTTGAACAGCTCCAGCATCAGGCAAATCATCGAAACATCTAGTCCCCCACTCTTCTTGTATCCTAAATGTGAAAGAACGTTATTTATAGCACAGTACTCCCTGAGTCATTTCTTGGAATAACGGCTAAAAAGGGAATTCTGGGAATTAAAAGCAGCAGGAAAGGAGACTTCACCCACCTCCTCTCTTTGTACAAACTTAACTCTCCCAATTGTTTAACAAAAAAACACAGAATTCCCATCGAAGAGAGAAGCTTGCCATGGATTTCCTTAGGAAAACAACTTGTTGCACTGTCTCCCAGTATTGGATTTAACATCAGTACCCTCCCTTTGTCTTCTAATGTGATTGTCACCACGTGTCCAGAATACTTTCAGGTCCATTAAAGAGCACCCAAACAGTTCCTCTGTCCTAATATCTTGCCTTGTCCACCTGATCCAGCTGATTCCAGGTGGATGCTTGAGTTACTTCAAGGACACCCAACATAGAGGAGTTAGACCTAGAGTTTTTGTGAAGTAAACATACTAAAAGTGCAGTTTCTTAACATAAATTTCATGTATAACTACATACCCTCCTTGATCTTCTTGCTAGTATTTATGAGATATATGAGGATTTTTTTAACATTTTCTGTGGGGATTCAGGTTTGCCATTCCTTACAATAAACAATAAACAATTACTTCTCCTCCAGTCCGCTCAGGTCCAGCAACTGAAAAGAATATACAGAAAAATATGGGA
The DNA here is from genome assembly GCF_963082525.1 of Nesoenas mayeri. Classification (NCBI taxonomy): domain Eukaryota; kingdom Metazoa; phylum Chordata; class Aves; order Columbiformes; family Columbidae; genus Nesoenas; species Nesoenas mayeri. Next base: position 33,421,231 of record NC_137540.1, read on the forward strand.
GAATCAAGTTATTCAGTTCAGCCCCTTTCTGGTAGTGTCAAGTAAAATACATGTTAATGAATATCTTCTATTATTTTCTGCAGCTGCTTTCAGACAAGATAAGAGATAGTTACTTCTAGTGAGTAACTGATTCAAAACACCAGGAGTTAAAGCTGTACACAGAGCCAATATGTGGGAGTTGCTTTTACAGATAGTGAAATTCTTTGAGGGTGAAAATGCATATAACTCCTTCGAGAGCATGGTGCACCATGATTTCCACAAGAAACATGGCTCACAGATCACGTCTGTTGTAAGCAGAAAATAATTAAATATTAGAATCATGGCTCGGGTGTCACACATTTGTGAGACAGATCAAAAGGTGCCATCCAGCAAAGGCTTTTGTCTCTTTTTTTCCACCCCCCCTCCACAAATCCTTTCCACCACCTTTCTACCATCCTTTCCACCCCACCCCAAACAAATAAACAACTAACAATAGGATTATATAAAATTGATTTTCTTTTCCAAAGCATAGACAACTTGAAACAAATCAAGTTATACTGAAGTCCCATACTTATTATGATTTAAAGTCAATAGACTTTAGGACATGACTAAGATTTCAAAGCTTCCAGAGACTTAAACAACAAATCTGTGCAGCACCATACATATTTACTAGCTGAGGCTTGGATGCACTACAACCAAGGCCACACCGTCCTGTTTTCAAGCCAACCAGTTGAGAGACGTCACTCATTACCTCTCACACAGCACGATGCAAATGTCCCCAAACTACATCTCCAGTTAGCTAGAGTGTCTTCTCACAGCTTTTCCTAGCACTTTCATTTTCAGGTTTAAAATGGCTCAATGGGATCAGCTCACAACTTTCTACCCCTGCTGACTCATGCATGTCCTTAGACTTTGACATACTGAAGATTCAGATGTACCAGAGCATTTGGGTTGCTAAGACATTGAATCTAGGCTCTTATGGTTTGGTTAAATGACCTGCCTTTAGTCAAAAATAATACAGCCATATCAACATGGCCCTGTTCCTAGTCAACAAGCCCTACCTCTGGCCATATAAGCTCAGATGTAGAATCACATTAATGTAGTTACACTATTTCGAGACCCAAGCTAGTGGTTGTGCTGACATCATATGGCCAGTTAGGTGCTAAATCAGACCTAACTGGCTTTTTGCCACCATGCCCCATCACAAATGAATGGATAACGTCAAGTAACTGACACTGGGGACCTGATGCTGAATCCTCTTGTGCATGTGGCCTTATACAACTTCTGAAAGCGGTCTTGTTTACTTCGGTCTTTGGAATTTACCTTTCATCAGCTTCCTAGGACAAATATGAGCCTCATGAATCAAACAAGGGATAAAAAAAATAAATGACTGGTACCATATTAACTGGGCAGACTATGGGCAGAATGTTTTTGAAATTTCTATTTTTCATGCAACTTAGCAAAATCACCTAGGAAATTTCTTTATTTATGTCTGTTTGACGATGAGTTCAAGGTAAAACAAGGAAAGGGAAGGAAAAAAGAAAAAGAAAAAAAAAAAGAAAAAAGAAAAAATAAGATATCTGAAAACAAAAGTAATACTTTCAAAACGCCACTTTTAAGAAGTAATTACTGTGAGGAGTTTGTGTGATAGTCTAGTTACTCTTTATTTCATTCCCTTTCCAGAGAGTCCATAGTCTATAAAAGGACTGGAAATTCCTATAATGAATGCTATAGTGGAATTTATTATGCCAGCAGAATTAAGCTTGTGTCAACACTTCCATTAAAAAATCTTGGTTTTAAGAGTTCATAATGCGTCTCTATAAATACTGCATGCCCCACTTTATTTCTGAATAAGTAAAAATATTATCGTCTTACTGCATTACATTTTTGCAGTGATAATATCGATTTTAATTGAATAAAGATCTTGATTAACAAAGACAAAAGAGGGAAAACAACCTTACTGCTTTATCACTAAACTGTATATTTTTACAACAGTGTGTTGGAATTTTAAAACATATAATATTCGTTTGGGTTTGTTTGTTTGTGTTTTTTCCTTTTATCATTTAATGGACCACCACTCAGATTATTTCTGTGGAAGGAGATTAGACAGATTTTTGTTAGATTTTTTTCCAAACCCCAACACCCATGTCTGTTACAAAATTACATTGTGGCCCCAATTTGAAAAATGAGACTCTACAATTAATGTGGAGGATGAAGGAGAAAATAGTCCTCATACCTCTGCAGAAGCAGATTAAATGGCAAAAATGGAATGTGAGCAAATGTACCATCCTTTCTCTGTTCTACCTTATGCGCCTTCTGATCACTGCGACAACAGCAAGTCTGATGTTGCACCGGAACAAAGCAATATTCAAAGCTTTTGAGCTGGTACTTGCTGATTTATGGATTTTCTTGAGAAATCTTAACTTTGAAAGGAGAGAAGAGACCAGGTGCTGTAAGAGCTGTAAAGCCCAGGCAATTAGACTGGGGGTAGGGAGCAGCTTTCTTCTTGTTGCTGAGCATAAGTGTAAAATATATAGCTCGGAAGGCTATGTTTAACACATCACTTTCCGTGTAATTTGCACTCTTTACCACTCATTCTTTTGTTAATATTTATATGCTTTTTGTTCTCATGAAACTACCAAGATGATAGGAATGACAGCATAGCAAATTAATAAAAAAATTGAATGTACAATGCATATTGCATACAGGAATATATGGTAGAAAGACAAAGCTGATTTCATGTAAAAGGTAATAGCTGAAACAGACACACAGAACCAGGGGTATTTTTACATTAAATAAACAAAGTTTACACTGTGAATGCACAAATAAAGAAATGCACATATAAAGAAGTGTCAATTATCATTTTGAAACATCAATAGTAGCCTCCAGAGATTTTCAATAAACCAGTGCCAGTCTGGAGTCACATAACTAATTGCATGTTATATTCAAACTCTGTGTAGTTTGAGACCTTTTTTGAATTACACCATTTTAGATAATCAGCCTCAAATGTTATATTCTTACTGATAAGTTTTTACATTTGTAGCTGTCAAAAGGAGTATAAATTGAGATTTCTAGCAATTTGAGGAGTGAGGAAGACAAAAAAGATATTCAGAAAAACATTTGGATACTACAAGATGTTTTAGGTTAGAAAGAAGCTTGTCCTGTCTATGAAGAAGATTAAGAAGTATAAAATTCTCTTAGTTACTTCAAAAACAGTCCTTTAAAACAGAAATAAATGCCATGAGTAAGTTCAACCAAGAATTAAAATGGCTGCTAGTGAAATATTGAGCATGGATTTCTAATATATTAAAGACGTGGTAAAGTGGAGGAAAGACATCTGATCTCGCTTCTTTAAGGATTATGAAAAATGACCAGAGCGGAAAACTACTAATTTAAATCCCATTAACCCTCATATGTCCAAATAATCCATAGACAGTAAAATGATTTCCTTATCATCCTACAAGCAATAGGTGGCAAGAAACAACTGGAAGACAGAACCACTGAAACAACAATTATTCCTGAATTCCTGTCTTTCTGTCTTTTCAGGTAACTCATGCTGGACCATATTGTCTTTGCAGCTGTGGAGACACAGACAAAACCACAAATTTTGGAATCCATTCTAGGCTCCAGGTGGCACAATACTAGTCCTACTAATTTGGGAAGGAAGTTGCACTAATGAAGATGTGCTAAAAAAACAAACAAACAAACAAACAAACAAAAATGTTTTAACACATACCTGGATTACTGGGGGAAAGCAGACACTGCTACCATTGTGAATGCTGCGTGCATCATCCCAGCACTATGTGGGGTAATTACCTGGGTGAACCACAGTCCTCCCCTTATGTGGTAATGCAATTACATGCCGAAAACTACTGCAATTCCATTTCTTTTTCATTCTGTATACCCCTGGGTTCATCTACATCATAGTATTCCAAACCATCTTATAACAAATAACATCTTGTAACAAATAATGTCATATATAAAATTGCATTTTGTGTTCCATATTCAAAATGTAAATTGCCTTGAATAAAGAAGGTACCATCATCTACATCCAGCAGGGTAAATTAAGAAGGGAGAGGGACTTGCTCTGCATTATATTGGCCATCAGTGGCAGTGCAAGGAGTATATCACTCATTTCTAGCCTGATAGGTTATGAACTTGTAGGAAGGGGAGGAGTGTTATTATGGTGTTATTATGTTAAACCAGGAAGCATAGTGCTTTCTTATAATAGCACAAAGTCTGTAGCTCAGAATCGCAGCCTCAATTTCTCTGTTTCCTTCTAATGCAGGAAATCATTAGTATTCGGGTCTGAATACACAGGAGGAAAAGCTTTCCCATGCAAACTGAAAGAGAAACTCTTTACTATGTAATCTATTTATCTGTTGGTTCATTAAAGTCATTTCTGGAATATCACAAGATACAAAATATACATACATTTTAGTTTAGAATATACCTTTATCATCAAAGAAAACTTGATTTTAAAATCACTTGGAGCTCATAATAATTTAATTGCAACCTTGGCAGAGTTCAAGATCCGTATTAATTTGGACAATTCTTCCTTTTTCATGCTAGTAAAAAAAGATTACCATTAAAAGGAGCTCTTTGCAACAAATACTGATGTTCTTCCATCTTTTGAGCACATACTTTTGTGAAGGAGCTATACAGGTGTAGCACGATGTAAACAGTGTGATCTGCTGTACACAATCTATATGTTTATATATTATGATATATATTTACATGCATTCCTGCTTCAAAAGTACACTCCAGCTCTAAACACTGTGCAGACACATCCATAAAAGACCATGTGAGAAACTGATCAGCTGACAGACTTTTTGATGGGACCCCCTCCACTTTTTAAAATTAGAAGAAAATAACATGATCTGGAAATCTGCACATTAGGGAAAATGTCAATACAAAGGGACGGAAAAGCATTAAAATTGGAGATAAAAGGTCTCCAGCCCAGCTCTCCTGTACTGAAGAAGCACATGGTAATAGCACTAAAATTTCTCTTTGCTTCAATGGTGTCTCACACCAGAGGTGAAAAGCTGCACAGATCGAGCAGCACCACGCAGCACACAGCCCTTCCCTCAGTGGGTCCTCAGTGTGCCTTTGTGCCTGCCCAGCAGTAAAGGGATCTCTGTGTGTTTGCGATTGGGTGAATGAATCCAAAATCATATGGCTGACACAACTAAACTGAATGCCAAGATATTTGGAAATGGCCTTAAGGTCTTATGTTCTTTTTTTTTAGTGTCTCCTAAAAGGACAAGGGTATAATGGACAAGGGTATTAGGTGGGGAAGAAAAAAAAAAAAAAAGCTTTCCAACTTTAGGTAAAAAGATGAATATGCCACAAGAAATAAAGAGATAATTTTAAAGATCTCCTGCAGAATAAATGCATCACAGTATTTTCAGGTTCTTCCCACGTGTAGCAATTTATTTCACACACAGAAAGCTCAGGAAAATGTACTTCACAGTATGTACCTCTGCTAAACAACTTTGCTAGAGCTCCAACAAAAAAAAAAAGTTCAAAATAGCAGAAAAATACATATAATGCCTCCAATTACCAAAAATACTACACCCACAGTAAAAATGAAATCAAGCACAATAGGCTAAGGGAACACCAGGAAACTTAACACAGGAAACAGAAGACTAAACTTTCAAAGTAAAGATGTACTTGATTGCAAAGTTGGAGAAGATTGCTAAGAAATGTACCTGAGCTAGTTTTTCAGAAATAATTTCCCACTTGCTAGACTTGATTCTCAAAGTACTCATGTCACATAAATGGCAACTGCAGCAACTGACTGCAACTGCAGAGGCTTAGGATTTGATGAATTATATAGTAAGAGGCTGGACCTGAAAAAGACATGCTACAAGGATTAGGAAATAGCTCATATATTTGAACATTTTTATTTAAAGCTAAATATTAGCCGTTGCTCCAGTCACAGTAAACTGATATCACAGACCTGATTGTAAGTTTTTATGCATGTTGTATCTTTTAAGCAAATGTTCAGTCTCTTGAAGTCTTCCTCAGCCATGTGCAACCACATCCAACTCTTGTCAGTTCACTCTTGAATGGCTTTTCAGAAAACAGCAGCCAGCCTCTACAAATCCCTGCTCCACCTTGCAATGTTTTCCTCTGTGCTTTGCAGGTAATGGGCAAAACACAACATGAAACAGGAACAGTTGGAGTATTTGGTTCATTGAATTTAAACACAGTGGGTGTCTCCTTTTAATTTATTAAATGCACATTCTACAGTCAGCTTGAATCCACTACAAAAGCTGTTCATTTTTTCCTTGCTGTAGTTCAGGTCATCAGTATACAGCTTTTTAAGCCAAGGAAACAATACGTTGGCCAGGCCTCCAAGAATTGCAGCTTACTCTTTCCAAAGTAAATCTGTTGGCGCAGGACAAAATGCTTATGCTCAGAGGCTGCGAGAGCATTTATGCCTGCAGACATCATGAACCCTCTTCGACCTCTTCTTCGGTAACAGTATCAGCGATAAAACCCATGGATCAAACAACATTACTGTAACTATGGAAGAGTTCATTTTTCAAATTATTTGGTCAAAAGCCAGACTCAGCAACTGAAAATCAAACAATAAACTTTGTCTATAATCCCACTATATAATCCCAGAGTCAGAAGCTTGCATAACATGACAGAATTAAGTATTTTCAAGTATACAGGTGTTGCAGTTCCCACTACTGCATTTCTTTAAGATGGAAGCAACCATCCACTGCTTCACACATGGAGTGGTACTTACAGGCTGAGCCTTCCCCTCCACACTCTTTCTCCACAGGTCAAATTCACTGACTGCTGTCTCTGAGCCACAAACTTTGCCATTCAACTCCAAAAGCGGTTGTTTTCCTGACAGGTGTCTAAACATTCCCACCCTACAAGAAGCACAACGCAGCTTAGTCCCACCAAAGCCACCCTTTGTTTCAGTGTATCAAGAGTTCAGTCCCTCAGTATCCAAGCTTGCAGTTGCCAACAGTGGGTAGTGGTTGACAGGCACAGTTTGCATTGCCCACTCTTCCTCCTACACTGTCTTTATACTGCCTTTGAAAACAATCAGGCTTTGGCAACTGAACAAATTACCAATGGACAAATTAATGCCCATAACTGAGTTATAACAAATGCTGGATGCTCCTGTAGCTAGCACTGATGCAAAATGAAATTCGCCAGCTCAGTCCACCATTACGACTGAAGCATACCACTGCAACTGCAACTCAGACCAAGGATGGACTCTTCCTGATGGCAGGATGGCACAGACAGTAAAACATACAATGAAAAGAAGAAAAGGACAGGAAAATGTTCTGACAAAGCCTTCTACTTCTTTTATGACCTGACAAAGTAATGAAGATTAGAGAGAACTGTGGCAGTTGAGTTTCCTTCTAGGGCCTGAGAGAAGCCATACGTCAACACACATTAAAAAAAAAAAAATCATACAAGACAGCACATTTGGTACTCAGGTGGGAAGACATAGCAGATCTCTCACAGCACATCCTCTGCCAGGATCCTCTGTGTCCCTGAGGGCATACCCTTGTGAGGCCAGGCAGGAGTGCTCCTGCCTTAGTGGCCTTTGTGAAAAATTTGACACGGGTGCAGGTGAGGCCGCTTCAGCCTGCCAGAGTCCAGGCACCCAGTAACAGGCAGGTCTCTGCCATGCTTGTTTTAGCATTGTACATTGCCAGGCAGACTCAGAGCAGTGTAAAACTCCACTCATTTGCCTGCAATGGAGAGGCACCAGCTGGCCCTTCAGAGCTCTTTAAACAATGAACACCATCAATTGGCTGTCTTGGTGAACACCACACTGAGCCTTGTGCTTAGTTTCTTCAGTCTTCCCACACCTGGGTCGTTTTTCAAAGATATGTTCCTGCCCTCATTTTCCTTTTGCTTGAAGGGGGAATTTTCAAAGGCATTAATAAATTCAGATCCCGCAGCCCACTGGTTCCCAAGAGGTGCTAGGTGCTTACCTTAAAATTGTGTCCATAAAATGTTCTTTTGGCTCTTTCGTTTTTCATCTATAGAGACTCTGAGCCTTTTTATTCACACAGACTAACTGCTGTTCTCTGCTTCCTAATTTTCTTAACTACACTGATACTGATCTGAAACAGCCAAAAAGACTGAGTGTTTCTACTTTCTGGGGCCCATTAGCACAGCTTGAAGGCAGGGAGAAAATGCATAGGCTCAGGCACTCTAGATTCACTGCTTGTATAGCAGAAGGACATGTAGGAAAAGAATATCTGAAAGTGAAAAAAGATGAATATTAGATTATAGGATCCTTATTTTAATCTTATTACATTTTCCTATGAGAGGGAAGGAAATTTAAGTTTTAAGAGGAAAAATAATCCTAGCTGAGGAATGGAAGTCCGCCAATTAGGAATGATTTCTCCAGCCGTTTTCCTAGAACTTAAAAATATATCTGTACCTGGACTCTTCTTTTACATTTAAATAAAAGTGTTTTCGTGACCTCACTGCTTAAAACTGTCCCACAGGTCACAGAAAAGAGAATTTTCAGTGCAGCAATCACTCAAAGTGACCTTCAAGGAGACTACGAGGGCAGACAAAATTCTAAAATCCATTAAGGCTACTTAAAATAGTTGAAAACTAAGTCACCACATTTAAGGCAACAATTTTACCCCACCACACAGAGTGGTTTGACATGATCAAGTGTGGTTAGTATAGCAGTGATAATGTTAATGTAGGTACTTTATAGAGTAAATTATTTATATAGAGGATCTTGTTCACTGCTTTCACACTAGAAAGAACATTGCCCTTACTGATTTGAATACCACTATGGAGCATGGGCAAGGGGAACAGCAGCGCTGCTTAAATAAATATTCCATTTCACACTGCTGTGGGTCAAAAAGAATTCATAAGTATTGAGGTAGTTTAACCAGCTCTTCATTCCTTTTTTTTTTTTTTTTTTTTTTTTTTTTCAGGAAGAGACTAGGATGATGTCATTCACCTTTACATACTCTCTCAAATAGAATAACAAGGACAAGTCAGTCTTTGAAGAAGTGGAGCCTTTCCACAGTTGAGTTCCAGGGGTACTGGTCCACACCACAGCATCCTGTGGGTATTTATACTATGTACTGGCCTATCTGTGAACTGGTGCTTATCATCATCCTGTGTGTCACCTTTCCTGGTATTGCTGCCTCTAGAATACCTGCCATGACATTGCTTGTGAACTCTATTTGCAATTATGAGGTACCTTTTGTCAGGGCAAAGTACCGTTAACAATTTGAGAGGAAAATGGCTATGTTCTTATGTGTTATGTAAAGCAAAACTAAAATGCAGGATTATTAGGTAAGCTATTTGGTAAGAGTTCAAAGGCTATCACTTATACAAGAAACTTGATCTTACTTGAAAAATAAAGGTGTGATTTCACACAGGATATTGGCCTAGATATATGCCTTTTCCTATCACATAACGTGATTATTTCACATCCTTATCTTCAGGTTTTAAGTTGAAAGTAATGGTTAACAAAGCAGATATGAAGCCTTAGAAACCTATTCTGGGAGAAACTTCAGTAAAAGAATTTGTCGTCTATCAGATCATAAACATTACGAGGCAATTTGATGCCTAGGTATATCCTTTATGGCATAAGAAAATACTTGACCCTGTGCTTATTATTAGTTCTGTGATGATTTTAATATCTCAATGTTAAGATATAGATTTAACGTTGGTGGAAATTGTACCTATGCTAATCACAGAATGGTTGAGGTTGGAAGCGACATCTGGAAATCATCTGGTCCACCCCCTGACTCAAGCAGGGCCACCTAAAGCAGGTTGCCCAGGGCCATGTCCAGACAGGTTTTGAATATCACAGAATGTTAGGGACTGGAGATTGGAAGGCACCTCAAAAGATCATCTAGTACAATCTCCCTGCCAGAGCAGGAACACCTAGATGATGTTGCACAGGAATGTGTCCAGGTGGGTTTTGAATGTCTTCAGAGAAGGAGACTCCACAACCCCCCTGGGCAGCCTGTTCCAGTGTTGTGTTACCCTCACTGAGAAGAAGTTTCTTCTCATATTTAAGTTGAACCTCCTGTGTTTCAGTTTGTGCCCATTGCCCTTTGTCTTATCATTGGTTGTCACTGAGAAGAGCCTGGCTCCATCCTTGTGACACTCACCCTTTACATATTTATGAGGTCACCCCTCAGTTTCCTCTTCTCCAAGCTCAAGAGCCCCAGCTCCCTCAGCCTTTCCTCATAAGGGAGATGCTCCACTCCCTTAATCATCTTCGTTGCTCTGTGCTGGACTCTCTCCAGCAGTTCTCTGTCCTAATATCTACAAGGAGACTCCATAATCTCTCAAGGCAAACTCTGCCAGTGCTCAGTCACTCTCACAGTAAGAAAGTGCTTCCCGATGTTCAGAGGGAACCTCCTGCTTTTCAGTTTGTGCCTATTGCCTCCAGTCCTGTCACTGGGCACCTCTGAAAAGAACCTCACTCCATCCTCTCTGCACTTTCCCTTCAGGTATTTGTACACATCCTTGAGATTCCCCCCATCAAGCCTTCTTTTGCCCAGCTTGAACAGGCTCCTCTCTCTCAGTCTTTTCTCATACAAGAGATTATCCAGTAGAATTTAGTGGACTTTTGCTGCACTCTCACTAGTATGTCCATGTCTCTGTTGTACTGGGGAGCCCAGAATGGGACACAGGTGGGGCCTTACCAATGCTGAGTAGAGAGAAAGGCTCACCTACCTCGACCTGCTGGCAACACTTCTAATGCAGTTCGGAACACCATTAGTCTTCTTTGTCACAGGCGTACATTGCTGGTTCATGTTCAACTTGTTGTCCCCTAGGACCTTGGGTCATTTTCTTCAAAGCTGCTTTCCAGCTGCATGGCCCCCAGCATGTAGTGGTGCCTATGGTTGTTCCCCCACAGATGGAAGACTTTGTGCTTCACCTTGTTGAGCCTCATGAGCTTCCCATGGGCCCATTCCTCCAGCCTGTCAAGGTTCCTTTGGACAGCAGTGCAACCCTCTGGTCTACCAGCCACTGCTCCCAGTTTTGTGTCATCTCCAAACTCGCTGAGGGTGCACTCACTCTGCCTTAACATTCCTATCATTAATGAAGATGTCAAACAGGATTGGACCCACTATTGACCGTGGGAGCACACTGCTAATTATTGGTCTCCAACTAGAGTTTTTTCCACTGATCACTACCCTCTGGACCCGACTGTTCACCCAGCTTTCAATCCATCTCACTGCCTGCTCATCGAGCCCACACTTCATCAGCTTCTCTAATGTAGCTCTCTAGCTTAGTTTCATGAATTACACGAATAAATCCTTATTTTTACAAAGTAGAAAATGAGCTATACGACTTTGGCATTAACATGCCACACTGCTAAACTACTGGAAATGCAAAATTGCCAAAGTGACTGAAAAAAATTCCTCACAGCCACGTATTTCCATTGTGATTTATGCCATGATTTTGTCTCCTTTATTTGAAGTATTAGCAACTCATCTCTGTTTAGAAATTGCTACACTTTAAAGTTTGCCTTTAATACTTCTTTAATTATTGTTACTAATAGAAAAAACTTCAACTTTAAAAAACAGGTAAAAATCTTAATTTATCTGAAGCTGATTAAAGAAAAGGAGAGTATGCCAAATGTATGAGAAAAAATTTTCCAAACTGATCAATGCCTTTGGGATAATGAAATGTATAAAAGGAAAGCACATATAGTATATATAGCACGTTAACAATGCTTTGTAAAAGAAAAATTAGTAACTCATTTTTTTATCCTGCCAGCAAGTGAATAGTTTCTATGACACTACTACTTTTATTGAACAATTCATAGTGCATGGAAGTGTGATGCTTTTCCTGTGTAAATAATCTGTACTTTGTTATCCTCCTGCCTTTTTGGTAGTGAAACAGCTAATCTGCCCCTTTTGAACACATTAAGCTCAGGTGTGGCAAAGGAAACCAAGTTTATGACATTTATGAAAACTATCTCTCTGGTAGGCAGGATCTGTGCTGAGTTTCAGCTCTCTCTGATCGCATCACACAGAAGACACATTTATTTATTTAACTGGGCTGTGTTTTATGGCCACTGATGTTATGGCCTATAATTCACACTCTGGCTAAAGAAGTCCCAAACTACTGATTTGTGGAATTTGGAAAGCGTACTATACTTGTACGCTTTCATAAACTTTGACCATTGCCATAAATAGAGGCGAGAATGCTGAGCTAGATGAGTAAACACAGACCTTTTGCTTTTTTCTTATTCACAGACTTATAATTTTTAATTATCCATAACCAGTTTTCTAAGTGGAAGCCAGCTCGTGTCCAAGGACCCCATGCAGATCATATCTCTCAGCAACACCTGCAGACTGCTCCCCAAAGAGCCAGATGCCATAGAACAGTCAAGAAAGGATGCCCTCTCACCCTGCCCCCACAAACAAGAGGCTATTGTTTCAGCCTATATCAGAAATTTGTGCTTAAGCTCCAAGATTTAACTACACAACACAACAGCAATGAGACTGTTGTTACGGTTTACTAAATGAATCAGAGCTCTAGTTGCTTAAGCCTCTGGATGAAAAAGCTTTCTTATAGCTCAGATATACCTTGTCTTTCAACACATCTTCAACAGGAGACATGAAAAGTAGCTAAGTGGGTCACAGGTAAACAGACTTATTTTTGAGACTTTGCACATGGGGCATATCCTTTCTGGAGAGCAGTGGTGAAATTTTGTACGTTTGAATTCCATACACCCTTTAGCAATATAAAGCCTCCTATGACTTTGTAATAACATGAAGCCCCCAAAAAGCCATTTTCTGCCTACCATCACCTCACTGTAGCTATGTCAAAAGTCTGCTCAGCATCTTTAAGGAACCACACAAGCATAAAGATGCTGTATGGTAGGTAGATCACCTACTTTCAATCACTGAAGAGTATGTTAGGCTCAATAAACTACATGTCACTCTGAAAGCAGAAACAATCAGAGCGTCCAGCCTTTTAACACCTGAGGCCATAGAGAGTTATGTGTTTATTTTCCTGTTTTTACTATCTTTTGACTTACAGAGTTGCTAATTATACTGATCACTGTGTGATGTTGTTCTTCAGAAAAGGACTCTGAACATCATGGCCTTCTCTGGCCCTCTCTTAAATGAGGTTCATGCAGGTGCTGTCTGAAATCCCCAGGCACACCCCACAGATGTGACTGAAGTAAGACAAAGTGAGACAGAGAAACAAGTTTTCTTGCCAACCTTGTTAACTTATCAGGAGTCTGAGCAGTGAAAGAAAAACAAGTTCACTAAGAGAGATGTTGTTTGTTACTCAATCTTAACAGAAGAGACACCAGTAGGAAGCTGGCTTGGATCTGTCTTCAGCACGGCAGAATATGAGGAAGGCAGCACAGGCTTGATTTGAACTGGCACTTCTGTCTTTACTTCACTAGTCAAAATAAAACTTGCCAAATCGGCTATATGAAAAAAACATTCCAGACTGCAGAACTTCTTGAGGCTCTTATTTGAGAGAGGTTTTATTCAGAAAACAGTTCTGTAAATGGGGTGTTCCATTGATTAACCTCATGCATCTAACAGAGCTGCCTCAACTAGGAGGGCCAGACTTTGACTCGTCCATGAAGGCAGATGAACTCAGTGAAGAACAACACAGAGCATGATTCAGAGCAGGAATCTAGCTTATGTGCTCCAAATCACATTTTCAAAAAAAGGTCTCATCTTTCTGCCATGACTGAGCTGTAAACTTATTTTCTTTCAGCAATGTAGCAGAGTTCCAGGGAGGTAATAGGCAAACTGTGTTCTCTAAAAAAGCTTTGTCCAATTTATGCTAAAAGAATAGCCATATTTTTATTCTGTGATTTTGCAGACAAACAAACAAAAACACTGTCCCTGGGCTTAAAAGGTGCATGAAAGGACTTCGAAAGGTAAGTTGTCTGATCCCATGCAAAAAACTATATGAAGAACAAACTTACTCAAACTAATTTAAATATCATACAACAAGCAGCATCAGAAAAGTTTGTCTACCTAGCTTTAAAGCTTACTTTGAATGAGAATCTTGCAATCATGATTCTTTTAGCATCTCTGCATGAGGTCTTACGAGAAAGAATTTAACAGTAGCACTACTACTGTATCTTCAGAAGTCAAACAGAAAGTGTTTCCAATTTTTATTTGCAGAGCTTAGTGTAATCCAAATAAGACTATTTAAACAGCTAGCATCTGAATAGCAAATTCATGAGTTTCAACACAATCTGCCATTAATAAGGAAATCAGGTAACAGCTTATGTTTAGTGATGCAATAGCTATAAATAAGGTAGCTTTGTGCTTCTGTCTGTCTGTCCCCTTCACACACTCTGTTGTATCATCCACATTTTTTTTCTTCCTGATGAAAAGAAGCCGTGGACAGATGGGCAGACAAAGAACAAGGGAACTTAGAAAATTTTAAGAGCCAACAGATCTGCAGTTAACGCCCTTGGTGACTAAAGCTTTGGTGCTGCTCCACATCACTCCCATGCTGGCCACAGCTGACAGGAGGGTTCCAGGAATGTGAATATCTACAGAATCCATAAAAACAAGGCTCACCATCAGTCAGCATTGCCCCACCTATTCCTCAGGGAGCAATAATTTTAGCCAAAGACATTCATTTGAAACATGATAAAAACTACAAAATGCAGTCTAGGCTATTTGGATTTTGTCTGTTTACAGGAGCTACTTTATTCCACTCAGCTGTTTCCACTGCTCAGGCCCATTGGAAATAGTCACCTCCCACTTTATCCCCAAGCACTGCTGCTTACATGAATGCAGTTCAACAACTCACGGCTTAAAATAGACAGCAACAATTCAAGAAAATCTCCGCCAAGATGGAAGATCAAAGCTTACAACTTCTCTTCCAGACTGAAAATCACGGGCTTTCTACCCACTTTCGTCTTTTTCTACACCTACAGCATCCTTGGCATTCAGCTGCACTGACCTGTAAGTGTGAAAGACGTCGCTGCTTGCTTGTTAGTAATTAATGATTAATATCTTTGGTTAGTTTTTACCACACCTTTTTCTTAGAAACAACAGAATGTAAATAATAATCAACATCATAATAAAGGAAAAGCCTCAGAGGAGCATTTCTTGAATGCTTTGTGTATCTGTGAGTATAACAAGTCTCAGCTCACCTCAAGGCCTGAGGAAGTTAACGCTCCTCAAAAACACCTGACTGAAAAATTTCATCTTTGGTAAGAAAACCTTGAGAGGGAGAAGTTAAAACCTCTCAGTGGGGGAATTTTAAGCAAACAAGGAGAGGCAGAGTTAGGCAATTGTTTCTCTAAGTACAGTGTGAAATAATCCCTTTATGCTAAAATGTACCTACCATTAATTACTACGTTTATCACTTGCAATTCTGAAGTATTGTATCAAGTATGTTTTTAAAAGTTTAAGACCAAATATTAGAAAAGCGCAAGGCATCCCAATTAAACCCAGAGGCACATCTCCCTGTGTCATCCCTCCTGCTGGCTGAGGATGGCCATGTCCCTGAGCCGGCAAAGCTCCCCAGGGAGGAACATGTCAGGGAGATACGGGTCTCACCACAGGGCAGCTCTCAGCAAATTAGGAGACCAGGATCATTAGCACCGTTTTTCTCTTGTCCTTTTCTGCTATATTTCCCCCCAGCTCCCTGTCCAGGCCCAGCCCACTTACTTACCCTCCCCCTCCTTTAACTCATCCCATGTATTTTACCTCATGTCACCCTTTCCTAAATCCTGTCCTTTAAAACAAGTGATCCCATCCATGCTCTTGAAGCAAGGGAAGAGGTGGAGTGCTAAATTCCCTGAGCATCTGAGGGGAGGAGGAAAAACAAAGTCCAAGCAGTGGCAGTTTGAAGACACAGTTTCAACATGAAGCCAAGTAAATGGGAATGAGCTTAACAATGGACGACAAGAGGACAGAAAACAGGAAGGATGGTGATTTTGCATCCCGATGAGATACACAGCATTATGAAAACAAAGGTAAAGAGCAAAGGCCTAAGGAGTTCAAATGCAGCAGTTCAAACGCAAGCACTTGGGAAGGAAACTGGTGCAAGAAATTGGCAAGAAAGAAAGTAAGCCAAAGCTGGGGGGTAGGGGCAATAGAAAAAACACAAGATTTTTGGAAGACATTGTCCTCCATACCCTGTATGGCTCTAGAAACTCCCCACTCCTCTGCTGCCATCAAATACCTGCCTGAAAATGCATGTCATGCCTTCTTCCACTAGCAAGTCTACGGAAAGACAAAAGGACAAAAAAAAGGACAATATTAAAGCAAAAAAAGCCCCAACATCCCTGCAAAACACTCTTTTTTTTCTGGTAAAAAAACTTAAGGTTCAAGTAAATCAGGTTCCTCATAGAGCCCTAATTCTTCATTCTGATACAGGGCTGATGTTAGAACTGGATAATTATATGCCACATTTACACCAGATATTTAGATATTTTTCTTTGGGGCAAACCAGATCAGTTAAGACAGGATCAGAAGCCACCTGAGAATTTTCCAGAACTGATATCAGAAAGTCATGCCAACTTGCAAAAATGTTCACATTTTCATGAGAACTCATTTTCATGATGCAAACAATAACAGAAGGTGTTATTTCAATTTAATGGCTTCACATGCACAAAATTTAAAACATTTTGTATGTTTATACAAATAACATCACATTCTTGTTTGACCCTTCTTCTTGTGGATTTACAGCAAAGCAGAATTAATAAAGCAAGTGGAAGTCTTGGTAACAGAAGACCTGTTTTCGTAACTGATTTTCAAAATGGCAAGTAGAAAATCACCCTCTTTAACTTTTCCTGTTATTGTGTGTTGGAAAGATATAAGTATGCAACCACACAGAAACATTTATTCTTCCAAAATTAGCATTATTACTTTATTTGGTGATTCATTACAATCTGCAAATCCAATAGTCAAAAAAATAAACTAGGCATAATGTTAAAGCATTTTACAAGCAAAATACTTTTCCTTTTCCTTTTCAATTTGCATAGGGTGGGATAAGTGTATTGGTTAATGAATATAGCGTACAGAAGAATGAAACCATAGTTCATCAAACTGTACTGAAGAGTGTAATGATCCTGTGAGCAAACAGTTCTTAAACAGCTGTAACCTTCGATGGAAAACCATACACTTCAACATTAACAAGGCTGCCTTCCCATGACCTTGATGTATCATGAAGGCTGCAAGCCACTGGGCTGCTTTTCTTACATCATAGATCATCCTACTTTAAAGAAATTAAAGAGTTAAACAAACCAGAATGCATCTATCTAGGGTCATTTCTTTTCTACCAGAACAAAGGCCAGAATGGAGAGAGGGAATTTTTAGAGTCAGCTTCTGAAACCACTTATAGTAATGTCCATCTCTCATATTTTCAGTGCCATGGAGCTAGCAAGCTTAGAGCTTCATCCACGCATTTCTGTTTATTTTTACTGTGCATCCAGGTAAAAAACTATATTTTCACTGTGTAGCAACAAACTGCAAAGAAATCATCATGCTCCTTTCCCATTGTAACCACACCTCTGTTACTCCAGCTGTATAAATCTGGCTTTAAAGTCTCACAAAGCTAAAAAATAGTTGATCTAGGTTGTAATAAAAAAAAAGAATATTAAATACCTTTGGTAAAAATAGATATATTTAACAAGTTTAGAAAAGCAAATAGTTATATTGTCAAAAGGAGAGTATAAAAATGTACACGATAAAAAATAACAAACAAACAAACAAAAAATCATCAGCCATAGTAGTAAGAAAAAAGGCGCTGTTCTTTTCAATATTTGCTTCCTTAGCTCACGTTATTGTCCAGTCTTCTTTCTAAAAGGCAGGAGCTTTACTAGAGCATATGGAAAAATCCAGTCCTTCCTACCAGCATTAGAGAAATTAAGTTTGATTTGGAACAAGACAGTCTCTTTTACCCCAAGTTTGTACAACAGAGAATGCTTCAATTTAGAGTACCTAGGAGTAGTTGAACACAGAAAGGAAGATTTCAGGTGTTTTCAACCAGAGGCCAGATGTACTGGAGCTGTAGAAATGCGACAGCCAGCAGGATCAAGTCTCCATGAAGTGAGCCTTCTAACTTTATTTTTACTCCTAAATTATAGATCCATGTATTGTCAATAAAACCACGGGGGACAAAAACAATACATATATTTTAAATCCCTCATTGATGCCTTTCTCCCATCCTTTCACTGGGCCTCCAAACAGAGCTGTCACACAACATATAATCCCAGTTTGGCTTCTCCTCTTTTTAGAGCTCACTGTGAATCTTGAAGATGGAAGATCCCCAAAGCAAACAAGTGAGATTACAGAAGGAGATAATGCACAAGCCCCATAATAGAATCAGCCATTGATTGAATGTGCTTTGAAAGAAAACAGCACAATTAAATAATTTTTATCCTTCAGTATTCCCTTTGCACACACAGTCACACTCCTCATGGTGTTCCAAGGGTACATCTGTCAATGATTTATGCAATCCTCGGACGCCAATCCTCGGCTTCAGCTGAAGAACCTGAAGGAGAAGACAAGCATCAAGAAAACAGCAAGTGCTTCACCACACACCTTGACTATGAGCTAGATTCCACTGGAAACACACCGGATGACAGGAAACCTATTAAAAGAAATAGGTTTTCCTCAGCTGAATTTCTTCATTTATTCCACCCACTAATTATTGTATCTGCTTTTCTCTGAAGCCCTGTATGAATTTGATTAAAAACTTTGAACAAGTACTTGCTTTTTTCAAAGAAGAGTGTCTTGCAGATTTGTATTTCTACTTAATTTTATTTAAGGGCTAATGCTACAATTAACCAAATAGAATCATTAAATCATTATATCATAAGTAATTTAGGTACAGATTTATAACAACAGAAATGGACAGATATCTGTTCCTTCATAAAGTTCACTTCTACCACTAGAGAAAGCTGATGAAGGAGGTGTAGTTGTGATGTGTCTGAACTGCACCAGTAAACAAATACCTCAGGAATGACTTAATAGTTCAACAGAAGAATACTGTAACAAGGAAGCTATTACATTTTTTTTAATGTAACACCTCATTAAAATGGTTAAAAAAATGCTGTAAGTGTGCTACATAAAATTTTAAAACATTAACATTGGTTTATTCCTATAGTAGAAATAAATTCCTTGATTGGCTTTTGCTATTTCCAAACATACAAATGTAAAAAAAAGGGCATACCTCATGATATTTTTTGGTGACTTTTGTTGGTACGCACTGGCACTCATTGCAACTCTGATGACAACAGGCACAGTTTCCACCACAGCGTTTGACCAGAAGACACAATGGCCAGAAGATGGTGTCAGTTCGCTTCAGCTCCTCCCTCAGTGACACGGAGAAGTTGCGAGGAGTACAACTATAGAGCCTCACCTCCTCCTTGAGGAGGTTAAGATCGACCACTGCAGAGACAAACAAAGTGGTGTTTTCTGATTCATAATCCAACTTCATTGTGGTAAACCAACTTCAGCAATGCAGAACCCTTGAGGAAAGTTCATTTTTGTGCAGGTGGTGCAGGTTCAGCACACAAGTATAATACTGCAGTTAGATGAATACCATGACAACTAAATTGAATGATTGTTGTACAGGAGTATTCACCAAGTTATTTTATAACCCTGGAAGAATCGATTCAAATTAAACAAACAAGCTTTGGCTACTATGTTCCAATAAATGTTTCATCAAGTCAACCCTAATGGAGTTCCCTTTGTTCACGCTCATACTCTGAGCTCTAGTGTTGCTATTCTATAATAATTTTGGATTGAAGAAACTCACATAGTAATTAAGAATCCTGCAAACCTCAAAACACATTTTTAAATTCATTTGCATAAAGCATTCAAACTTCTTCACAGGGTAATGTAAATATATGAAAGGATCAAACCATTTATATCTAAGAAGAACTCACTTCTATGGACTACTAACTTCAAGAAGTTATTCATCATCAGTGAATACTGTACAGACAACAAGTAAGTCCACAAGCATGCGTACCTATATAACTATTGGTACACTCAGTTTTTCCCTTTTTCCTTCAAAGCAGCATATACATGAATTTCTGTTGCTATTCTGGTTTTTGTTTTCACTTGATATGTCTTAAATAAAATACAGCTCCTCCTTATAAGCACCTAACTTGAAGTGCAAGTTGAAGGTATTAATACTTGGCACCAGTTTCCCTATAAACTGGATCCACTGAAGCTTCACTATGCCAATGGTTGAACAGCAAGCTCATGAACAGATCTGAAACAGGGCAAAGCTCCTTTAGGTTCACCTTAGGTACATAGTTAAGAAAACACAAGTATTGAAAGAGTCTGTTAAGACTGAAAAATATGGGATTGGTTTAGTGAAAAAATTAATATATATTTTTCTTTGGTGAAAAGTAGTGTAAATTAATTTATTTTAGAAAAGCCAGACTCTAATGATCAGAATCTGGGATCTTTTGTCTGAACTGTTTCTCTCCAAACCTACCATCATCAAGGAACAGAAAAAATGGTTAATTCACAGGGGCAGTTTATCTGGTTAAAAAAACCCAAACAAACGAACAAACAAACACTATGATACTATGGCTACTGAGATGACTGAAGTAGAGGTCTTGAGCAAAGCAGCAAAGAGCTTTAAACTACCTGGTTTTGAGCTAAATCAAGAAGAAACAAGAAAAAAACTCCTAGTGCACTGATATTACTTGACAAATACGTTATAGTTATTGCTAGCAGTTTGTTTAAAGCTAAAATATGTTCCTGATCTGAATCACTCTCTAGGAAGAACTTTTTTCCCCACTATTGACTAGGTAAAAAGCCTCTAGAGGTCACCGAGGAGAACTTCAGCCTATCAAGGCAAGATAACACCTCTCAATTCTGTTTAAACACCTAGGAAATAAAAGTAATTTAGAAGATGCATTTCTCTAGTAGAAATGCTCACTAGTACTGTCACATGAGCAGATCTTTGGGTAGCAATTTCATTCCATGTTTCTTCAAAGATTTCCTTTGCAGACCATATCCATACACTGTCATCCATAAATAAGGGTTTATTGTTGTGAAAGGTCAGTTAAAGACACTGAAGCCTTTTCTGTGCTTGCATTTACAGTGAATGCCAAGCTGAGGCTCTTCATTCCATCACTATCAGGTTAACACAGGCTCCTAAATAAACAATCTGATTTTTAAAAGCAAGGAGTGTGTAATAACTCCAATAAAGTTACTGATAGGACGCCAGCCTGCCTCCCACAATGAAAGAGCATTCCTTGGGGAAAGCTGAGAAGGGAGCAAAGGAAAAGAGAGACAAAACATCCAGGGGAGAGATTCACTGTGAGAAATTAGAAATTACTTAAACTCTTTTGATCAGCTAATAAATAGCTCTGGGCTGAGTCATTTGGAGGGTGGACATATCTACCTTCATCAATCAGGAATCAAGTGCTTCTGTTACGTTTTCAAACATATAATAAGTTAACTGTCTGAATGAGAATAAAATGCCTAAAACACAAAGAGAGTAATGCTAGTTCTGCTAGTACTTCCTACTGGTAGATTTCTACAGGGGCTGACATGCTTGGTTTACTTAATGTCAAAAAGCTGAGCTTATGCACCCTAAAACAATTGCTGCTCAGCCCTTCACCATCAGAAGCGGAAAAGGGGAGCTGGGCATGGATGTCTGGTCCAGCCAGCCCACCCACCAGCGGGAGAGCTGCCTGTGGGGCCTGGTGCTCCTCAGCTGCCTCCGGCTTACTGGCAGCAACTGAGGGACAGATCCATTTCCTGATACTTGCTGTAGTTATGACACAGAGGAAAGGGCAATGCACTAAAACGAGCAGCAAGTGTATTACACATTTTGTCACAAAATCGGAACAAATTTGAACTGAGTGCCTCAGATCGGCAGACCCAAATTTTGAAAACATTCTGTGGAAGAACACACAATCAGCTCTTGACAGATATCTTTGATTGGGCGTTACTGTTACGACAGGCTTCAGGAGAGATGAGAAATGTCATGTTTTGTTTCCATGCTTTACAGTGTACTAAGGTATATTGCTATTATACCTCACAATGAACCCTTGCCCTGCCTTAAGTAATTCAACTTCATTAAAAGGTCTGTGGCAAATTTATCTAGTGCTTATATAATCACTTCTTTGAAGTGTGTGAATGAAGCTGTTATTTTTTCAAAGAGTATCTGTCTGTCCAAAATTTATTTTAACACACTGTGGGCATGAAGCTAGATGAGAGAATGTATATATTCCCTTAAAAGTGTTTACTTAACCACAATAAAAGGTTATGTGGATTTCCCAAGTGCACTGAGTTACAGTACCTGTTATAATGTGAACATTTAAACACTCCTTCAACTTGGCTTCCACTCATGTATCATGTTTGACACAACAGTCAAAGTTCTTTTGTCAAGCACTAGCTCAGAAGGAGTGGAAGGCTCTGTAGTAGCAAATGAATGGGAAACACTAAAATAAAATAAGGGGAGAAGGAAAAGAGGGATAAAAAAAAAAAAAATAGATGCAGGTAGATCTACAGTAAAGTCCATTTCAAAAGTGTTCCTTCACTGGCACATACAACTGAAGTAATACATGTTCACACCAGCCTAAAAGTAACTGTGTTCTGCAATTGGCAATGAAGCTTCTTGGACCTGTATCGAGTACCATGGGAAACCCTCTTTCCCAGACATTTTTTCCAGGTGAATTCTGCTCTCAGCATCAACAAAAGTTAAATTCTATTTGGGGCACTTTTGTGTGGGCACAGATAGCGGCAGGTTGGTTTTCATTCTTAAGCACCTTGGACATGCTCCTAAGAGTTACTTAATGGTTCCTGCAATAGGACAGGGCTGTTACAAAACCCCAAATGAGGAATAAAAAATACAACCAAACAAAAAGTCACGTAACAATATGAGAAGAGCATCTACTAAGGACTGTGGTTGGATTGTTACTCTTCTTCTTAAGCAGATGTCAGAATATGGTCTAATGATTATGCATAGATTTCTGTGGAAAGCAATGGGATCATTTTTTTTTGCACAGCAAAATATATTTTATTTTTAAGTATGTTTAATAGTATAAAAGAATTTAGGACTATATTTAGAGATCAAAGCCTCTGAACTTGACGGTTCTTCTTTCCTGGCTAGAAGTTTATGGAAGCATTTTATCCAGGGAAAACATCAGACACAGAAGTACCGTGGAATTTAGGTTGTCTAAATATAGTCCTTTTCATATGAATTATTAAGTGGGAGTAGAGGACAATACTTTTCTCTATATAAAGTAACTTATACTTTTAATTACATTTTCATTTAATCTAGACGCAAACTAATGTTTGTGAAAGCAAGACAGTAATATAGCCTTTAAACTGAAATATTGCAAAAATAAAACTGATCTAATTATAGAATCAAAGAGTTTGAAAAAAACTAAACATGTTGGGGCATGCACTTCTCCCAAACATTTCGTATAAAGGTTTTTAAATAGAGCAAAGATGCTACTAGAAGGAATAACATTTTTTAAAAGTTTGCCTTCCGTATCTATTGAGTATACCTAACAGTTAATACCATGTCATCTCAACTGGACATATTTTCCACCTCAAACTATTAGATTACACATTCAGTAATACAGTCTGAGGGTGGTCTCTCAGAGACAAATGTGGCAATACCGTGATATGTTTATTCAGTGGAAAAATCTATTTCAGCATCTAATTAGAAGTCTTTAAAAGATTTACTGTGCTAGCTTCTTTCTAAGATATATCTTGTATGGAGTTGCTTTTGTCTGTATAGATGTTATCCAATGCCTCCATTTTAGTTTATGTAAGGTTTCACAAATTACATTTCGTTTTTCTCCCATCTACTGTATGCTTATGCATAAATTTGGCAAATACTGAATCTCTTTCATTAGGAAAGTCTTAAATGACTACCCGAAAGGCATGCTCCATTGCTGAAAAATTTTAAAGATATTTCCTCCTCTTTGACTCTTTATTTAGCTGCTGTGTGCATAACTGTAGCAATACAGATAGGGTAGAAGGGTCAATTTTTAGACCCTGATCCAAGAATTAGCTGTCAAAAACTGAAAATGGAGTTATGAAAGGTTTTAGTTCCTCCCTTTTTTTGCTCATCAGATGATAATCTAGTTTACGCTTGTCAACAAAGGAGTCTATTCAGTTATGGTGAGCAAGGAAGGTGGTATTGACTGCATGGAATCCATAAACATGAAATAGTGGGCAGTATCTGGATAATATGCGGTAGAAAATTCATTAATGTCAAACATAGATGGAAGAAAATGACTTGCTGAACAAGAAATAGCTCCACAAGTCTTGAAGTACATAGTCTACTTTATATCTGACTAAGTTGACGACTGGGTCACAAAACTGGATATGGACACAGGGATTTCATGAGGTGTCATGGAAGAAGAATATTTAGCTAATTGTTCTCAATTCATATGGTATAAAGACCAGAACAATTCTAAAGAAATAGACTAATTGTTTACATGATACAGTAAATGTAAGAAATTACCTATCCCAAATGAAAAATAAAGCTTTTGCTCTCCATAAAAAAAGAAAGCCACAAAGTCAGATTATGTTACCCACCCACAATGCTCTGCTACTTTGTGGAAATAAAGATCTCCCAGGTTCCCTACAGAAAAATACTCTGTCTGCTTCTATTCCCCCCACCCACACTTGTTACTTTATCCTGCTAAATTCCTTTAAGTTTTGAGTTTAGTTATTGTCCTTTTTTCAGATAAGATAATGGTGAGAATAGCTAACAACAATGTTCTCTGCTGTATTTCTAACATCCTCCCTTGCAAGGCTGGACAGAAGAGTAATTTACCTCTCGATTTCCTCCCATGAATATATGCCTTTCCAAGAAGTTGCCACGTTGGTCTGTACAAATCTTCCAAATCCAATTGCCAGCGATCTGGTTCAAGGTACCGGATGAGTTCTTCCACAGTGCTAAATCCAGCAACGGCATTGTTTAATACATCCAGCGGTAAAGCTGATGGGGGGAGCAATGATGGGCTCGGTGCTTCTGTGTGGTGCTGCAATCAAAGCCAAGAGAAGAGAAGGGTACCAGTCAGAGGGTTAATGGATCTGCTTTGATGAAGTGCTATACTTTATGAAGTTATGGAGCTGGGAAAGTTTATAAGTGGCTAGCTTGTTTCCAATGTACAGTTTAACTAATAAGAAAAATGGCAAGAGTCAAAAAGTACCTAATTATTCTTCAGCGATAATTGTAAACAAACTTCCACTAGACAGATTTCCCACTTCTTACATTCCTAGCCTTGAAGATAGCATGCCGCTGTACCTGCTCTTTGAAGAAGTCCACTAAATGATGGACAAGACTTTAGAAATAGAACAGAGAATGATTTGAAAATACGGCCCCATTACAGGCAATTACTGTAACCTCCTAGAAATTTGAGGAAACATACATTTCCAATGCTGCCTTTCCTCTGAAACTTAGCCATAATCTTTGTCATCTCATCTTTCAACGTAAAATGTGGACGTATCCTAGTACAAAGATAGCAAATATTCCTGCTCTCATCTGTAGATGAAAAAAAGGCACCAGTTGTGTTCCATACAGCACTAAGAATTATGTTTCTGTTTAAACAATAATGAACAGAGTAATAACAACATCTGGCAGTACTGTAATTATTTCTCCCTTCAGAAGAAAAAAAAAAAAACAAGTTCCCAAGGATACTGAAAATACTCAGATGCTGAAATTGAGAACCGAAAAAGTCTATGTACTTTCCCACAGCACAAACCGTACTGACAGACTCACTGGATCAGGGGTACTCAGTCACAGGCAATTCAAGCAAAGTCAGACTTCTGGCTTTGCTCACTCTGCAACCTATTTAAAAATTATGCATTGATTTGTATTTTCAAAGAAGAAAAAAAGGCAGGAAGGGAAGCCCAAGAAGAAAGCTGCTGCTGAAACACCATAAGTTTATTTAGGATTTTATATAGGCAGACAACACTACAGACATTTTGGCCACAGTGCTACACCAGAGCAATTTATCTGGATCATGTAAGAAAGACGAAGAAAGATTTGTATGCAAAGCTGATTTAAGGGATGGGAAGGACAAGAAATCTCAGACTTACATGGGCAGTACTACATGCATCACTACTGTAATCCATATAAGATTTAGGGAAAATTTATTCCTATAAATACAGTCAGGTTTTGGAAAAGGTTCCCAGAGAGGCTGCACAGTGTCCCTCATTGGAGGCTTTCAAAACCTGACTCTATAAAGCCCTGAGCAATAGTCTGACCTCAGAATTGTCTGCTGGAAACCTCCTGAGGTTCCTTGCTGAATTTTTCTACAAGAATCCTGTAACATAATATTAAGAATGAAGGACTCAATTTTTCTCCAATAAGTGAACTAATATGCTTCTTGTCCCTTCCATGTGCAGAGCCTGTTAGTATTGCACAACATATATATTTATTTATATTTATTAATATGTATTTTTATATATTTAAAAATCCTCGGCCAGTTAGTGTCAAGATGGCACTTCTGGTACTGTAATGTGAAGTGTAGAAATACTGGATTTTTTTTCCATCTGTAATGTCAAATAAATTTAATTTACTTTTTCAAGATGATCAGGGAAATTGATGAAAAGTGTACAGTTATGCAGGAAAAAAATTTACTAAAATAATCTTTGCAACACTACATACTAAATAGCAGTTTTCTAAAATACATATGCTCATGATAGCTGTATTTCATACCAATATTTTTATTTTCCTTTCCCCGGTCTCAATTCTATTAAATATGCAGCTAAGTGTGTGGTTAAAAGGGCAGCAAATGAAAGTAACCACCACGCCCTTCCTATATTTAGGTCCAAGGGTTTTTCTCTCTTCATCTTCAAGAAATGCAGTTACTAGAATGATTTGTGCTGCTTTTTAACTGGGAGTCTTGTAAAGATAATACAACATGTAGATCTAGTGTGCTGCTACTATTAACTTTTTACCATATTTTTGTTTTGCTAATCTAGCATCATTTCCATAGACTGAGTGAAATAGTTGATTCCCATTCTGGATGAATGTGGATTTCAAAAAGTTAAAATATCTATTTTCCTCTTATTTCCATTGCCTACATTAAAAATAATAACATGTTGACCCATCTATTAGGTTATGATAATAAAACAACAGATTCTGGTCTATAATTTAAATATTTGCTCTTAGCAAAACATGCTACTCAGCAAGTTTCAAAATAGTTCTGTGACACTATAATTCAGATGGTCAAAAAAATAAATACTCCAAACTTTTTCTTCCTGTTTTTCTCCACAATGATGTATTTGTAATGGTCACATTTCCTGGTTTGAAGTGTAGGATTTTGCTACTGTGAAAAACAAAGTAAGGATCAAATGGTAGAACTAGTACCTGATGAAAAAAAAAAAAAAAAAAAAATCTATTTTGCTTCCAGCTGAAGAATTTACTTCAGTGTCTTACTTGTACTGGGATTTTTTTTTATGCCAATGAAATAGATGGATTCCAGATGAAAATTCATTCATCTAGAATCTATTCCCACATTTATAATTTAGAACATGCACACTTCGCAACACATATATAGGAACTAATCCATCTATTTATTGGATTCTGGATTCAGTAGGCATTTACCTCAGTTAAAACTTTATGAGGATATGGCGAATCATTGCATTTAATGGTAACACAATTAAAATTGTCATCACTTTCTAATTATTCTCACAGCAAACCAAAACATGAAGAAAAAGTAATTGAAGTAGCAAAATTGCACAACTTTGAAGATGAACGTTTTAGAATAAAGTAGTTAAAATCTCAAGATTGTTTTTCCCAATAATCTCCTAATTTAGTAAATTTAAATGACAGTTAAAATGTGCCAAAGATTAAAGATTATTGATGTCATAAAGCTATAAGTGCTGTCATTTATAACATAAAGACCTTTATGAAATCTCAGTTCAATAAGTTATTTAATATAAATGGTAATTCAAATTATACTCTACTTTGCTTTTACTTGCTAATAGGTACTACATTTTATAATTTAAATCTTTTGGACAGAACATCCAGGGCAGCATAAATGGTACTCCTTTCTTTGAATAAAATTATGTCTTGGAATTTCATAAAATTTATAATTTCACTTGGCTTTCCTGAAGTTTTTTCTGTGTTCTATAGGCAATGCTTACAGCTGCAATAAGGTTTTACTCTCAGAGAAGGTAACAGGAGAAATGACAAGGCAAGAAATTAAACCTCAGCTTCACCAATGGCCATACCTTTTAGAACAAGCAAATGCTAAATTTCAGCATAAGTCTGAAATGTTAGATCACTGTTGCAACTTCAAAAACGCTGAAATGCTCCTCAATTGGAGCTTCCTCTCACTTTATAACAAGTCCATCACTTCTGTTATAATTCCTTCCAATTAAATAATCTCAGATAAAAATCCATGTGCTCAGATATTAATCTGCAGCTCTCTTGACATTCCTACTCTGCCCGTGGCCTCAGAGGTGCAATGTCACTGCCCAATGGTGGTGTGAAAACCTCACAGGAGGACCACCAACAAGCTGTAGCTGCTCTGCTGTGTAATGTTGATGGAGAAAATGAAGACGATTTTACAATGAAGTAGCTCTGTGACAACTATACGTCTATTCTATAGCTGGCATCACCTGACTTACCCCACAGAACTATATCATGTCTCCCGTAAGAGGTCAGCCAGCACACAGCTAACCTGTAATATAACAGACATCTCTTTATCTGACAGGGCAGACATAACCAAGACAGCAGACGCTTGCTTAGGTACAGCAGCTATTCAGAATAACTTTCCTGACAGAGACCACTTACTGGGAAGTAATGTTCTCTAAGCTTTCCCACAATAAATACTAATTGATGGTAAATATTTTTTTCCATCGTAGCAGCACATCCTTGATTAATACCAATGTTCTAGATTTGAGACAACCTTTTTTATTTTTTTTACCCGAGCATGACTAATTTCTGTCAAGACAGATCTTTAAAATACATGAAATAGTTCTGTATTTTAATGTGATTCCTCTAATAAACAGAACACTCTGTGTTTTGTTTTTGTGCCCAGGAAACAATTTCAATTTACTTTAATAAATATAAACATGTTTAAAATCAAGATAGAGCCAAACAGTTGCATCTCTACTGTTAGTTGAAATTACTCAGGATGAAAAGCAGAGTAGAAAACATAGGTTTCTGCTGACCTGCAGAACAGTCAAGATTGACAATTAGTGTTGGATGAAATAGAATTTTCATTAGGTCTGTTAAATTGTATTTCTATATGTGCACATCAGTCTATCAAAACAAATATCTTCTCAAAATCCCCTATGGTGTTTACAAGTGTAAAAGACAGGTAAACAGACAAAATTTAACTAACAGTTTAAGATATGGGCTTGGAAAAAAAAAGAAGAAAATAAAGACTAACTTATACAAAGACTAACAAAATTACCTAGCCCTGAACATTATACATAACAACGGTGCCCCAAAATAAACTTAAGGAGCAGAATTTATTTTAGGTTGCTCACAGTGTTAGTTGTGACCTATTAAAGGAATCAAAGCTACTCCATCTACCCTCTTTCTCAAAGTGTAGGACACTCTCATAAGTAGAATAAGAAGGCAACCATCAGTGAAGCAGTAAATCTGAACAAAACCTGCAAAAAATGGATTTGAAGTCACCTAGCTGAAGCTTAAACCTAAAGGATGACTTCATATGTAGCCTAACTTGAAGATCTGTGATTAATTTCTTGTTCTGACACATATTTCCTGTGTGATCCTGAGCACAGTATTTAGGCCACAGCTTCATGGTGTAAAGCATCCGGCAGTAGCACCTCCTTGCTACACCAGCATGACTGTGTATGTGGCTGCATCATAAACAAGAAGTAATCTTGCTGAAAAAGAATATTTTTCATTTCCCTTTCTCTTTAATCTCAATCTTATTCACAGCGCAAAGCTCCAACAGCTAAGCCATCACAACCAAAAGCACAGCAGCTGCTAACACAAATCTTTTTAGATTCACTCTGGCACCAGGAATTTCATAGCATGCAGGTTTGGAACACAGCCTTATCAAATCTGTAGAATAAGCACAAAGGGAATTCCTTGATCTCACAAGTTCTATGAGAGTATGAATACAATAAACGTTTATTAGATACCCATTACTGGTTTATCTGAAGAATCCAGAAGTATTTTAGAGAGATAAAGGGTAAAACTTTGGCCATGAAACTGTACGATATAACCCTTCCTGTTCTGCCGGTATCCATCAGTTCTTTCCTTGCACTGAACCTACTCCACGGGTAAATAATGCAGAACAAAACAGCACTCATCTACAATCTGCTCAAGACCAGCTCTTAAGCACCATCGCAATCTAAGCAAAGCCTTCTTTTTGCTCCTTTCTCACAGGATAGGACTGTCAAGCTACTGACATTACCCTCTTCCAGTTAAAGGAGAGGCAAGAAGTAATTTTGTTAGTGTGCTGCAGCCAGGAATGAGGAATTTCGTGTTTAATAACGCAATCCCCGAGTTAAGACTAGAACAACAAAAACAAGTGAGTCAAATACTTGGCATGACCGGACACTTACCAAGTAGTGAATAATACGTCTAAAATAATTCCCTCCCCACAAAAGAAATCCCCATTTTTCTCGTTTCTTGTCTTGAAGAAAACATTGTTAGGCAGTTTATAAGTGAAAAACCCATTCATCGTTGGCAGAGTTTGGAGAAACTATTAAACATTAGCATGGTTTAATCAGATCAGAAGGGACTCTGTAATAAAGAAAACCTCAGAAGAATCTGCCCAGCTCCGAAAAGCAACCGGGATTAGTACTTTGAAAGAAATAACATTTTTTCTAATGAAATATCCTTACGGCTTTTTTTGTTGTTGTTTTTAATTATTATATAGGAACACTTCAAGTCCTGCTTAGATTTAGAGATATGCTCTTGAAACTAACAGTACATGCACATTCTTGTAACACTCACAATAAAGAAAGCCTGTTTTTTTCCCCCTTATAATCACAGGTAGCCATTCATTAGAAGCTACGAGAGAGAGAGAGAGCGCAGATATCCAACTCTTCTCAAGTTTGCCCTGAGGACATAGAAGCTTCTTCGCATAACAATTACCTCTTTCTTTTTTTCTCCTGTAAGTATGTACACTAATAACTGTGAAAAACCTCTAGAAATCCTGACCTACTTGAAAAAGCACAAACTTTTACTTGCTTGCATGTATGTAGTACAAAAAGCTAATGCATTTGTGAAAGTCTGTCACCTGTAAAGACATCTTCTCTGTAAAACATTAACCTGCACCAGTGTTATGCAGAATATTAGTCCTGTTCAAGTACCAACATAGAAGGAAGTGGAAATGACCTGTAGCTGGGCCTGTGAGCAACCACCTGAGCAGAGAAATCAAGTTCCAGGTCCTCTTTTTGTGCCTCCGGCAAAGGAACGAAAAAAAGAAGCAGCAAAGGCAGATAATAAATTTAGGCTGCCAAAGCCAGGGAATAAGGCAATGCTGTTTACTTGCATGTGACAGAGATGGAAGCCAGGAAGGCCGGTGCAGTTCCCATCCGTGGCAGTACTTCCTCTTCAGCTGAAGTTACTGTCACAGCAGCAAGAATTGGTGCACAACAGACACAGGAGCTCCGGAGCTGCTGAGTAGGTAGCCCGGTAAATTAAGCTCCGCTGGCACTGAAGTAAACAGGCATATTGTCCAGCTAACCTCACTTCAGGGAGGCTAACTTATGCCAGTCAAATGACATACAGGTAGGGGCACCAACCCTCCTCAATTTGACTAGTTACTGCATGTGAGATCCAGAATGCAGGATGACAGCCCTTTCTTTCCTTGCTGGGCCTCCAGCTCTCTGCTTTTCAAAGGCTCCCTAAACGTTCTGTTCTTAGGTTGTGCTACAACCGCCTACCTGAAGGTTGTCCAGCCTCTCTTCATACACATAAGGGCTTTCCTTTTATCTCGATGAGGACCTTATTTGCTGACTACCCGTGTGCTTGCACCAATTTACATCTTAAAGCCAGACAAAGATGGTTTTGCAAAGACGGTTTTTGTTACACACTTTGAGCATCACTTCCCAAAATGTGCATCATTTCTACACTCCTTGACCTAACTGCCCACAGGAGAAAGGTCACAAGCAAAAATGAATGCGTTTGTGCCTTTCTGCTTTTGCCTCTCACCAATGTAAGTATAGGAATAAAATGTGTAAAAGTGGAGTCAGGGGCAGCCGAACGTTTTGTTTCCTCAGGTTAAACAAAAAATAGATTTTATCTCAAAACTTTAAGCTTTAAATATTCCCTCAAACAGAGTTTCTGTGCAGTTCACAGAGAAGGCCTGGAATCCTAATTGTGCTGGAAACAACTGAGAGATGCTCTCAAAGAAAATCACAGCATGAAAATAGTGCAGGATGTCACTAATTGTCAGCTTTCTCCTCGCAAAGCGCAGCTTTTTGCCCGAAACCTGTTCACCCTGACACCCTTTGGAATAGATGGCATAAGTGTGAGAACCGCTTCTGTGGAAACAAAGATGACACATAACTAGAACAAGTTCATAAACTCTCAGAGGATGGCATCAATAACAATAACTTCTGGAAGACATTTTTTAAAAACTTCAGTGATTTGGTTAATTCTCTCAGTAAATTAGTGATCTATAATCACATGTGTACACATACATGTGTGTGCATATGTGTATTAGAATACATTTTGCTTTTTCCTGTGATCACATGCTTCAGCAATAATCCACCCTAGGTCCCTTTAAAGGCAAAAAGAAAATTAATGCTCACAGTACTGTATTGTATGGAGCGCCTTATTGTCAACACACTTCATCATGGTAGTTGTAGTGTTTTCTGTTCCTAGCAAATATATACACATGGAGAACTATCTTTATTGAATGCAGTTGCATGGAATTATGGGTTTTTTCTGTGCATCTGGTAAGTCTCACCAAAGCAGCGCACATGAGTTCATCAGGATTTCACAAGCACTAAAAAATTACTAAATTTCTCTCTCCTGTTCTCTGCAGAAAGTATTTGTTTTTTTACAAAATGATCTAGTGATTTGTATATTCTTTTGGGAAAGAAGTTTCATTCACTGATTTATTGTTTTGGTTAATTAAGGGGAGAAGAGATGTAAACAATTCTGCTTGAAAGCTGTGTTGCCAGCATATCTGGCAACTGCAGAGGTCTCAAAGCATGAAGCGTGCAAACCCTAGAGCCCACACAGCTTGGAAATTGAGCCTGCTACCTGCAAGGAGTCAAGTTTTGATGCCTTCCTTTGCCATGGGTTTTTACCATATTTGCTTACATTAGGAATTTGTGGCCATAGTACTGAATTATAAGATTCTAGACAGAAGACTCAAAGAAACAGAAGACCTCTCATGACTCCAACTCATTGGCCAGACAGCCTTATTCTGAAAGCATGTCCTGATGTACTGAATTGTACAGGGTGCATTTAAAACTAAACAGTCTGTAATGAATCAAGTCTAATAGTGTAGAACAAGCTATGGCATAGACTATCCTCATGGCATAAAAAGTCTTTAAGTGAAATCAGTATGTTAGTCTCCATCTAGAGTCCTTTCCTCAATCACCTTGTCTTTTTGGTTAATTTCAGATTACTGTAGATATGCTAAACTAATTTTAGATAGCAATAATCCCTGCGGTTTTGTTCCTGTAAAGTATACTTGTAGCAGAGTAATATCTAAACAGGAACTCCTTCCAAACCCATAACTTTTAGTGAGTATTATCTTCTTGTTTATACATCTCCCGCTTCTAAATGAGACTTTAACCAAAATTTACAGTGAGCTCTCCCCACTCCATACGACTATAAACACATGCCATAAGAAAAAGTAAGTCTACCTTTTGTATCGTAGTAACTGCAAAATATTTGATTTCTGAGCTTCAGAGAATCTTGCATTACAACGTTCCCAAACCAAACATATGCAATACGTTTAAAGCTAATGAGGTGTTTATTTACCTCATGCATGTGCATAAGAGGACTATAATTGCAACTTTAAAAAGTTAAAAATCCAGTACATATTTTTCTTTCTTGTATTATTTGAATGCTTAATATAAAAACATTTAGTCTAATTCAATCAGGGTCAATACTAACACCTACATACACATTTTAAAGAGTCAAAGTGTGTGTGTGTGTTTCTACAGACAAAGTACCTGCTGAAAACAACCTAAAAATAGACTGTGTATAAGCAAAACAATGTTCCAAAATAATTTACTGAAGTATAGTTTCTGTCATCCAATGTCATAAAATCTTTGTTTGGAGAAAGTCCTGGAATGTGTCTTTTGCTTGCAGTATGGTGCTAAAGCTAGCAAAACCCCAACATCTGAGAAATCATCACCTCCAAGTCTGACAACATTTTAATATTCACAAAACTGTCCTAAACAAATTAACATCTGCAATGAATCATTTCAGTGTGTTGAACATGTGAAGGAATGCGTGTCCTTTATAAGCACCTGCTAAAAGTTTGGTTGGCTCACTTGCAGTGGAGATTGTCAGCAGTCTTCTGCTCAGGGCAGCAGGTTAACAACACACAGGACTGCTGCTGATTCCTGGATGCTAAATTTTGAAAATATAAAGTATTTTCCTAAACAGGAATTCTGTTCTCACCTTCGTACAACTCTTGCTTACTATACAAACTACTCATCATAGTATTTAATGAGATTTAAAGTTTACCCTGTGCTAATCTACCACCTCTCATTGTTAAAGGCCATCTGGAGTCTCATACCTATTTCCAGGGCAGAACTCTGAATTGATTCCTTGCTGTTTTCTCCTCATGCTGCTCTCACTAAGGAGCTAAAGGAGAACTCTACAGAGACCCTTCTAAAACTACTTTTTCAGTCCTTCAGTGCTTTATTGCTTTCTGCATATACCCACTATCACCTTTTTGTATTTGAACTACAAGCTCTTGATGTAACTTATTTTTTGTTTTGTGCTTGTGATTAAGGCAGTAGGGTACTTCATGACTGTTTGTAACAGTAGTAACAACACTTTGCACTAAAATATCCTTTCATGGACATCCAAAGATACTTGAATGCCTGTATGAGTAGACAGCCAAGTAAGAAGTGTTTTTCAAGTGCTACTGTGAATAAACACTTTGTCTTAATTTTGTGAATGTAAACTTAAATGGAAAAATGTGTAGAGTCAATAAGAGAGATGCATAAATATCATTACATACCATATCCAACACTTAATTCTATTGGATTAATCTGATTATTTCTTTTTTATATATGCAACTGATGTATTTTTGTCCATTAAATGGTATTATCTAGAATGTCTTATTTTGATGAATGTTGTGTTACACCTGCAATTCCTCTCTAGAAGGGAAACCTTAATAAGAATTACATATCAAATACTGACAAGGGGCAAGAAAGAGAATCTCTCTTCTCAGTATTTATAATGAGATCCTAATATTTTTTATAAGTACAGATCAAAAGTCACATTTAGTGCAGAGACCCCTCGCTCCAAAATTTAGCTGAAGTTTAGCAGAAAGGGAGAAGTAAAAGAATCTCACCACAGATTGACTTCTTTCACTGAAACTTTGATACTAAGCAAGTCCTGTGTACACATCCATTGGGGGCTGAAATGTAGAATAGCTTTTACTTCAGCAAGAACAATTTGCAGAAGAAAAATCTGAATTATGCTTAAAATGTGAAATTATCATCTAAAAGGAGGACTATCATTGTAATTAGACAATAATATAAGAGTGTAAATGCACAAATGAGTCAATGCAAAAAGAGATTCCTACAGTCAGACTTCAGTGAGCACATAAGATACAGTAAAATGAACGTTTGCTCAAACCTTTTTGCAAATGGATTTAACCGTGATTATTAAAAACTTCATTTGTATACACACACAGAATTTATACATCTGTTACATTTATGATTTACAAAAGGATTTTTTATTATTGTTCTGTACACAAAGGTCCAGTTCTTACTTGACAGACAGTGGTTTATAAGGAACAGATAGGCAACATAAGTGCTGCTGTTCTGAATAGAAAATACTTTTTGTGCATTCCTCTATGACAGGGGATGTGGTCAGCCATAATTAAAGGACATCATGTTTGCAGACACTTTTTTTTTTTTTAAATTACTCATTTTACTCAAAATATGTGAATACTTATAAAAAGCTTAACCACATTGAATGACAGCAAGTGTTTGGAGTCAGGGCAAGAACTGTTCTATAAGTCTCCTCTAGGTGTTAGAAATGGGTAGCTGTTGTTAAGAAAATGTTTACTTATCCCAGTAGGTTCACAGGAGGTTCATCAAACCTTAAACACCAGGAATGACTGTTTATTACCACTGGAAAGTGTATTTGGCAACGGTGATGAAAATGACTTCTACAGTACATGCAATTTTCATTTGATCCTTCAGTATACATGTTAAATTACATTCCACAACAGGTTTCTGTTCATTTCATATCACAATAAAAGGAACACACCCAACATTCCTGTACAGCAGACACTGCAAATCAGAGCTTGTCCTAGCCTTGAAGGTAGAAAGGCCTTGAACAAAACATTGCTTTGCAGGAAAGGAACCACCACTGTGTCCTCATGTACCAGTTCTTAGTGTCATCAAACATGTTAGAGATTGACCATACTTTAAGAACTGTGAAGAAAATATTTTTTATTGTTTCTCATATTTAAATTGGCTTTATATGTAACATACATGCCACAACCCAAAAAGCACAGTAGAAACTATGACTACATTGCCCTTGTAAAGATTCTTACTGTTTGAACAAGCCAGTCTTAAAATTTGTGAGCTAGCTTTTATAGCTCTGTACTGATAACCATAATGTTGTCCTGATATACTCTTAATGTTCAGTTGTGTTACTTCTACCTACATATTTTCCACTAGCTATATATTTAGTTCCCCTCTCATGTTACCTCATTGTATTTTCATATATATTATGCACACAAGCATAATATGTGATTAGACAACAACTAAAAGGCAAAATTAATTGGAAAAGTATGTTTAATAAGAGAAAATTAAGAAAAGCTTTCTTAAAAACCTCACATTTAGGAGTAAAACATTAAAAGCATAAATGCAAAATTGTAAGTACGGAAGTTCTGAAATAGAATAAAGAGCATTACAGGGAACCAAAACCTGAACAGGAGACAACATGATCCCACTATGAAAAAGGCAAATCTCATTCAGATATATTCAGAACAGCACCATAAAGCTGAACTATTGAGCTGCCAGGAAAGTCTCATCTGAAATACAGTTTTCAGATTTCTTTCCAGTGCTTGTAAGATATAGGCAGAAAGAAAGAATATTCAGAGCAAAAAGCAAGAAGGAAAAGAAAACATGAACTAGGATAAAAGATCAAGTGATACAAGTTTCTTTAATCTAGACAAGAAGAAACTGACAGGAGATGTGATAACAAACATGTAAGATAGTATCAGGTAATCAGCTGTTCCCTAGTCCATCACTGACAGGAAAGATTTTAGTCACGTATCAGAAAAAAATTCATACTATGTAAAGCAGTGCAACAGATGACCTGGGAATTCTCCAAAATGTTTGTCCCTGAACTTCAGGGACAGCACAAATATCTAAGCAAGAATAAGCTTGGTCTGTGTAGTCCCTGCTTAGAGCAGAACAATGGCTTAGAAAAGATTCCACTGAGCTCCCCTCCAACTTTGTCTTTCTGTAATTGCATTCCACAACATCTATCTGGTAACCTCACTGTTTCTAGAAAACATGTAAAATTATGCTAGGGAAAATGCTGAATTATAGAAACAAATTAATTTGAAATCATGCTAAAATCTGCACTATTGACTAGCTATGCCCCAAACTCTGCTGTATACATAACCAAACTCTAATGCACCTTTTTCCTCAGTGGTTTGTATGTTCATATGTACTTTTTAACCCTTCAGATTTATCCTATTAATGCTGTAGTAAAAAGCAATAACTGCATGCCTGTATACTTAAATATAGAATATTTAGTAGAAAAAAAAAGTGTGTTTTTGATGTTTTGTGTCAAACCTCAAGCCTTTAACTCACATGACAATAATAAATGAAACTACTCTGATTTTTGGACTTTAACTACTTTCTCATGAAGAAAAGTAGGGAGCCACAGGTTTTTAATAAAAGTTGATTCCTTATGAGCAGCAGTAGTTCCTTTGGCAGTATCATTTACAATTTCTTTGAAGCCTCAAAACAGTATGTAATATAACCCATTTAAGAAGGCGGGTTTAGCGTCAGCTGTAAATTAGAAGTAGATGCATTTCTGCCATGCTCTACTTTTTCAATCCCTGTGGACGCTATTTAAACTGGAACCTTCAAAGATGGGTTGAAAGCAGACTACTTCATTCTATTTCTAGTAGGGTCTCATGAAATTTTGTGATGCTTACAGCATGAACAAATGTATTAAAAAAGAATAGGTTGAATTTTAAGTCACCACTACAAACAACTGTCTTAGGTTGATTCTTGAGCAAATCTCATTTTCTAGAACACTGCTAGTAAATTATTCAACTTCCATTAAGCCCAAAAGGGCTTTGGTTATAACAGTGTCACCATCCACAAACATGTCCAAAATTATCTGCAACTTGTCTGGTCAACTAGATCAATTATTTTGACTTATATATTTTTAAAATTTGATTAGGGCTTGCTAACATAATATGAGTAAGGATAGCAGCACACTCTTTAATGAAAATGATGGGACAATCATGGTGACTTATGTTTTCAAGGAAGATGAATGGTCTGTTTGAAAAGTCCTAAATGAGTCTGTTCAGGTGTTGATTATGGCCCCAGTCCTGCAACCAGAAGTGCCCGTGCAGTCCCAGGGAGGCGAAGGACTCACCTGCCCCATGCACCCACCTGCACCCCCTCTCACGTTACCTCTCTCTTCTTGCACATGGACCACACTGTAAAACTACAAACTCAAAATATTTATCTGCAAAAAACAACAAAAATAGAACTAACACTGCACTAATCTTATGTCATTTATAGAGTACTATTCAGCCTATCACATTAAAAAAGGCAAGTATATTTTTATTTCCAAG
This sequence comes from Nesoenas mayeri, assembly GCF_963082525.1. Taxonomy (NCBI): domain Eukaryota; kingdom Metazoa; phylum Chordata; class Aves; order Columbiformes; family Columbidae; genus Nesoenas; species Nesoenas mayeri. The sequence continues at coordinate 33,460,115 of NC_137540.1, forward strand.
GCAGGATTTTAAAAGAGTTGGAAAGCCTTATGCAGAGGTATTGCTCATTCTATTTCTCACATGTACCCTTTTTATAAAAGGGTTTATAACACCCATTTGAAAATGAATATTTACACACTGAAACATACTGTTTTGCTTGCATTTATACTTAAAATATTTTCTCCTTCAGTCTCTTATTTTCATGTTCAGTGATTAAGGAATACTGGGTGTTTCTGATGATTTAATGTAGAATTTATGGAACTAATTACAGAACACAGACATCAAAACCTGTGGTTTTCTAAGCTTTAATTAATTGTGGTTTCACAGGCTGCTATTCATTGCAATCTAGGAAGTGGTTAGATGTGGGGTTTATTATCAGTTTAAGTAAAAAGCAAAAGTGTGAGGCATTAGTTCTACCTGAATTTTCCAGCCTGTAAAAAATATAATCTGTGGACTGCAGACTTTGTTTTCCTTCCATTGAACCCAGCATTACACAGTTATTTGCTGCATTAGCCTACTAGATTGAAAGATCCTGGCTAACCACAAGGTTATCCTTTGATGGAGACAGAAAGTGTGCTTCAAAACAATATGATTAAAAATGCTCATTTGAATGCTTGACAAAGCATTGTTTCACACATAAGTCAAACAAGAAGATAAATTAAGATGATATTTAAAAGGCATTATTTACAAGCATTGGTCACTGAGTATCTATCTCAGTATGTTTTTTTCCTGCACTTGAGTGACAGACATTACAATCTGCTGCAGAAGAGCAGAAAAAAAGAAGCTGGGGGGATGGGGAGGAAAACAACTTTGCAAGGAAACACTGGTCAAGAACATTCACTGAAGAGATCTGTGTCGCTGCTTCACCTGTCCTGCACAGTGAAGCCCCTTGAGATGATCTCTCTGTTTAAATAAGAAAATAATCTGATTTTGAAGGTTTTCATCACCGAAAATGAAAAGAGGTACTGCATAAATTACACTGGTAAACAAGTCAGGTAAATTGACTGTGATGACTACCGTACTTTGCTGAAGAAAGAGTTAATCTAGTATTTTCTGCTTTTGTAAACAATTACACATTTTAGATACCTAATTGCCAAGAAGATGGTATTATCATGTTCTTAGCCTTCTTCCACTATTTACTATTTAATTTGAAGCTGTTTTGCATCTTTCAGATTATCTGGGTAGTTCTGCTGGACAAGCATGAGGACTTGAATGAACAAATTAGGATGCGTGAGTGCAAGGCATGTGTAGAACGAGAGGGGAGACAAATTGTTCTTTCAAGTACATCACCATGTACTGAATATAATTTGACTTAATTTAGATAGGTAAAAATTCCCTTTGTAAGTTTACATTCCAGTTAAAAAGTCAGAAGAGGACATTTTGCTATTTAACTGTTAAGCTTATATCTCTCCTCAGACAATATATTAGTATGAGATATGGGTTGCCTTAACAACTATTATGTGTTATAAAAGAGAATTCTGAGAAATTAGGTTGTTTTAGTAAGCAACTAAAATACTAACACCCATTTTCTTTTTTTTTTTTTTTCTCCCATAGAAAATTAAACCAATTTTTTGAGATAAAACCGATCGTGATGTCAGAATGATAACATCAATACTGTTTTTCACCCAGTTACCATCAAAGTTTAACTCTTCCAGGCAATCTTTACTTCATTGGTAAAACTGGTCCATGATGTATCCTTCACTCAATTACGAAATTAGAGGAATAGGTAGTCACTGTAAAATAAGATTCTCCCTGGGCAGACCATTATTCTCAGTGCATACAGAGAAGCAATTATTTGCCAATTAATTTATCAATATACTTAAAAAAAAAAATCTATTTAAACTTGGATAATGTGGTCATTGTTTTTCAAACTCCGATACCTAATATTTCATGTTGAAGGCAATGGGAACCATTTGTTTAAAAATCTGTCTGTCATCAGTCACACAGCCTGTATGACAAAGGAGAACTAGAATCAAAACATGCAAAGATTTCAAAAGCTGAGAAATGGGAAAGTATAGAATTATCTATTATTCTAATTTCAATAGTGGGCTTATTACAGTATGAATAGAAATAATGAACATTAAAATTGCATGCAGTAATAAATCCAAGTTGATGCATTGTTAGAATAACTTTAGAATACAATTATTCTCATGACAAAAACCACAGGAGTACCATTTGTAAACAGAACGATCCGACCATGACAATTTGGCACTGCAACTATTGCCAGTTGCTCTCCCCCCTCAGGTAACCTGACTGTTATTTTTGCTTTTTCCTCTAAACCTCAGTACACAGAAAAGAGCTGCCACCCTTTTCCTGAAGCAGAAAACAAACAAACAAACAAATATATATCAGTTGAAGGTCCAAGTGTTGTACTGCCAGGAAGCCATTGCCTGTGACAGACAGCTACTGGAAACAGAACCTGTACATGACAGAGTCAAAGCAGGGTATAAAATATCCATACTGAAAAGTTCACATGCTGTGCCCTGTGCAAGATGTGTTTCTTCCTGGTTCTCTTTGTGGATTCTCTCATTGCTTGATTAGGAGATTACTTTTTATAAATATTTAATTAAAGAGAGAACAGCATGGAGTCTTTCATAAGTAAGTATAATCTTTTACTTTATTAGAGAATTAGATTTAAAGAAAAATTAAGAATGGAAAGTATTTTTTTCTTAAAACTGTGTTTTTAAAATTATTTTCCTCTGGTTTTGGATTTTTATGATGACATCACCTTAGTATTTTGCCACTCTTCCAAGTATTAACCATGAAATTTAGGCCAGCCCATCTATAAATTATCCTCTGGCATATTAATATACCACTAGCTTTGCAAATCATAGCTTTATATGCCTTGCTTAATAGTGATCCTTAGACTCGCATAACTATTTTTCAAATTATCATTAACTTCTTTTTGTAAACAGTCTGCAGAGAAAAGTTTGTTCTGTTCACACTTGGGCAGATTTGTTTTATTGATTTTCCAAATTCACCTATACTTCATAAGCCATTTCAAATACTGAAATATCAAACCTTATAATGGAATTTATTTTTTTTCTTCTTTAACAGCACCATAAGTCTCTTTTCCAATTTGATGAAGCACCTTCTCAACATAATTTTAAAAAATATTAGAGATATTAGCAAGAAATATTAGCAGGAGATACGTAGTTCATAGAAAAGCCGGCAATAAATGACAAAATACAACAGGTTCCCACTTAACCAATGGACAGCAACCACAGTCTCAGAAAATAATAATGGAAGTTCTGTTATTTAAGTGAAAAATGAGAGAACCCCCTCACTATTTACTAGCACTGTTATATGCAAACATTAGGTGTTAATTTATCTTCTTCTGTTTAGTCTTAATTCTAAGAAAATGTATAAATAAATCCTTAACTAAATAGACTTGTGTGCTAGTAGCTCTACAAAGTAACAGCTGATTTTACTTTGCTTTTCTTGTGTCATGACATCACCTCAAGGGTGATCTTGGGCTTTAAATGAAGTAGGAATATGATGCTGCTTTGCAGGACATAACCAGAACAGTTTGGTTTGCTACAACAAAGCAGAAGACAGCTACCCAAATACCTGCACTTGGGCTTCGCCTCTGTACAGTGGGCTTTGCACAAGATTCAGGCTGACCCATCTCTCATATTTGCAAAATATTTGGGCATTCCATCCAAACACCTCTAGCACATCAAAGATGTGCAGGTTTGGTCCTTAAATTCTAATATTTTTAGGTATATTTTGTTACCAAAGTAGTAAATTAGTTCCAAATTTTATATTGTCTTTCATCCACGTAAATATCTAGCTGTAAAAATAACTCATTATTTTTTTATTCTTAATGACTATTTGGACTGCAATTGAAAAATCCTCTGACAATTTTTCATTAGTCTTTGTACTGTTGACCTGACCACCTATCTTTGATTTTTGGTGAAAAGCTGGGCTGTACCCTAAAGTGTTTTATACCAGCAAACAGTTTCAAAATGCTCTTATGAACTTTAATTCTACATTTATGTTGCATCAAAAGATGTACTGCTGTTTAGGCACCTAATCACAAAGGTTTTTTCTACATGAAAGGTGCCTATGGCTTCTTAAGCAGAAAGGCAATTTTAAAAAAGTAAATAGAGTATTTAAATATATATATATATTGACAGAGCACAAACAAAAAGAAATCAATGACAGAATTTACTTTGACTAAAAGACAAGAGTTCCAAGCCAAAAAGGCGCTACACAGATGACTCAAGAACAGGAAGTATTTTATTATTAACTTTTGATTACCCAGAACACCTCCCATTGAAAAGCCTGAAGACAAATATGCACACACAAGTCATAAGAGTTCAGAAGATCAGAGTGATTTCCAGAAGATAAGCAAAGGCAAACCTATTAACAGCTTACATATTAAAAGCCTATATATATGTGGATAACTGTTCTGCCATTTAGCAAGCTAAAAATGAATTCCCCAAAGGAATACTTGTGCAGCTGAAAGGGAAGGGCTATCAGGAACCACCAACTTCACAATGTCTGTAGGATTATGTGCAAAATTTCTTCCAAAGGCTGTGCCATCTGCTTTCACACTGCCACTTTTCAAGTGCCTTTGAACGTGGCCTTGCATGCACTAAATCACTCTCTTCAATTTGAAGCCAGGCATTTTATTTCTCCTCATAAATGATTCTTATTATTTATCTTCCTATGATTTATTATCTAGTTCAAAAGTAGAGTGAAATGAATACTCAAGGATCCTGAACATTCTGCCTTTGGAAATGTGCCAAACAAATTGCCCTGCATTTTCACATGCAAGGTTTGTTTGTTTTATTTTGTTTTCCAAACAATTACAGTTCTTCAGCAACATTCGCTAGCTCTCAGGAGCAAACATGGAAGTAACCCTCCTGAATTCCTTTTCCACCACCCTGGTCAGAGATAATTGAAAGAACAGATGCAACATCTTTGTCATTATCTAGACTTTCCCATGAAAAGAAAAGCAAAACCTTTTCAACAAAAATCCTGGCTTTCATCGTCATCATTAAAAAAGTTTTGAGGACTTATGAGAAGCCAACAGATGACAGCTCATAATCCCCATCTGTAACACAAGAGGCCAGGTACTGCAAAGACAAGACAGGTGCAAATTTTGGTATTTCCAGTGTGCTTATTATTCATCCCTTTTTCGAAACAAAAGGATTTCTCTTAACACCACTACCAATACCCCACATTAATCTTTCCACAAGTAATCTCTTACCCTGAAGCTACTATACAGTGTTATTACCCTGTCAAGAATTTTTCTCCTGAATTTAAAGAGGTTCTTCCACCAGTCTGTGGAGTCAGAATGTGCAGTCATCTACAGAGGCTGGTCCGTAGCTGATTTGATCTCAGATGTTTAGAGCTGCACTCATCATTCTGTTTTTTCTATACAATTCTGCTGTTCCTAAGAGCCTTTCAGATCTGGACCATATGTCAAAAAATAGAGAAGTTGCACTGAGTAACTCTGTTCTGTCCCAAATTCCTCCCTTTTTTTCCTGTTTTCATCCCTTCCTGACAGTATTATGGTAAGAAAACTTCGCAGAGCACACACCACTCTTTAGCTACTGCCTGTTTTGTGGGGGTGAGGCAATGGACAGGACTGCAGCATGACTAAGATAATAATGACTGATATGGACATGACATGAATGCAGCTAAAATAGCAGAACTGAAAATTACAGTGCCGTCCAAAACCTAGTATCAAATGTACATTTGCTTACCTTTTTCCACTAGCAAGCGTGTCAGACACAATGTCTCAGTATTTGAAAGCACAAAAAATCTAGGACTGTGCCAGTTATAGAGGGGATTACTTTGAGAATAGGACAGAGTCACTTTGCTTTGGAATTTGTAGAGAAGCCATCAACGTGCTTTCTCAAAAAGCTGTGAATATCATGTTGATCCTGGAAACTGGAAAAGGGATAGTCAACTAGACAATTATGTAATACATTAAGATGTAAAAAATAAAGATAAATGTAGCCAGAAAACAAAGAAACAAACCAATCAGCCAACAAACAGCAGAGCTAAAGGGAGGGTGTTCTTGTGTTTGTTTGTTTGCTTGTTTTCTTTGTTGTGGTTGTTGTTTTTTGTTGTTGTTGTTGGTTGTTTTTTTGTTTGGTTGGTTGGTTTGTTTTTAACCAAACAAATGAAAGTAGCTTATGCAACATTTAGTAAAGGATTATATTAAAAAAAAAAAAAAGAAATTGCACGACAACTAATAGATCACACTTTAGAATAGATCTGATCAGCAAGATTGAACAAAGAAATTTGAACCATGACTACAGAATAATTTTAAAAGAGTAAAGGAACACTTGGACATCCTTGTGGAATATTTACGTTGAGGTATCATCCAACAGCTCCAGTTACTTGAGATCAGTTGAGTTTACAGTTTAAGAGTGACGCATTTTTGTATACATACATATCCCTGTCAAGTAAAGGAGTTGTTTGTAGTTTCTTTTCTATGAGGTATCTATACAATCTGATTTTAGCAAAGGATGTTGTGAGAGAATGAAGTTTACCCTGGGTTCAAGGGGCACACGGACAATTATTTGCAAGGAATGTCTGCTACAGATTATTAGCTAGACAAAGCACACAGGCTCAAGGAATCCCCCTCTTCTGCAGAAAATAGCTGGTAAGTGGGAAGTATAGGAGGGGTGAACAATCACACCTGCTTGACCTCCTTCTAGAGCTCCCTGCCAGAAGGTTGTGACCACCACTGCAGGCTCCTGAGCTGGACAACCTTCAGTTTGATTCAAGGCACACCGACATTTGGGAAACCAGGAAGTCACTTGGAAAGGCTTCAAACTTGACATTACTGCAAACTCTGTTGAAGAATAAATTTTCAAATTCACATGCCAGTATACATAACATGTATGAAATGCTTTAATGTATTACTACTGACTGATAAAGAATAACTGGATCGTTCTGCTCCTCATTCATTTATAAAGAACTGTTTTAGAGTGAAATTTTGAGAAGGAAGAGAGAATCTCTTTGAAGATCAGTTAAAGGAAAATTGGAGCAAATAGAGGATAACATATTTTAGATTAATATTTATAGTTGCTACAGAGTGGCAGTAGTATTCTTTTGTTATATTCTTCTGTGTAATTGCTTTGATTAGACCTAACCCAGTCCTCCTTGAACGAACTTAATGAAAATAATCAAAAGATCCAAATAATTCTTGAAAAAGCATTTATCAGTTAGTATAATGGTAGCCATTTCATTAAGTAAAAACCACACAATCTGAAATGTTCAGTGAACTCTGATGTCAAAATGCAAGAACAGACATTTACTTATTTTTAAATCTTGAGTTTCAATATTTAACTGTTTTTTACTATAAGGATACACTCTCACAATGAGGCTCCGAGAATATACACTCAGGACTGCTATATTAAAAAGTAATTGTTGAAAGTTATTTTCATTAGTAAAGTGTTCCCAGCTTATTATCAGGTGTCAACTTCAATGCCTATTAAGTCAAGCTGAAATACGATAGTAACACCAGAGGTAATAGCTGTGATAATCCACAAGGCTGCTAATCCACCCCAGTCCGCCTTTGCTATGTACCATGTGTTCTCTTCCTTGCATCATTAATGCAGGCTGGATTTTCCACATTACTGTCTTTCCTGGATTTGTACACAGGTAAAATGTTTTCGTTTTGTTTGTTTGTGTTTTTTGTTGTTGTTGTTGTTTTACTTTTCTGAACAGTTGGCAACATATAGTTCTTTCAGATTGTTCCTAAACAGAAATAAAGTTACTTAAGATCCCACATACATCAGCCAAACCACTCCCAGAGTCAGGACATTCCAGGAGACTTTTTAAATTTTTCAAGAGAAGACAAACCCACTTCTCTTCCTGTCTTTAACTTCTCTTGTAGACTTCTTGTAAACAACAGAGCACACAACATTAAATCTCCTATACACAAGATTTGTTGCAGAACACCACAATAAAGTAAATGATAGACCATGCAAAAGTAATAGTCATTTTTAAACTAGATAAATATGCATACATAAACTTCTGATGAGCATTCTATGAGACACACTAATAAAGTTTTCCAATAATAACACAGTCCCTGACAACATAAATATTTATTACTAAATGGAAACCTAATAACAACCTTTACTAACTTACAGAAATCAAAGAAAAGAGATAGTCTCAAGTATCTGATATACTTTTCCAATATGTTTTCTACACTTTTTCACCTTTTAGGGCATTTGAAGAGGTTAAATATTGTTTGCACTGAATCATCCTACTATCTGCTTTCATGTGGAAGGAGAGGGTTAATATGTGATCAAAGATACAATTTGGTAAAAGGAGCCAAAAGGGCTGCCTGCTTTTTCTGGACAGTTGCAGTACGCTATCTCCTGTTTATGGCAATAATTTCTGCTCGAAACAGGTTGCCAGAGGAACTAACTTGTGCCTAATGTTATTGTCAACTCAAGGAGAGCAGTTTTCACAAGCTTTTATCAACCTCACTTGTTTTGACTTCCCCTCAGTACTTTCAAAAATGCAATTTTAAGACTTATGTGAATGCTTTATAACCAGAACCAGTTACGCTATTTGTTGAACACTCCTGAAATTTTCAGCAAGAAATTCTACTGAAGTTGTTGAACAGTAAAAAACAAAGCATGACATTTGGGGTACGATAACATAATTGCATTTAATTTTAAAATTATTGTTACTTATTTAGAAATAAGAGAATCAGCTGATTTTTTAATATCTTTTGCCACTGTGAAACTGGGTGGGATATACAGTAAACTCCCAAAATCAATGAATTTAAATCTTAGTCAAATATAGAATGAATTTTTTTAAAAGTCTGTCCGAGAAAACAAAATTACTTTGTCCTACAATTAGTCATTGAAATAATTTCTGATTCTTTTCAGCCTGTTTCACAGAAAAGTGCCAAAGAAATGATATATACTACATATACAACGTGAGAAACTACGTTCAAGTTTGACCAGAGGAAAAGGAACCCAGTCCTTTGGAGTACAAAACTTGCTGTATTCTAAGTATACTCATTCCTTTTAAGAACTAAATGACAATCAATTTCATTCAGAATGTCTCTCTTCCTTTTAGAATCTCAGACAATCCACACTGACATCTCAGGTTGTGCAGATTCAGGACACGCTACTGTGGATTTCTGGGCAGGCCTATGCTTTTTTTAGAACAACTTTGCTAGATTCACTTCTAACCCTGTCTCTCTGAGAGTCTACTTCGCATACACAGATTTTTACTTTTTTATGATGTCAATGTGACAGAATGAAATGTAGTCACAGGAAAACAAGATGTTATGATTTGATTAGGAAATACCCTTCAGAGGTTCTTTCTGCTTCAAAGGGTTTTTTGCCCCTCTCATAGTTCCATGGATAATAGACATGCTCGGTTTTGTACTTTTTGTCATTTTTTTGTTAACCTGAAGCATGTCATTTCTACCTATCTGTTTTGGGGTGACCTTTACTGTCTCATTTAAGAGATTTAAAAGGAATTTATCTTTAGACCTCAAGCACAAATTCAATACAAAACAAATTTCCAATGAAAGAATTAGTCCTAAATCCCTCCGATTTATTATACAATGAATTTTTGCAACACAAAAAAAACCCCCGTGAATGATTTAATTTGCAAGCTGAAGCATCTTCAGGAGTTTGTTGATTTATTTGGGCTTGTGTTTCACTAAACATAATCAGTGGAAACTCTGGACACAGAGGTTTTGTTTAAGAGTGTTAAGAGTTTACATCATACGGAAATTTTCACAGTCCTTGTTCACATCATGTAGCATTGCAAAGTGCTAAATAACACTTGTATACTCTCCTGCTGCTTCATATCACCTTGGCTTAAACAACCCTGAAATCATGTTATTTCGAAAATCTTTTGATTACTTCGAGAGAGAGTGTAGAAAAACCTTTGTTTAGGAGATCAACAACGTCCTTTTTGATGTTTCTGGATGGATTTTCAGTTATTGCAGCCAAAATTAAGCCTCTCTTGGGATTTGGTACCAAGATGTGAGATACACACCTGCTACCTGTGACATCTGTGGACTTTTGAAAGTAAGGGAATGCTAGGTACAAGGCTTACTTTCTCTGTTCTATTAGTATGCACTTTTTCTATTAGTATGTATTATCTATTAGTATTTAAATTTTAACTTGCCTTTTTCATTAAACCAGCTTAATTACAATGCTTCCACAAACAAAACTGTGTTCAACCCTAACAGAGCAAAGCTTAGCCAATTTGAATTAAATAAACAATTATTAGATGGCCCTAAAAAGATTATCTGCACAATATTGAAGTTAATTTTTGTTACTGTTAGAGCACTAGTGACAGCAACTCTGCATCAACAGAAAACAATAACAACAACAACAAAAATCCTTTCTTAGACTGAAATCCAGGTAGACATACAAGTACTGCGCCAAAATCATAAGCCACCTGCCAAGCCATTTTTAAACCAGGTCAGTCTTTAAGTAGCTTCTTGGATTTTCCTCTTCATTTTCTCTTGCAAAGAAGGAGATTAAGTCTGTTCTTCACAAAGATCTTCGGCATGATCTTTGATAACAAGTGACATGCTACCATATGCCAAAAAAGAAGAGGAACATAGTCACTCCCAGCTTCAACTTTAACTGGAGCAGCTTTGTTCTGAGTGCCCTGAATAATTAATAACTACTTTGGCAATCAGTCATGCATTCCTTAATGGCACCTCCGGCATCAAGTATCCCATTCACCCGCTCCCCAAGTAACAATGGACTTTATTACATCAAGTTTTCTCTGCCAAGCTTGTAACTGACATAATTTAAACTAAACATTCACTAGGAAGACTGAAGCCCAAACATATATTATAGGAGTTTATAAGGTTTCCCTCAATTGCATGTGGCTACTATGTGGATTAGAGCTGTCACTGGGGGCAAGTGAGAAGAAGGAGGAAAGAAATGAAATATGGATTGGTGTTGCAATAAAGTTCTGGAGGGTGTAGGTGGTATAATGCTGCCAAAAACATGACTTTTAATAAACGCATAGCTGAACAGTCGAAATGCAAAACAACCGCTAAGCAAGCCTTAGTGAATAAAGCAGCTCACCAGTGAGCACAGACCAAGTGACAGGGCAGAGCATGAAAAGAGTGACTAAGAATAACAGCTGTGCTGAAAGTAGCATGATACTTTTGAAATAATGCAAACTACATTTTCTTAGGAAGAATAAGCTTTTTCACCACATCCCCGCACTTTACAGTATTTCAGACAAAATTAACTTGCAACTACAGAACAGAGGAAAGAAAAGTAGAGCTAGACAAGAATTACAGAAAGTTCTAGGTGCACCCAGGGTACACAATTATGAACGGAAGAAATTCAAACAATTAAATGTAATTAGCTAGAACTTGAAGAAAAGCTTCATGTTTTTCTCAGGGAGCATTCTACCCGTATACAGTACATGCTCTACTTTTATGCAGTGCCTTACAATCCCACAGTAAACCTCTCTAGAAATGATGTTGCATATATTGATATTGGAACTGTTACGAGTCCTTTTGAGTGACTAAATCTTATAAGTAATCAGATCAATAGCCATTTTCCCCCTACTTATTAATCATGTGAAAGTTGGTTTGAAATATAATATACAAAGTAAAAATATATGTATACGATAAATTACAGCAGATTTAAACAAAGCCATTTCTCTTGCTCTTTAAAAGACCTGAAAATGTGTCCAGTGCCCCTCTCTGTGTGTGGCCTCCAAATACAGAAACAAGCTTGCACTGTTTTATTTCAGTTTTACTTCATTTCTCCCCAAACAATCTCTCATTGCTAGTCTACCAGGCATCTTCCCCTCCCCCTCTTGTCAAAAAATGAGGAAAAAAAAAATTAACTGTTTAGGACGAATTTATTGAAGTGAATCATTAAGTGAATCAGTTATGGTTTTGCAAGAATTACATAAATTTACACTCATTCCTATAGCTGGCATCTTTTTGCAGAGACATGGGCGGTATGGGGAAGGGTGGGGGTGGCTATAAACAGTAATTCCTCTTGAAATGTTGGATGAGATGGCATTATACTTTTAAAGAAAAAGACTTTCCCCCCCCCCATCATTTTTCAATTGCTTTAGGTACAAGAAGCAGGTCTTATTTTGAAACTCAGCACTATAGATTTCATTTACAATCTGCAGTCTGAAATGTGAATTTGTATTTTGCATGTCTTATTAAGGTAGAATTTTTGATGAAAAACATCACAGCCCTTTTAAAGAGAGATTTGGAAACTAATCCTCACAAAGAGATAGGCAGTTATCATACTGCACATTTTGGGTCTAGTTCTGCATTGTTATGACATGTTACATATGTGAGACATAACATGGTTTCTAAAACAGTTTGTATGTATATTTCTTATGCTATATGAGCTTTGTTAATGGAGAAAAACAGAAAACTAAAAATGTATCCTAAAATGTCAGTTGTTTTTCTCTGTTGAATAAGTGATATAAATATTTTGAAGATTAAAAAATTGTTTTGCAAGTGTTGATAATTTAAATGTTATAACCAGTTTTCCATACCAAATATCAAGGAATAAACTCAGTCCATTTGTACAGCATGGCATAAAGATAATTATACATGAACCCTGGTATTTTTAGTTGCTTTTTTAATCCATTCCACAGAAATTGGATTATACACAAGTCAGATAGATACGTAGCAGGTGGGATGTAATACTAGAGCTGTAACAACAAAATTTAACATCAGCCCACAAATACTTAGGGATTTTCTTTTACCATTTTCTAAAGGTAAACATATTTCTCACATTTTGCTCCTGGGTGTATGAAAATTTAAACCTGGCCACATTTCAAATTGTTTTGTAGACTGATTGACATTTTATTTAATTTCAAAATTAATGATTATCAGGTGATACTATTCTACTAACAAGAGGGTCTACCCCACAAAAGTCAAATATGCAGATCAAACCTTTACCACGTTATGAATAGTTTTAGCTAGGCCTAAATATTTAAAAATACTTACATGAAAAGAAAAGAACATACACATATATAATATGTACACACAGACACTATTATGCTTCACTGACATCATCACCAGTATGCTAAATATAGTACATGGAAGATTATGTATTGTTGAAAAGATAAGTGGAATTGTTCTTTCCTTCTTCTCAGTAACTGAAGTGTTGCAAATGGGGAAAAGAGGCAAAAATGGCAACAGCAATAAGCGAGCCAAATGCATTTAGAGTGAAGCGCATGTCAGTGGAGTTACAACATGGATTCTTTTGATCAATTTTTTTATTGAGCTTGCAGATATTTTCTGCCAACCAAATACCACAAACCACAAGACTACTTAGGAGATTCACGAAGTAAATTATGAGGAATATAACAAAAATACCCCTTAATCTCTTAAAATATGGCATACCTATTCTAAAACAAGTCAACTCCTGTTCTGTTCCACTCTAATGTTTCAGAACATTATCTCACCCTTAAAAATCTATAAATATTGTTTTGCTACCACAGATCTTTCTTTTGGTGAAAAAAGATAGCATAAATTTGCTGAGAGTGAAAATAGTCACATTTCAGACAATAACTGTTGTTTAACACCTGTCACGTACAAGAGATAAGCAACATCTAAGAAAAATCTGAAGTATAGTTTCCAGAGAAGATGCAGTGGAAAATGAGTATTATACATTGTTTGTCACTATAATAAAAAAATTCAGAACCATACGAACTTTTCTGGTTTTGAACCAGGTATCATCATTTTGCTGTGTGTGTCCAATAGCAACTGATTAATAAGGCATTAAGTTCTTCAGTCTTTTTTGAAAGTTCCCAGTGCTCTTTAAATGTCTCACAGCTGATTCTTATGCTAGATTTTTTTTTTTTTTTTTCACAGTACTGTATCAGGAATGCAAACATTTTATTTCTAAACAAACAACCAAGCCCACAATTTCCCAGTTCAAAGCCATCCAAGAAGAACCACAAGAACACTCAGTTTGCTAAAAAACAGAAACAAAATGTACAATTCTGGAAGACAGATTGCTCATTATTTTGATTATTAAGAAACAATCACTAATTAATCCTAAGCTATTAAAACATTCTTTTGAGCTACCACATCAAAGACTTTGTTTTCCTGAAATGTTCCCATCTGAAACATGTTACTTACTGGCATAAGAAGTGTATAATGGATGCAGAATCCAGGTTCAGAAGGAAAATATTCATCAGACACAAATCTTATTCTGATTTGGTTTCCTTTGGAGATCTGTCTGCTTGGCACACTACTGGAACCACACCAGCGCCCTAAAACAGTGCCATCACTAGGCTCTTCAACTTCTACAAAGTCATACCTGAACAGAAAAGAAAATCAAATGTTTATTACTGATCAAATTTCTATAAGCTTCCTGCTTTAATCAATAAACTGACTCTGCAGTTTGCCTTTTTATTTTTTTTTTTTTAATGTCGAAAGTATGCTACCACAGCCAGCTATTTTAAAGTGAGCTTCCAAGTTGCTACTGGCTTAAATACATAACAAAATCATGCAGTGAGGTTAAAAAAATAAAAGCAGTGTTAGCATTTTGAAAAGACCTATGAGTATGGTTTTGTTTGCTCCTTTTGTGGAAAGCAATTACAACATGTGGGACAGGGCAGAATACAATAAAAGCAAGAAGCCTTGAAGTTGCCCAAGTGTGGCACAGTAACTAACCCTGCGATACCACTGCATGTAACACTAGTGAAAAGTCAGGGGCTCTCTGGTACAGAAAACTTGCCCTCTTGTGATACTAGTGGTGAATAAGACTCCTGAGGTTAATGTGGCTTATAGAAACTTGGAAGCATATTTTCAGTTCATGCAAATCCCAATGAGACATCCATTGAGCAGAGACCACGTGTCAGAAAGAACCTGATACTTTGGTAATAGCGACAAGAGAGAGATGAGTTGGTAGCCTTGAGAGAATGAAACATATTGAGTTTGATTTATGTTCATTGGTATTTAACATGTGGTCTGGCCAGCCCTGGGGATATGTGAACTGCTTGAAATAGGTCCATGAAAGGTAACTAAGAAATGCCCATCAATTGTCATCAATAAGCTTCAGTACGCCACACAAAGGTCCTCACTTCCACTGAAAACATTTAGGGGGTTCCCAAGTCATAAAAACATTCAAAGCCACTGCTCTAGAAGGTACATCTGTTTTCAGCACTTTAACCTGTTTCATGTCAGCTCCCCAGCTGCCCCTTGACAGAATAAACACGGAGACTTTCAGCTGGGCTTCCCCCTCTGCAGCCTGAAGCCCCGGAGCCCCCGGGGCAGCGGATCAAGCACGGCAAGTGCTGGGAAGTTCACAGCTTCGGCTGCCCGGGTCAGCCTTTCACTCTTAAGACACAACTTGTACTCTACGCACAGGCACAACGCACCTCAGAGAGAGCTTCAAGATTGCTGATATTTTTATGTTATCCTACGTGTGTAGTCATATATTAAATATGTCTCATGTAAATCTAAATTGGTAGATAGCATTGAAACCTTTTCAAGGATACAATCCTGCCTCTGATGGCAGTAGACACTCATATTTTTTTAAATAATGCATACTTTGTCTACCAAATACGCCAAGCAATATCTAATGTGAGAATTATTACCTCATAAACATTTTCTAATAAGGCTTTTTCTTGATTTTTTTATCAGTAAAGCTAATCTTTATAATGATTCCCAGTTCCCTAGTTAGACAGCAGGCAATAAATTCTTGTGTTGCATGTTTGTGCAAGACTGACTTGCACATTCATTATCTTCATTTAAAGGACCAGTATTTTTTCCACTTAATTAAAAATGAATGTAATGAATATGCTCACTAACTGTCTTCAAAATCCATTACTGCCATGTACCACAGTTCTATGTCTTTGTTGAACTTACAATACTAATTACTTTATCACCGTTTTTTTTTTTTCCCCCAAACACTAATTCCTTTAAATGATCCACTAGTGTTTTTTAATTTATGATCAAGTATACAACTTAATTACAAAGACATTGAGTACATTAATTGTACTAAAACTTCAGGGCTTAACAAATAGATTTTGCGCGCTGACTATTAAGATCAACTTATGAAGTTTCTAAAGATAACCTTTTACTTTTTTCTTAGTTAAGAATATGAAATTATTATCAATTTTCCTGATTTGTAAAGAGTGAATAAGTTAATAATTATGTTTATTGACTTAAGCTTAAGGTGTCTTGGGGTCAGGCATAGTATAGGTGTTAGTGCTTCTACACAACTTAGAGAGTACTTTCTGTTGCACTCTTTGATGTCCTGGCACTCCTGAAGTAAAAGAGAAACTCAGATTTCACAGTTTAAATTTCAGACCCTTAAAATAAGTGCTAATTAATTCCATTAGTTGACAGGTAAATTAAAGGGGAAAAAGTATTCTAAAAAACTCAAATAAAATTCAGCTTTCTTATATACATGACAGATTCAGATAATTCTGTTTGTCAGGGTGTTTCTCTATATTCAATTATTTTCTCACTGATGTGGTATTTCTAAACAAGCTGTCATTTCTAATTAAAAAAAAAATAATGTGATTTTTCTGTTTGTTATCAGTGTTACCTTGACTGAGAGGCTTCTCAATCACCCTTTCCACACCCTAATACCATCTGATCATCAGAAATCCACTTGTTTCCAAGTTATCAATCTGGAAACACTCTAATCATTATATAGCACTCATTTGTACTGCACTGAACTGTGAGCAATTACCAACATTACTATTTAAGGGATTTACTAAAACCTATTTTACAAGACAATCAAATGTAACTTTCTCATAGCAACATGGTGCAGTACACATGGCACAATTTATAGTGATTACTCCTTTCCTGCAATGTCTCCCTCAGGACCTATACAGTATTTCTGCTCTCTTATGTTCAACAAACAAGTCTGGTGCTATAGACAAAAATTTTTCTTTTCAAAAACAAATATGAGCTATGAATATTGGTGTCTTACTGCTGAACACAGATGTAGGTGTAGCTCCCTGCACAATATAGATGTTTCACCATCAGCAAGGGGAACCTTTAGAAATCCTGTCTACATCAAGAGAAAAAGGTCCCTCACATGTTTTTTTATGACATAATGACATTTTTTAGCCAGGAACTTTATTCCTGTCAGTTATCTAGGCTGAATGGGCTGCAAGAACCTGCCAAAACAATCTTCTGTGCAACTAAAATTGCTTGCATTGCACACTTGGACTGAAGTCTGAATTTGCTGTGAAAAGTAACAAAACAAAACACTTCAGATGCTTCAGCATTTGCAAGATTGTGCTACATAATTCTGCAGCTTCATGTCGAAGGGCTAAAAAGCAGTAGGGACAATAACGTAGCCATCCAAAATGATTTCTCCATCGAGAGAAGATTGTACTTGAAATGCAGGAAAACTAGGATAAATAACCAAGAACTGAGAAGCTATTTTCCATCTGCAAAGGAGTAAAAGATGTTAAATTTCATGCTGAACCAAAAAAATATTTTTTTCCTTTTTGTGCAGTGTACAAAGTAGAATACTCAACCGTCTTTGACAATGACTAAAGCAATGCTCTGGTACTGCATCTAAGTTCAATGCATTATTCAAATATTACTAAGTAATATTATGATAAAGTGATAGTCTAGTCTCCATTCCTAGGTTGAAAGATGCTTTTGCCTTTAGTCATGATGCTCAAAATATCTTCTCTTATACCTGTTGCAGAACATGTATTCCTCTTCCATACGGCCTAGGTGCCTGAGAACATGGTTTCAACTGACAACCAGAACAAAGAATTTATTGGAAAAGAGCAAGGAAGTGATATAAGTGACTCTAAACTTCAATGCCTTTCCAACCAGGAAATGTATTTTCCAAGGGAACAGGTTTTCTTCTCCTGTGGTTTACATTGTCATTTGCTAAACATCTTCTGACAGGCTGTTTACCTTGGCTTGTAGTTTTGTGACCTTTTTGTGGCTTCCCTCTGGAATTCCACAAATATATCAATGAATGGGAGAAGAAGAAACCCATGAGGTAAAACACTTCATCATATCAGGGATACTGGACCTTTCCTTTCTAGATGTGTGCTAGACAAAAAATCTAGTACACTCATTAAAACGGTCCATGAAAGGCAAAATATGCTTTTCCTTCCCCCTTCGAAAATAATGGGTTTTTTGTTGGTTTGGTTTGGTTTTAATGAATAAATAGGAAGTTGATAACAGTCCCTGTCTCTTTTTTCATAGTGTCATGTGGAACACTATAATAATTTTTTTCCAACTTGTTTAAAAGTACATGGAATTCCAAGGTTTTCCTGGTGCTTTCCTGTCCTTGGTGCACATCAAAATATCTACCTTAGTGGTAGACCAAAAGCATTCAAGGTTCCCTGGCAGTTCACCAGACAAACTATTATTAAATAGAGTGTAGATGGTTTATATTTGGACAGCTTCAATTTTGGAAACATTGGAAATGTCAAAAACTGTCAATATGAACATAACATATTGATCATTTAACACTATTTTTCTAAAGGAAAATTTCTTCTCCCTCTTTCACCTCCATTTTAAATATTCTTTCATTTTTTGCTCCTGAAATATTAGATTTTTTTTTAAGCTTTGAGTTTCCATCATTCAGCTTAATTTTGTATTTGTATAGACAAAACTGTAAGGGCATTGATGACACCTTATATAGCCTTCACCTCTTCTATCACCTTTAAACCAGAGCTGTAAGTAGTCATATTGCTTTGTGAAATAAACACTATATTTGCACACAGAGGAAAGTAAGAACAAATGTTTAGTTTGAAAATACCCAGCTCTCCAGTAATGCTCTGATAGGCAGATTCGGGTTTATCTGGGTGGAAAAAGGAACATGACCAGGGCACTCACATCCATGGCGTGTAATGGCAGACCTGATCTGTTTAACCAGCCTTGTTACCCCCACAGATCAACATGCTGTAGGGCCTGCAACAAAAATGCACAACAGGACAAGGGGAACACGAAGATTCTGACAAAGGGCAGGAGGAAAACAGGAGGAACCCAAGACAGAAGAAGGCAGAAGAGGAGAGAGCAGCATGCTGGATTAAAGAAATAAAAGTGGATTTCAGTCAAACTACAAAACCTACAGACATCGCACTTGTCAAGAGTGTACTGCACGGTTCACTCAACAGATGGAGAACTTCCTTCTTTTCTGCTAATATTACCAATACTGCTCCTCTCACTGAGGCTAAAGAAAGTTTTCCTCAAAGACCAAGGCACAGAGATACAAAACACATCACATAAGATTAAAATCAAAACAATACAAAATTTAAATAATTTGTAATAATGAAAATACAGGTACTAGTGCAATATTTTTCTATTTATGTAAAAGGAAATCTTACTTTTTGTATTTTTTCCCTTCAATATTTATTTTCATTTCAAATGCATTTATTTATATCACTCTGTTTTGTATTTTTTGCCAGACAACAAAATCTACATGAACGTCAGACTGAAAAATATTGGCCCATTCAGCCTAGTCCTTCATTCACAGAATCACAGAACGTTAGGGATTGGAAGGGACCTCAAAAGATCATCTAGTTCAATCCCCCTGCCGGAGCAGGAACACCTAGATGAGACCACACAGGAATGTGTTCAGGCGGGTTTTGAATCTCTGCAGAGTAGGAGACTCCACAATTCCCCCTGGGCAGCCTGTTCCAGTGCTCCGTTACCCTCACTGAGAAGTTCATTCTCAAATTTAAGTGGAACCTCCTGTGTTCCATCTTGAACCCATTACCCCTTGTCCTATCACTGGTTGTCACCGAGAAGAGCCTGGCTCCATCCTTGTAACACTCACCCTTTATATATCTGTAAACATTAATGAGGTCACCCCTCAGTCTCCTCTTCTCCAAGCTAAAGAGACCCAGCTCCCTCAGCCTTTCCTCATAAGGGAGATGCTCCACTCCCTTAATCATCTTGGTTGCCCTGCGCTGGACCCTCTCCAGCAGTTCCCTGTCCTTCTTGAACTGAGGGGCCCAGAACTGGACACAATATTCCAGATGTGGTCTCACCAGGGTAGAGTAGGGGGGAAGAAGAACCTCTCTCGACCTACTAACCACCCCCCTTCTAATACACCCCAGGATGCCATTGGCCTTCTTGGCCACAAGGGCACAATGCTGGCTCATGGTCATCCTGCTGACCACCAGGTCTCTTTCCCTTACACTGCTCTCTAATAGGTCATTTCCCGACTTAAACTGGAACCTGGGGTTGTTCCTGTCCAGATGCAAGACTCTACACTTGCCCTTGTTATATTTCATTAAATTTTTCCCCGCCCAGCTCTCCAGCCTGTCCAGGTCTCGCTGGATGGCCGCACAGCCTTCTGGCGTGTCAGCCACTCCTCCCAGCTTAGTGTCATCAGCAAACTTGCTAATAGTGCACTCTATTCCCTCATCCAAGTCATTGATGAATATGTTGAACAGTACTGGCCCCAGCATCGACCCTTGAGGCATGCCACTAGATACAGGCCTCCAACTAGACTCTGCCCCATTGACCACGACTCTCTGGCTTCTTTCCTTCAGCCAGTTCACAGTCCACCTCACTACTTGATCGTCCAGACCACAGTTTAGCTGTAAGGATGCTGTGGGGGACTGTGTCAAATGCCTTACTGAAGTCATTCAGTCCAGTAAATACGAAGTTCCTGAAATCATGAACCCCTAGCAGTGCACACCAGTAAAAGTCAGCTGTTAGCAACTCCTTTAGCCAGCCAGAGGGAGGTGACAGAGAAAAAACCCAGATGATACAGAAAACAAATTTCCTAGAGAAAGGGAAGGGAGAAGGTGCCTTGGCTGAAATGGTCACCCTGTGGTAGCACCAGCAAATACTCCATGCAGGGCAAAAATTGAATAAAAATGATTCTGGAGAAAAGATAATGAAACAGCAATTAAATAAATTTCCATGGTAGTACCTGTAGTTGCTGATCTTACATATAACTGTGTTTTGACAGTCACTGGAAAGAAACAGCATACCCAGATATAATTCAAATAAATAACTGATGAGGTCAGTTTTTTGTACTCAGAAAATGATGTTTAATTATACACAAACATCACTTCCAGCAATAGACATCACTTCCAGCCAATACTGCAAATGAACATAAAAACCCCAAGTATCCTGCCATGTCTACATTTTCCATGAAATAAAGATACTCAAGGTATAAACAGAGAACATTCCTAACTGCCATTCACCAAATATGGATTGTAGTTTCCACGCCAACCAACTTTGAATACATCTATTTTAGAATATGCAGTACTGTACATTAAGAACTGCCTTATGGAAACACGGATTCATTCACAAATGTTATATGGTTGCCATGGTTCTCTCTGTTTAATCATTCCTCATACAGATTAGTAACAGCCTGAGGCTTCTAACACAACCACACAACTCTTTCTGTATTTCTACCTTGTTATTTAAGATACACTAAAAAAAAGTTTAATCCTTAGATTTCAATTTTGTTCCCCTTCATTCACTGTCAGCCACTTTGATCATAAATATACGTTTACAACTCTGCAAATGAAAGGGAAAACAAGACAGAGTTCAACCTTCCAAATTCTACTCTTCAAACATTTGAACACTTTTCATGAAATGGATGCTCTGGTTTGATTTGGAGAAATTAACTGTTGCACTACCACTCTCCAGTGTACCAGAAAACATATTTCTATTTTCTGTGGGTCTGCTGAAAATTTGAGGCATCATGTGAAGCTAAGACCTTCACATTTTGTGTAATAGCTTTTGTTACTTGGTGAACTAGAGTCAAAGCACTTAATGCAAAAAACAGTCCAAAACCAAATAAATTAATCTCCTCCCCTTCCTCCCCAGAACTCTCCTTTGTATCAAAAACTTCCTTCAGTGATAACTGGTAAACTGAGTACTGCTGAAAACATATCTTTTCCCCGATGACTATTAAATTGACATACAAACGTCTCTAGGAAATAGATCATCATGACTAGTATCTAGGCATACTAGTAAGTGCTTGAGGATCTCCGTCTTAAGCACACTAATATCCTGTAGTGTCTGAGGGGAACTTCTGCCTTTTGGAGAAGAAAGACACTTGACTTTTCCACAAGAATGAGAAACTGTAAACTAGATACATTGGTAAACGTACTTCAGGCTCTAAAACAAAACAGTTCTATATTCAGACAGCAATACTGTAATTATTCAAGCATATGTTAAACTACTGATTACATACAAAGCATGTAAATAGATATTTTCATGAATAGAACAAGCACAGAATTCTGACCTTGATAGCCTGTGCTACAAATTTATAATAGTTTAACTTCTATTGATACATTATTTTAAGCACCTGAATAAGAATCTTACAGAAAGAGACCCTAAAATCCTGCAGATCAAAAGCGGAGGTAAGACGGAAAGACAGTTTCCCAAACTCCTCCTTTTAAAAGGCTGATTGCCAAATTTCTTAGAAGCTACCTATACTTATCTTTTTTTGTATCAAAGGGTGGCAGGTGATCCCAGTGCCAGTCAAGATAAGAACCATGTTTAGCTCTCCTTAAATAAGGATTAAGTTTGGTCTAAAAAATGACACATTATGGGTAGAACAGTGACACAAACCAAAAACGCACACGGTATTTCCTATCAGCCTTACTATTACTACATGTCAAAGACAAAGATGAATTTGGGAAAATTGAAGAGCTTGGAAAAAACATACTAACACATGTGAATCAGCTTGCAAATGATGCTGCAGTCCATTTATTTACTCCATTTACTTCCATGGGGAGTAAGTCTCTGTGAGTTTCCATTGCTCAGAATTACTATGCTATGCTTACCTTTTTCGTATTTGACTAAAAGTTCTCTTGTAGCCACATAAAATACAATTACTAAAAAAGATTTTCAAAAAACTAAGAAGTCACTTGGAAGGGTAGCCTTTCAAGGACTAGAAAATAGATAATATCTACATGAAACATTTTCTTGTACTGTTTCATCTCCACTCTGTCTGCTTTACCACTACTGACTTCATGTGCGGATTACAGATTTCTTCAGCATCCTGCACAAGTTATTAATTGAAATAATGTATGTAACAAAAATGGTAATAAGACGAGTATTCTTATTGTGCTGCACACTAGTACTCTTCTTCTTCACTCTCTCTCCACCAAGGCATGCCTGTGCAATTTGTTTTTATTATGTAATTATGGTACACCACCACATAGAAACGGCCACCAGAATTCAGAGTCCTACTGCACTGGGCACTTTACTCTCCAAAGTACATTTCCTTTCATGAAGAGGCAGCCCACTGCCCTCAGACAGCGTTCCAGCTCAATATGGATCCTATATCATACAGTACTACACTCTCCAGATTTTGGAGAATGAAACACCTTATCAACTTTTTCCTAGTACTTCTCTGTAAACTGTGGTATATTTTATCTTGAGAATTACAGCAATCATAGTAAGTCACATGTTTCTACTGTACAGATCAATATTTTGTACAAAACCAAAAACTTTAAGGGAGCTCAGTGTTCACGTCATCAACCAAGGCTGTAAAGCGTTCTTTATTATCTACTGTAAAATTTCTACATCTACTCACACTTTCCATTGTGGTCAGTGTATCTATTTCAGCTTCTGTGAATCTATAATCATACTTTTATCATTGTTTTTCAAGCAGCATTTTAAATTTTGATTCTAGTATCCCAAATGGTAACTTTTTCTTTGTGCACAGTTCTTATTATCCTGGAATATAGCTATGGCTCCAGTCAACAATGTGAAAACTACTGGCTAAGCAATTTCCTAACAATATTCAAAAGCATACTTTAGAAAAGAACAACAAAAAAATTCCTAAAGGGAATTTTTACCATGTGAAGATCCACCCAGGGTAGCGCAGGCAGCACCGCTTCCCTCGAGCACCCGCTGCCGATACAGCAGTATCACACGCCTGCTCAGGTTTCCTCTCTTTCTTTTCCCTCCTTCCTGTCTACCACAATGGAGGTTTGGGCTCTATCTATGTTTATTTAAATGAAAACCCTTTTATTTCTGTAGTCTCACAATACAATAACATAAGGTCTCTTGGCTGCTACACTAGCACACAGGATTTACTAGTCCAGGACAGGCCATTTGTCATGAAGTCCAATATCCTGATTCAGGACAGACTAGTAATTGCTACTTGAACAAAAAGTGAAAAATCCCTGTAATGTAACTAAGTAGTCCCACAACACTGCATGAGGCAGAAAAAATGTGTTCCTAACCTTAGCAGGCGATCAGTTTTTACCTAAGGAGTATAAGGAGTTTACCTAGTTATAAGTTAATGGTCATAAAATCCTGCACTCCTATTTTTAATCCAGCCACAGCATATTAATCAAAGGCTAGCCAGAAACAGTACTTAATAATTGCTGCTAGCTTACTGGTCTCCCTATTCTCATGTTACTGTCAGAAAATGAAAAGATCTATTTATTTTACCTTATGAAACCTCTAGGATACTCCTACATGACCATCTAAACCTTTGTATCAATAAGTAATCTTCCCTGTTGCAATTTCTCATGCACATGCATCTTCTCAGATAGCCTGATGATCCAATGAGACCAGATTAATGTAAATTACATTACATTTCACTCCTACTTTATCCTAATGGAGCAGCATCAAGTGCAAGGCAGGACTGTTACAGATTTATCTGCCTGACAATATTTGCCAGCAATATTATCTAACTACAATTTAATGTGAGCAACATACTTCGTTAAAACATTGATGATACACATAAAGAAGTAACCACAGCATCTAGTGAGAGGGAGAGAGGAAAGGAGGAGAAGAAGGGGAGGTGGAGAAAAAAGAAAAGCTGCATAACAGGTGAAGAAACTCAACTGTCCATCTGGTAATAGGACAGTTGGTATGTCTGCTGTTCCTGCTGATTAAACAGGAGAAAGCTGCTTATAAACCTGACAGTGAGCCCATAGGCTTAACTGTACTTAGACTTCCAGTAACCAGAAAATATTGGGGAGGGGGTGCATACTATGTATACGCTGGAATATGTAGGCACTACACAGGGTAACTTTAGGTTACGCTGTTGGACCCGCCCTTGAAGCTTGCATTTCTCTTGACATCAGGACAGAAAAGACCCACACCAAAACCCATGGGTGGCTGCAGGGTCTGTCTACATCCCTGTGCTCAGGTCGTCACAGCTCACAGCATGTTTTTGTGCCCGCTTATAATACACATTTACTTTTATCCTTTAATAAGTGGTGGTGTGGGAGCAGGGGAACTGGTCCCAAAGTACCCAAGAGAGACACTTTTTCAAAGAAAATCACTTCAGTCTACATCATTAGAAACACAGCCAACTGTGGTAACATGAAACAATTTTAGAAGCAATAAATTAGGATTAGGACCATTTACAAAAATATTTTGATACCGTGAACATAGTTTACTTTATTCAAACAGCTTGCTTGAGACTGAGAAGACCAGAAAGGAACTTTAAGGAGCCTAAAATGTTTTTTAAGTCAATGAGTGTAGTCTCCAGTGTGAAAAAGGAGTAAGGGATTATGTCAACTGCCCACTCATCAGCAATCACTCTCCTAACACTCCTCTGGGCTGTGAAAATAGATTTTAAATTACTTGGAAACAATATCCACTATGGTGTCCTCTAGCAACAGTGGATACTAAAAATGAATGCTGGGTTTACTGTAAAAGAGGGCAAAGCGGGCAAGAATGCAGTGATAGCCCTTAGATTAGTGTAGCACATCCTGCTGATGGCATCATGTAGGCTGTGTTGTCCTCCTGTCCTGCTCAGAAAAACATCTCCTTCTCTTTTCCTTTCTCATGTTACACTCTGATTTACTTAGAGAGCATCATTTTGCAGCTATAAAGCTTTTCTGCAGAACTGAGTTTACTCTTTTTGAAGTTTAGGAAACATGTGTTACAGAGTAGTCTCAGTTATAACTGTACTACATTTTGGTTTTCTAATTTTTATCTTCTTTTACTGCTTGCAATGCCTGCTTTGTCACATTTATAAAGCTATTACCATGAGAATTGAAAACAAACTTTTACTAAGCAGCAGAGAACCCAAAGGAATGTGTATAGTTCTGGTTATAGTACACACCTTTGCTGCAGTGTGAACTACAGACAGTAGCTAAAACAGCAGAATAGGACCAGCTGAAAGATTATTTAATGCTCGAATCGTTTGGTGATCAAAGTGTCACTTTTTTACGGAATCATCAACAATCTAAAGAAAGAGCTTTTTTAAAAAGTAAATTAAAAAAAAAAAATACAAAGGGCCACGCTTTTGCTCAATTAAATCAGAATAGAAACAGATCCAGTTCTTTTGATGCAAAAAACCACTCATTTTTCTCTTCAAAACATAGGAAAGCAGGATGCACGAGTCTATTGGACTCTTCTGCATTTCTGCATTCATTAAATTTAAATAATATTGTTAAAACTGAACTCACGTGGAAAAAAACCAAAACCTTTGTGTTATTAATCTTTTTTTTTTTTCTTTTACATATAAGGAACAATTTTTAGGTAGCCAAAGGACTTTGGTCCTAAACTAATGTAACTTCTTGAAAACTTTGATCCCCATCCCACACTCTCATCCTCCATTGAAATCCATTCAGGATTTAAACCTCTCTTGAACTGGTATCACTATTCAGTTATCTTGCAAATGGATTGAGCAACTTCAAATTAAAATAACTAACAAATGACCCTGCAAATACCAGAGGAAATTGCTCCACCAACTTCTTTAGCACAAATTTTATGGTATTTTCTACACACTGCTCCTAAAACACTACCTCCCTGCCACCAGAAAAACATCAATTTTGCTACCAAGGACTTTAGCTTAAACTAGCTTTTTCATAACAATTCTTTCCTATGACTATTTTGATTAATCTAAGGCACTTGAATGCTAGCATTCATCCCATCCATTTAAATTTTATGATCCCCTTTCAGACTTAAAAAGGAAAAAAAAGTTCAACAAGTAATTTATGTGTTGGCAAAAAAATAGAAAAAAAACCCCCACAACCCACACCATACAGTCACACACAAAACCACAAACATAAGCATGAAAAGAAATGGTGTTTGAGGAATGAGAGTTCATATGCTTTTTATAATTCTATGTATTAATGGAATCAATCCTACCCAAATGATCCAAATGCATCTGACACACACAACAGAGCTATAACAAATTTTAACTTTGGTATGACTTTACTTTTGCTGAAGAAGTTATAGCCAGTGATGAAAGAGACATTTAAGTATCACTGATATGTGGAGTCACCTAAATAGAGGCTAGCCTACCTATATGTGTAGCATCTCATAAAAAAACAGGTGGCTAAAATTGAGCACAGTGAAAATCTAAGGCAACAGCTGTAAGAAAAGAGCTTTAAAGACGGGTCTTCACCAAAACATTTCTCTCTGTTCTCAGAGTCTATGGTTTTCGTGCTGGCTGTCTTTTTTTCCAATTTGAAGCCTTAGACATTTAGGAGGACTCACAGTATCACAGTATCACAGTATGTTTGGGATTGGAAGGGACCTCAAAAGATCATCTAGTCCAATTCCCCTGCTGGAGCAGGAACGCCTAGATGAGACCACACAGGAACGTGTTCAGGCGGGTTTTGAATGTGTCCAGAGAAGGAGACTCCACAACCCCCATGGGCAGCCTGTTCCAGTGCTCTGTTACCCTCACTGAGAAGAAGTTTCTTCTCAAATTTAAGTGGAACCTCTTGTGTTCCAGCTTGATTCCATTACCCCTTGTTCTATCATTGTTTGCCACCGAGAAGAGCCTGGCTCCATCCTCGTGGCACTCACCCTTTATATATTTATAAATATTAATAAGGTCACCCCTCAGTCTCCTCTTCTCCAAACTAAAGAGACGCAGCTTCCTCAGCCTTTCTTCATAAGGGAGGTGCTCCACTCCCTTAAACATCTTTGTTGCCCTACGCTGGACCCTCTCCAGCAGTTCCCCGTCCTTCTTGAACTGAGGGGCCCAGAACTGGACACAATATTCCAGATGTGGTCTCACCAGGGTGGAGTAAAGGGGAAGGAGGACCTCTCTCGATCTACTAACCACCCCCCTTCTAATACACCCCAGAATGCCATTGGCCTTCCTGGCCACAAGGACACAGTGCTGGCTCATGGTCATCCTGTTGTCCACCAGGACCCCCAGGTCCCTTTCCCCTACACTGCTCTCTAATATGTAATTTCCCAACCTATACTGGAACCTGGGGTTGTTCCTGCCCAGATGCAAGACTCTACACTTGCCCTTGTTAAATTTCATTAGGTTATTCCCCGCCCAACTCTCCAGTTTGTCCAGGTCACACTGGATGGATGGCAGCACAGCCTTCTGGCGTGTCAGCCACTCCTCCCAGCTTAGTGTCATCAGCAAACTTGCTGATAGTACACTCTATTTCCTCATCTAAATTGTTAATGAATATATTGAATAATACTGACTCCTCACTGTTTTCTGAATTTTCAAATAGAGGTGGCAGCAGCACACTCCTGCATCTTCAGAATCAGGGCAGGAGAGGAAGGCAAAGAAAAAAAACATATATCCCAGCAGCCCAGCCACTTCACAACATGAGTTGCCATGAACATTGTCTGCACCAGTTTCTCTTTAAATATAGAGTACATTTAAATGTCTTTGTCCAGTTATTCAGAGCTAACTTGAACTTTGCACTTACCCTAGAGATAACTTCAACCTTCTGTTATCACAGTCCACCAGAATAATTTAAGACTGTCTGACAGTCCATCAGCTGTCCAGAAAACAATCTCTTGGGAACTAGATCTTGATAAGGAACTCACTGCCCAGAATTGATATTGTATGTGAAGAGTTACATTTTTTCCCTGAATTTATGCTTGGTATTAGTAAGTTCTTCACACATACATCAATATTGCTTCTATAATGCACTCAAGACAAAACGAACATATATATATTTGTCCCCAGGGTAAGTAGGAGGGTTGAATTTAATCTTTCTAGAAGAAAAGATGCTAAAATTCTTCTTTCATGCATGCACTCTGCCGATACCATATGGTTCTTCCATCACAAGGGGCTAAACAAAAGCAAAATACCTGTCCTCATTTTTACTGAGCCACTTATGAGTTGCAGTTATGCATCCATATTTTACTCCACATGCTATAATAGATGTACTGATTTTTAGTAATTACAAGAGAGGAAGCATATGGTATAAGTTACTCATTGTGTCTTATATTACACAGAAACGTCAATTCAGAAAATTACCTAACAAAATATTTAACCTTTTTATTGTGTTTACCATAATTTATCACTGCATAGTATGCGCTTAACACAATTTATGTAAAAAAAAAAAAAAAAAAAGACAGCTAAGCAAATATTTTCTTCTTTACAGCCCTCGACTAAAGACAGTGTCTATATGTTTTCTTTACAGCCCTCGACTAAAGACAGTGTCTATATGTTTCTTTTTAATACACTTGTTTTAGTCTTGTCAGACTGAGCCAAATCTATTAACTTTTTAGCCTTTCTCAACAATTTCCTGATGATAGGATCACATATGACTGTTGAAGCCAGTTGGATTACAGTTTCTACCACAGAACCTTGATATTCTCTGAATGAAAGGGAATAGCTTGGGCACAGTTCAGTCACAACAGATATGAATTGAAGGCAAGTAGCTTTCAGAAACATTCAGGAAAAGGAAGTTTGTGAATTTAATGCATATGCTTCTAATCTTAAAGCATCATCCTAAGAGCTGTCAGAGGAAGAACACTGACAGTATTAAGAGTTAAGTATTTAATTTGATGAAGAGGAAAAAAAAGTCACAGCACTACTCACATAGATTTTATCCCATGTTAACACTGACATCTGCCTTCAGCTTAACTAATTTTCTTCAGGTAAAAAGTTCTGCATACAGCAAATAGTAACTAGACAAGCTTTGTGAATTCTTTCAGAACATTATAGGTAAATGCTTCAGGTATATATTAATAGATTAATGTATGCAGCTACTAAAATCCACCCTTCCACCTCTCTGACTTTGGTTCATACTTTAAATTATTAGACTACTGAAGAGATCTGGAAATTAGTATAGATATCCAAACCTGAAGATGATGGTCAAATGGCATCTATTATTTAACTATCAGTTGGTTCCACATTCTTCTACTCATAGATTTTATCCTGATGATCTTATCTACAGTAATGGCACTTTGGATTTATGACACATTTCAGTGTTTTATTATAGATAATAAAAGTCAAACAGACTGTAATCATCTGATTATTAGAAAGAACAGCTGCAATCACCACTCAGATGAACAACTAGAGCCATTCTGTGCACAGGGAGAGGGCAAGTTTGGCAGATGTTACTAATATAGGCAAGATTAGCTTTTTTCTTTTCCTTTTGCAGCCTTGTGTTGTAATGCTCCAGTGTACAACCAGCTCACAACATCAGACTGCCTGTTAAAGGCAACTGGAGCACCCATGTTCTTCCTGGAAGAAAGCTAAATCTGTGTCTGCCTGTCACAGAGGAGTTCATACCAAAGTTTTTAATCACTGCATGCTTTCAGAGAGAGAAAGCAACAAATCTGGACAACAAGAAATAAGTGAATAAAAATCAGTCCCTCCTGGTCAAGGAAAGTGAAGGCATCTTGCTGATGGTAGGAGCTGTGAGGCACAAAAGTCTAATGGTCTCAAGATTAAAAGTGTTGAGGGGCTAGCATCATGAAAATAATAACTTGTCATACCATCTATCATATCAGCAGAAGAAAAGCTGCTGCTTTTCTTCATCAGAAAGGGTGGACACAGAGAATGTAAATCCACTATGCCTCTCTCAGCTAGAAATTCCCTTATGTATTGAAAATACACTGCCATTTCTATCATCCAAACAGTACCGTACAAAACAGCAAGGAGATTGCATTCTTCTCCTGTTTTGTTTGTTTGGTTTGATGGGGGATCTTTTTTTTCAGAACCTTTTGCTTTTGCAAGTCACAGCCAAAATCAAAGTATACAAGGGTCATATTCCTGCAATGTTACAGGAAATGTAAAACCAGGACAAAAATCACGTGGAGAAATACAGGCAAAATAGCAGAAGTTTATTCTTAAAAAACCTATGACTTTAACTTTGTTTCCAAAACATAGCAATCATGCTTAAGACTGGTGAGAATTAGCACAACAATTAGGACTATGCATATTAATGCTGTTCCAGATGAGGCTGGGTCAGCATTGCTGGTCATAAACATAGAATTTGCTGTAATGTAAATACTCTGCCTTCATAAATACTATAAGTTGATTTGGAAGTAGAAATGGAACAGAATAAAAAGCCATACAGGATCACTCTGATTGAGATTCAGTAGAGTATTTAAAGTGAAAACTGGACTGGTATATTGAAAGTATCTGCAAAATGTAATATTTGTTCTGGATGAAACGACCTCACAGAATAGTTTGAAATATCAGAACTGACTTTGGAGAAATCAGGTCAGCCAGATACAGGCAAAAACTTGCTACAACTTCATCTATGATGTTTCTTAATCACCACTACCATTGTTTTCCTGTTATAAGACTTTTTTTGCTTACCATAGCTCTATATAGATGAATATATTGGTTTTGGCTTTGGTTGTTGTGGGGTTTTTGTGTGTTGTTGTGTTTTGTTTTGTTTTGTTTTTTTCCTTTTGTGGTTGTTGTTGTTGTGGTGGTTTTTGTTTGTTTGTTTGGTTTGGGGTGTGTGTGTGGGGGGGGGGTGTTTGTTTTTTCATATGTGTGAGCAACATTTGATTTACTATGAGATTTAAAAGCTGCTAATTATCTTAAAATAACACACTCCAACATATTCTCTCACCATTCCAGTGAGCTGACACTACATGCCGTTATAGCCTACAGCAATGACTGGGAAAACTCTGGCATCACATAGAATGTGGAGCTTATTAGGGAGGTAGTGGAACTGAAAACTGTGACAATGACCACAGCAGGTAACTCATGAGGTCCTCTCACACACTATGGAAGGGGGAGAAAGATATCCTGGTACAAACGGTACACTGTTCCGTAGAAAATCTAATGTTACTGGAGTGCAGTTTTAACTTAGTTTCAGTCTTAGGTCAGAAGCAAAGGATCATGTCACTGTAAGGTATAGAGTTATAATACATTAACTTCCATGTCATATTTTATGCTGTCCTTTGTCAAATTAACTTGCCTTTGGAGAAACCATTGAGTTGTCTACAGCAACAATAGTTATTTGTGTGTTTTGAGATGGCAGAAACAGAGTGGAGTAACAAACAGTACGGGATGCAGTCAATGAAAAACCTTAGCTTTTCTACAGAATGTACTGGAAAAAATTAAATAGTTTTATTAGGAACTATAAGCGATAAGAACCACAAGACATTATTTATAAAGAGATATTACTCTGATAGCTGGTAACTTACTGGCCTGTGTAGAATTGTTTTACATATATAAACTCTGTATTTTAGATTTTTCCTCAACTTATCAATAATTTATGCTCCCTCAACATCAAAACAAGGTACACTTTCTTTTCTGGGTTTATTACTGAATTTATTTTTCATAGGAACCTAACTCCTTTTTTTTTTTTCCTTTTGGTTAAAAACAACAATATAACTCTCTTTTTCAGAGGGTCATATCTTCCCAGCCAAAAAGCCCAGTGTGTCCTCAAAAGTGCACATATGAGGAATCACATTTATACAAGTTCCTGGTATCCCTACACAAATACAAACACGATAAGATTATGATCAAGGGAAGATTATTAGTGACTTATTACTGTTTCTTAATTTGACCAGAACTTTTGTATTCAGTACATTGTTTACTTAAAATAAATGTACTCCCATTAGAAGACTAACCTAGTTATAATATTAAAAATATTTTAACTTATCTTACTTTTTTCTTTGCAAGTGGATGAATGAGTCACCCTACCTGGATTTTCTTTGACTTGCCACTTCACTCTGCCATATGCAAAGAAAAGAAAAAGCAAGCTAAGTTTTCATTTAAAGAAAACAATTATTGTGCAAAGGGAGTGCACTCATCTGAGCAAACATATGTTTATAGTACTCAGTATTTTAATTGTATTTGACATGGCCTTGACAATTACTCCCTTCAGAATTATGAAGGAAAGACATCTGTCTATCTGTTATAAAGCTCAGCTCCAAAAAGAAATTAAAATTTTGTATCAAAAGGTTATTCAAGATATAAACCCAAACAAATATTAGTTAATTAGAAAAACGGAAGGCAAGCAAGAATCAAATCAAATGTGTATACAAGGTATTTAAAATCAAAAATCCCTAACAGGAAAACAAACAAACAAAAAAACTACTTTGAAAGAGAAATCTCGTGTGAAGTACCTCTCCAGGAATACATCAAGAGGATATGCCATTCAAATGACATATTTTATCTGTTACTTAATTTACTGAAAAGAGTTCAAACAACATACGACTATTCACACATCAGGGATTTTTACGATGTGTTGCTGTGATGGCAGGCAGATATAGGATACAAGAGTTTGGGAAGCCTTCCCTTTCACCCACCCACAGGGAGCATTTATAATGCCAGCCCCTGCTGCCTCACAAAATATCTTTACATGATCAATCAGATATCTTCGTCCAGAACTACATCCATCCCAATGCCTATTATGTCACAGTTGAATAAATGTTTTCTAATATCCAACCTAAACCTCACCTGGTACAACTTGAGGCCATTTCCTCTCTTCCTTTCACTTGCCACTTGGGAGAAGAGACCAGCACCCTCCATACTACAACCTCCTTTCAGGTAGTTGTGGACAGCAATAATGTCTCCCCTCAGCCTCCTTTTCCCCAGGCTGAACAGCCCCAGCTCCCTCAGCTGCTCCTCACCAGCCTCCAGACCCTTCAAAACTTTTGAGAGATTAAATATTTATTTTTTTCTTTTTCATAATGTATCTGTGGGCCAGATACTGAATGCAAAAGGAGAATGGAGGACCCCAAAGCTTTCAATCATGAAATCCTTCTTTAGCAGTGAAAAAAAAGTCATAAACTAATGATTTAAAAGATGCATTTTATAAATATATTGGCATGCAGGTCTGACATATTTGCAAAACTCAAGCAACTTTTTTGTTCCATCCCCCACCACTTCGTTCAGATTTTTCTAAGTTAAAGTAACTTACTTGCAAATGTCATCTTCTGGGTCCTCAAGCCCAAATCTTTCATCAAAAGTAAGCTGTATCCATACATTTTCATCTACTGCTACTAATCTCCACACTAAAACAGTATTGCGTGGGTATGTGTGTGGAAACTTGGGGCTGTGAATACTTCCATTAGTAGTCACAGTAATTATCTTCTCATGCTGAGGATCCTGCACACCTATAGTAAAGAGAGAAAACGGATGCATGAATACTCATTTCTTCTCCTTTTCCTAAAGTGTTTGTACAACACGCAGATAAAAACGCTGTTTTGTTCTCTTTATCCTGCAAGGTATTTCTGCTTGGAAAATGTATTTAGTAACAACCCCAAAGTGATAAATATTAATTTGCTGGCAAAAGGCTATTCAACCCTAAATCTCAACTGCTATTCTGAAAGCGGAAGAGAAGTTCAAGTGGAAATAACAGAAATGTGACTGCAAACACCTGAAGGCAAAACTGTACTCCTGACAGACACTCAGCAGCCCAAGGGACCACATCATGCCGCCTGCTGCAGGTTTCAGTTCTTTACTACTGGAGAATGCATGGATATCATACGAGGGTACAGAGATAGGTCTGCTCACACCTGCCACAGAAGGGATGGTTTACATTTTTTTCTTGTTAAAGGAGACTATCTTATGTTCATTGAGTTTAGTGATAAGGATTTTGATGGCTTCCTCCTTCCTGAGGATTGTACCAGAACAAAGTTATCCTAATACAGGACTGCAACTGGGACATACTTGGAAATTTGAGAAAGTCACCAAGTGTAAGAAATTAGGTGTTTAATGACAAGCCTCAACTGAGGGCATTCCTCAAAATTCTTCACATCATTGTGAGACTAAACATATGTAAAATTAAATGCATGTTTTACAATGCAGCAGCAAATGAATTCAAAAGAAATAAGCCAACAGCAGTTGATTTTTAAAGCACACAGGAACACTGAAACTACTTAAAAGACCTCCTCACATTATGAACTCGTAACTACAAGAAGTTACCAAAAGGAAAGGACTCCTTTAGTGAGCAGCAGCTGTGCCTTTCAGAGCCCAAACAACTCTCTTCACAGTAAATCAAGAAACCTCATTCTCAAGTGCCCAATAGTCACAGGAATTCACATTCAACAGCTGGAATCAGTTCATATGGAATATTTAGCTGCAAAAAAAGCAGGCAATGACTTAACATTGTGACATACAATGGCGATGTCTCTAAGCTACAAGATTTAATTCCGTCAAATGAAAATAATCCTCCTTATGCTACAGCACATTACTTTTACTATTTCTGGCTTTTTCTAAAAACCTGTATAGAGTCAGATTTGACATTTCATTCAGTAAAACACAGGAATTCTCAGAGTTACCTATTAATAATTTTAGTAAGGAAATAAGCTTGTAGTTTTGTACTCGAGAGTTATTACTATTATTTTGTTTTCAGTTATTCATTGTCTTTTACAGTTAGATACTTTATCTTATCTTTCTGATTGCTTTATAACTGATATTATAACAAATATTCATATGAAGCTATGTAAGACATATGATTCAGTCTCCAATGAAAACATACACTGCAATTGTACCTTATTATAGCTAAGTGTAAAGGCTGACAGCTAAATGAATGTACTGCAAGAAAAGAAGGCCATAGAAACAGCATCGCTATTTTAAAAGAATTAATCTTTATTTAAGTGTAATTTAAACTCTGATGGAATCTTGCCTTCTATTCTGATGGACTGGTGCCTTTTACTTGTGGTATAAAAACAGTAAAGTGTAATTTCTGTGGAATTGCTGCTTATATAAAACTGATGGAGTATGGTCTTGCCTTGTAGAGGACTGACTGCCTTGTGTACAAGTAAGACAGGATAGCATGCAGTAATAAGTAAAAAAGCACACACACAAAAAGGTGCAAGAAACAGATTCCTAATTTAGACACTTCACTGGGCTTTTGTTAGCTGAGTCACAAGCATTTTTTGATAATGTCTAGTATGTCAGCTGAGAGCTCCATGCTAAGCAAAGGAGCCAACAATAATAAAAATTACTTTCCCAGAGATTAGTGCACCAGAGTGCTATTTCCAAAGTATGCAAAGGACCATTTCAGACAAACATGTCAACATGTGGTGTCTGAAAACATTAGAGCCAGTGGTTCGTTTTGTCTTTGAAAGCACACACAGGATTACAAACCACGTTGTATTTCACAACGCATTAAGAAAGTGTTTTGTTTTGTGTCACGAGAACAATGATAACAACAGTACATAAGGACTGTGAATAGTCCAGGCATATCGAATGAGAAGTCAATAAAAAAGGGCAGAGGAAAGAAGGTGCATATGGCAATTTAGTGAAGAGAAGTTGCAGCATCTCTGGTATCTTCAGCTTCTCCATTTGCAAATGAAAAAGTATCTATTTATTTTAGCACACAACAGTGTTCCATGAACATATCAAATTCCCGTACACAACACTTGCTCCATTTCAAATATTTGCTCTCGCACAGTGGAATTTCTTCTCTTACAAAAGAATTATTTTGTATGACTACAAAGGCAAGTAATTGCTGTCACTGAAGAATGAAGCTTGTTATTTGTCTTCAGATAAGCTGCAATATTCTTTTTATCCATTCTACATAAATCATACCATTGTACCACAAAAACCTAGCCTTTTCCTACAGAGTCCATGCATGCTCTGAACATTTATTTTGAGGAAATTGTGTGAAGGGTACAGCTATCTGAAAGGGGCTAAAATGAGACTACAGTCTCTATTCTTTGTGGAATTACTTTGTAATTCCTGGCCTCATTTTAGGGATAAATCAGTCTAAGTTACACTTAAAAACGAGTACCAAGTTCAGTCAGATCAGTCAGATGCATAGGAGTCAGCTGTACAACTCCAAAGCTATGTACATTGCTGCCATGATCTGTCTGCCTTTCTATTAACAATCATCCTCCCGCCTCTCACAGCAACAACAGCAACAACAGCAACAACAGCAACAACAGCAACAACAGCAACAACAGCAACAACAGCAACAACAGCAACAACAGCAACAACAGCAACAACAGCAACAACAGCAACAACAGCAACAACAGCAACAACAGCAACAACAGCAACAACAGCAACAACAGCAACAACAGCAACAACAGCAACAACAGCAACAACAGCAACAACAGCAACAACAGCAACAACAGCAACAACAGCAACAACAGCAACAACAGCAACAGATTAGATTATTCCTGAGCAAACAGCATTAAATGACCCTGAAGAATCAGTTTAGGCAAGGACTGAGGCAGGCAAGGTGCCATCTCAGCCAGGAGACAACAATACCATGCAAGGGAAATGGGGACAGACAAGGACCAAATAACATATTTGCATCTTCAGTAAGAAGCTTCATCAGAAGACGGGCAAAACTGAGATCACCTGCAGGAGAACATCTAAACAGGAAACATCCCTAAGCTGACCCAGGGAATATGACACAGTTAGCTTGTTAGGAAAGGACAGCACACACTTAACAGAGCCTGCAGTTGAAGAATGAGTCACTGCAGTCGCCTTTGATGTGGTACAAGATGCTATCACCAGATTTATATATCTATCAATGTAGAAAGTCTGCTCCTGAAAATTATGAGATTCCAGGCATTCTGAAAGCACGGCAGTGCCTAACCCTTCCACTGACGTGGTAACACAGATGAAAAACCACGGTATCACCAAACAGATCAGCAGATGCCACTGTAAACTGAAATTAAACCCACCGACTAGACAAGCTCATTCCTGCCTACTTCAAAGGAGGTCTCTTCCCCCATGGGCACAACACATTTCACAAAGATCAGCGCTGACACTTTTTAAATATAGCAAATACCTCTTTCTTAGTACATTGAGATCACTACATTTTAGTGAGGGTCATGAGTAAAACTCAGACAAATCACAAATAGTTCAGGAGACAGTCAAGGAATTGCAGAGTAAAGGAGGAGCATTATGTGGGGAGTGACGGCCTCGGCACAGATTCACTTAAAGGTTGATTCACTTAATAGCACTGGTAAAATTGAATTTTAAAGCGTTTTGCTAACCTTACACTAATTTCACAACTGGACAAGATGAATATACTGCTAATCACATACTGTTCATGTATTATTTGGTGTATTTGATTCAATAGCCCTTAATTATAAAAAATCACCTTTTAAGTCTTCAGAAACAGCACTAGCATACTTGTGGCTACCACTACTTAAAAAATAAAAAAGCCACATTCAAACATAAGAAAAGTTTCAACTCTAGCTATTTACCAATTACTATTAAAGCTTTTTCAGATATACAGTACTATTGCAGTATGTGTGAGTTCTCTGCTTTAAAACTCTGAAACAAAAGATGACAATAGCTACTTGTTCATTACCACAGAACTTCAGAGAGAAGGAGGTTTTTTTAATTAAAGTTATCAAAAGGATTTCCTGACAACATTCCTATTAATTTTTACAACACTCCACATATGTACAGAAACTGAGACTTTGTAGAAGAAATTCTTTGAAATGTAAAATAACACACTATTTCTTCCTCTTTCACCACACTTTCAAAAAGCAGTAACCCTACTTTCAAAAGTAGTAACTCAAGGCATATGGGGTAACTCTTTCTGTCCTCTGTCTCTGGTTCAGTTGCCTTCAGGCACTTCTTAGCTATTATCTGAATGTAACAGTCAAAATGAAATTTAACTCTTTTGCTGGGTACAAAGGGAAAGCTGAAAAATGGTCTGTTACTGGCAGAAAATTGAAGACAAATAGCTCTGTTTGATATCGTTCATATGTAAAGTGTATATCAGGGCAAAGCCACTCAACATCATACAAATGCTCCTTTGAAGTGACCTCTGAAGACCTCCAGTCCCAGCTCCTGCTTGGGTTACTATTCCTGCTCACACCACAGCAGGTCACTCATTTGAGGGCTGGCATTTTCCAGCAGATGCTCAAAAACCCCAGCGGATGGAAACTCACCATAGCCTCAGGATAACCTGGTCCCAGTGCCGCACTATCCTCATGCATGAGATGTTTTTCCTAATGTCCAATAGGAACCTCTCAAGCTGCAATTTTTAGTCATGGAGGTTTGGGGGTGTGTTTTGTTTTTACACTCTGTGCCACTACCAACAAGGGAAAGTGTAGAGTCCTGCATCTGGGCAGGAACAACTCCAGGTTCCAGTATAGGTTGGGAAATTACACATTAGAGAGCAGTGTAGGGGAAAGGGACCTGGGGGTCCTGGTGGACAACAAGATGACCATGAGCCAGCACTGTGCCCTTGCGGCCAGGAAGGCCAATGGCATTCTGGGGTGTATTAGAAGGGGGGTGGTTAGTAGATCGAGAGAGGTCCTCCTTCCCCTCTACTCCGCCCTGGTGAGACCACATCTGGAATACTGTGTCCAGTTCTGGGCCCCTCAGTTCAAGAAGGACAGGGAACTGCTGGAGAGAGTCCAGCGTAGGGCAACAAAGATGATTAAGGGAGTGGAGCATCTCCCTTATGAAGAAAGGCTGAGGGAGCTGGGTCTCTTTAGTTTGGAGAAGAGGAGACTGAGGGGTGACCTTATTAATGTTTAAAACTTGGCCACCCTTGCAACTGCTCTTCAGGCAATTGGGAGCTGCTCTTAGACTGCTTCCCAGCCTCCTCTTTCCTGGACTAAACAAGCCTGGCTTACTCATCCTCCACTCACTGCCTGCCACCAACTAGATTCTAAGCCTTCAAGCCTAGCAGTCCAGCCAATTTTCAACCTGCCTACCAAGCAGTCTGTTCTTCTAAACCATTGTGCCTCAAGGACCACAAGAAATGCTTTTGAAGCACACAGGGTTTGTTTCCATCATCACCTTTTCTAATAGTGAGCAAAGAAAATTTCATACAGGATTGCTATGTCTGTCTCCTAAGACAGCTTTTTGAAGTGGTATGGTTCCTGGCTTTTCTGGGCTAAGTCCCTCAGACACTTTTTAGCCTTCTGTGGATTTTCCATTTTGAGTAGTTTCTGTGCTTTGGTACAGTTACCTGTTGGAAATCTTGACATGATTCTTCAGACATTAGTAAGAAATAGAGAGAAGTGCACATACTTGTAACACACACAAGCACATATAATATACATGCATGACATGATTGATTCAACTTGTAATTAGAAATCTGCCAATTTACACAAGTACTTATTACCTAATTTAGCAAATGTAGTAAATGCAAACATATAAAGTATCACACAGATGTAAAGTAACAAATTAGAAACACATAGGAGAAATATTACATCTTGTTTAGATTGCTCCTTCCTCCGACACATACTTATTTCACACACTTCAAAAGGGATGTATAAAAAATCCAGTTCAAACAACTCAAGATGGATTGTTTCGTTTGTTTGTGGGTTTTGTTTGTTTGGCTTTTTTTGTTTGTTTTAAATCCTACACTTTAACCTATTCCTTTTTTCTTCAGTTACTATTTTGAGTTCAAACTTAGTGCCCTTAGGCACTGAATATCACATTATTTAACTGCTGGCTAAAGGTCTTTTGTTGAAGCTATGTAAAGAACATTATGTGAAGAACTGTACACAGATGAAGTGAGCAGAGAAGTGAAAGCTTTCTAATAGAACTTCAGGAACCCTGAGTTTTGGTAGTTGGCCCAAAAGGGAAGGACAAAAGAAAGAAAAAGTACGAAGAAAAAAAAAAAATGAAAAAAAAAAAAAAAAATTGGATAACAGAGCATGGAACTATAGTAACAGATTTAATAAAGTCTCCAAACAGCTGTATGACTTAATGTCTTGCAGGAGATAATCATGACTAATCGTACACTAACAAACCTTCTTTGGTTCCAACTTGCACTACAAAACAAAAACGAGTTTATATTTTACTTTACATGTTTATGCTTTATAACCTTCAAGTATTCTGCCAGCCCTTTGCCTAGTACTCTGGCTTCTGCTCAAAGAAGAAGATGGCATTTAAAAGGAGGTTTTGCACATGATAAATCTTCTTGTAATGAAAGTAGCCTCTATTGAGATCTGTCTTCAGGACAAACTCTTTCGTCTTGGTCCTGAACTTCTCAATATCTTTTAAAGCTAGATAAATAATACGTTTTAGCCAAGATAAAGAATTCCTTTTGCTAAATGTTAGATTAGGTAACTTTTTGGTGTTATCACATGCCCTAAAATCTAATTATTCTACAGTGTTTCAATAAGCATTTATTCCAAAGTCCACAGGTAAAGCCTTGGCTGCAGTGGAATCAATATTAAAGCTCCTGCTGACTTGAATATGAAAGGAATTCCATCTATAATAAATACATAAAGCTGCTGGAATAATTACTTTATAATGGACTGATAACAATATCATCTGCCTTTTTTTTCAGTTATAGGCCAATAATTATCCTGAAAAAATAGGTTTATTAGTATGTTGCATATTCATATAATAAATATGCATTCCAGTCATTTAAAAAAAAAAAAAAAATCAACGAAACGCTCTGCAATATTACAATTAACAGTTAAACCTATTATAGCAATATCTTTCTTTTATCCTACGGTTAAAAGAAATGTCAAGCTGGTCCTTTTGATAATATTTTTTCACATTTATTCCTGCCTCACTTTTTTCCTTGTAACAATATTATGCAGTAAAGAGCCATCACGTAACATACAGACTCTAGCCAAGGACTGCTCCCTATCTCTGGCCTCTTCCCCCAGCCCAAAACTATTTAAATATTTAATTAATTAATCCAGAATCATGAGTTGTGCTGGAGGTGCAAATGAAGAGGCAAGCATTGAACATTTCCAGCAGAAAGCACTGTGGAAGTTTTATAGGTATTATATTATAGTTAATTCCAGTAAGAACAGAATTATTTGTAGGTGTACTGCTCTACAGAAATACAAAAGTATTGGTAACTGTGAGAGTATGCATATTTAAAAGATTACAGTCTGCATATGAAAGAGACTCCTTGCCAAATAAAGGAAGAGTGAAACACTCAGAAGTTAATCTGATTCCACATCTGTACTTTGTAAGCAAGGAAAAAGCATATCAGGCTAACTTTTAATTTTTAATGTTATTTTCTGAATAAATATTCTTCAAGAATAATTATTATTCTTTATTTCTATCAGTCATATATTGTTTGGATAATAGGTAGGCATTTGACCCTCATCTATATATTAATCCTGTATTAGATACAGTAGAAGAATAATTTGAAGTTCATCAGCCAGGATGAATGAGATAGAACCTGTTGTATCCACAGTGAAAGAAAAGCTGTTTATAGTCCTATTTTTCTTAACTTTAAAATATTTACAGTTCTTTTACAATATGATCTCTAAATGCCCCAGCAGTATCTGGAACTGTGATGACAAGAAGCAGCCATAACAAAATGTGTAACTACTTGAACTATTTTTTTAGTTCCTAAGTGGGAAGGAACGGAGGAAGAGTGGAAAGGAGAGGAGAGAAAGAGGGGAGAGGAGAAGAAATAATAGGAAAAAACACCATTCTGGATGAATCACTCACACCAGCTTTTCAAGGATTGTCAGATAGTAAACAGCTCTATGATCAACAGTATCAAAGACTGACATTAAGATATAACCAGCCCAAATGCCCACCCTTCACCCATCAACATCATGAGGTCATCACAACTTCCTCCTCTTCCTACAATAAAACCTCTTTAACATTCTTCTTTTCTGCTACATTCCAGAGCATAAATCTGGTACATAAAATTTTTGAAGTTTTCTTATCTACTCTTCCTCTGAGGAAGGGGGAGGTGTTTTAAATATTCTGCACTCACAAGTCACTCTATACAAAATGATGTGAATAGATACTGAAAACTGTTAAAGTCAAAACAAAGCCTAGCAGTATACAGCAATGGATCAATTTTCCAGGTGTTTCTTGTCCTTTGAAAGCTACTTACCCAGGTTTTAACAAACACCTTATTAAAACAGTCTGGGACAGGAGGAACTACAAGTCTCCTTGGAAAAATACAACAACTTACTACACATGAAAAATAATGTCAATAGAGAACACATGCTGTAAGATTTAACGCTGAGAGAGACCAGGAAGTAAGAACAAACAGTAAACCAGAAAAAGAGCTGCCCAGCTGGGGATATTTATACCTACTAAGAGATAAAAACATTATTTGCCTACTTTATAAAGACAAAAAAAAAATCTTATGTGTTTGGCAGGTTGGGGTGGAAAAAAGGTAGTGAATATTTTCAAATATGTAATCTTTCCAATTCTTCTGCTACTCAGGTTTTTTGTTGGTTTTTTTTTTTTTTTTTTAATTTTCCTACAGGAAACTGATATAGCAAAGTTTTGGAAAAAAGTAACTAAATTCTTAAAGGTAAAAAACCATCAACAAATTATAATTGGAAATAGTATCTATGGCAACAATAGAAACTCGAGTGAATGTGAAAACTGTCACATATAAATGCTCAAACCCAGCACTTTCAATTTGTTTTCAGTTTTATTGCAACATCATTTACAAACTACATCCCAAATTAGCTTTGTTAGTACTAGAGACCACACACATGCCCACACAGTATCAGTCAGTTTGTCCTGAAAGACTGTACATACCAAGTGAGGTAGAAATGGAATGGACAACAGAACCGTATTAACCCAATTTTCCAGACTGTGCATGGCACGGAGTGGTTACAAGTACAAGAAGCTAACTTTCACAAAATCGTGGAATGAAACTGGATCTCTTCTCAGTTAAAAGCTTTAGTTTCAATGCCATTTCTTAAAATCTGCTTGTATCTCATTTTCTAATACTAGCTATGACTCTCTGTATACTTTTAAATGCATGAGATTAGTACCCTTTACAGAAATATTCTTTAAAATCTCACCTATTCGAAAATTTCACTTTGGATCTTAAGTCAGACTTTGTTGGAAAGCAAAGCTTAATTTGATGTCCCTTTTCTTTATGGTTCCTTCAGTTTATATTGTGCAGCACTTGTTAAGAGCAGATACTAGCAAACATTTGGGAAAAAGATTATCCACAGTCCATGCGGAATTTAGTCTGAATA
Organism: Nesoenas mayeri; assembly: GCF_963082525.1. Taxonomy (NCBI): domain Eukaryota; kingdom Metazoa; phylum Chordata; class Aves; order Columbiformes; family Columbidae; genus Nesoenas; species Nesoenas mayeri. The sequence continues at coordinate 33,503,997 of NC_137540.1, forward strand.
AATAGACTCTATGGATACGGTATGTGTTAAACAGCTACATCTCATTTTAGGTATTATTCACAATGAAAAATATAATCCTGTCCTGATCATGTTTCAAGGTGTGGGGGGGAAGATAAAAACACTGCATTAATCTTTAGAAATACCAGTCCTGAGATACTTTGTTTTGCTCTTTCCATTGTGTTGCTATTTGTGTGGATTTTCTTTTTAATTCTTCATACAGTAGAGCACTATAATGATAGCAATTCAAACATATATGAAGATAGCCAGTCATATTTCAAGTTCTGAAAATAAAGTGCTGTTCAAGACAAATTTGAAAAGCATTACTGCTTAGCTATGTGAAAATAACCTTTCTTTAGTCAGAAAATTACAGTGATCAAGTTGTGTAAAAGAAGACATAAAAGAAAACCAAAGATATAAGGGTTTTGTACAAAACAATTGAAGGTGTGACTGCAGCACATGTAGAGCTAGTTTTAACTATAAAGAAAGAGTAACTACAACAATGAAGTAAATGTGGCATTCAGTTCACTGCCAAAAATGCAGAGGGTCCTAAGCAAACTACAAAGTTTGGCACAAACTCTTGGTACAGAAATAACACTGCTACTGGAAATTCCAAAATCCAGCTTAAAGCTCAGGCTTGCGTTATTAAATCTATCTCCAGCATATCCTTATGTTAAAGAGGCGACAGAAAGTACTATAAAGAAATTATTTAGCATCTGTTTTCTGAACTGGAATACACTATACTTCCAAATTAAGAGAAAAAAAACATACACATTTAATGTCCATTAAAGTAAAAAAAAATCATCTGGTGTTAGGCTGCTTAAAAAAAAAGTTGTCATGCAATATCAATAGTGATCTGCAGAGATGAATGCAATGTAACTCTCACTGAACTAGAAGATCTTCAAACAGACAGAACACAGCACAGAACCAAACTTGAAACACTGATTTCTAATAACTTTGCACGGAAGATCAAATCATTCAACACTCTAGGAAAAGTACTCTTCCCAAAGAGGATATGCATGTCTAGAAGCAATTCAGAAAGGAAGCACAAGCCCAGCTAGAAAACAGTCTGTCACTTTGCAAGGACAAAATGAAAAGTTTTTGTACAGTGTAAAATCACCATATGTTAGAATAATATTTTTTACAGCTTCTTCTGTTAACATGCCTCTCTGATCCCGCTGGTTACTGAACTCACTTTTACATGAACACCAAGGATATATTTTGTAGACAGACCACAATGATAAGCAATCAAAACTTAGAATAACTGGTGACAATTTTCTTAGGATAGGATAAAATTTCTAACTTCAGTGAGAGAACTCTTGCCATTTTCTCTAACTTCAGATAAGTAAAATAGATACCATTTTCAGTTAATTGCAAGTAGTATGAGCCTACCTGATCTTTCAGCCTTTATCCACACCAGGGACTTCATGCAAGTCAGTTGAACAATCTTCTCACATTCATACACAATTTATCCTTACTTTACTCTGACCTTTCCATTTTTACAAAGACAGACCATAAAGGCATACTAGAGCAGCCATAAGAGACCTGTGTCCTATGGCACATGCAATACAGTAGCCTATTTTAAGTAAAACCGCTTCCAAAAGACACTTTTGCTGATCTAGGATATGAGGTATCCCTGAGGAGTAACGGCAGGGCCTCAAGGACCATCACAGTCACAACTTACACTACTGAAAAGATTATACAGTGTTGTGGTTCTCAGAAACCTATTACTATAGTGATTTAGGCTTCATTCCCCAGAGCTGCTATTGTTCACCTTATTTCATATGTTAACTTACGATTTTATTTATTCACATACATTTTATTATTTACTTCACACATGAAGCTTAAGCTTTTATCAATAGATCTTCTGACATTTTTTTTCTGCCTACCCTTAATCTCAAAACCTTCTTACAGTATTATGTTTAGCCCAGGATCAAGAAGCCTTATGTGGGATCATCTGAAAAAGCTCCACAGTTGTAAAATGAAAGGTAAGATTTGAAACTCTTAAGTCACTCCCCATTTCTCTGTTTTCAGATAAGTTTCATATTTGTCATCTTTTTTAGAACTACCCAAGGGAACTCTCTGTGATACTCCCAAGGGTCTTGGCAAAGCTGTACAGAGATGTATTACTTGAACGTAACTTGCTCAATCACAGGCACCATGTAAAAAGCTACTGTTCAGTGCAAAATCCAGCATGCCAGGTACATTGCTTTCCACAATTGTCCTATCCTCAGTGTTATTCAGGATCACATTTAAGTAACAGATCAGTATTCCACCCGATCTATCGCTTTACCTGTTTTTAAACTTTAATCCTTGCCAAACCATCCATAACATTCTTCAGCATTCTTCAAATTCTTTGGAAAACACATATAGGCATATGGAAGGATTGGGGAAAGCAATGGTTAAAATGCATTTTGCACGATACACTGCACTTCTGGAGAGCAAGTAAACAGTATAAAATGAAATCAGACCCTTAGTCTCAGTAGTGCAGCTTGTTGACTGCCCCAAGGGCACTGGCATAAGTTTAGAGAACACAGTTTTGGTTTAAGATTCAATGGTAGAACCAATAGTGACCCAGCTTAGCAGTGCTCTGTTGCCCAACATGGATCTTGGAAGCACATCTGTCCACCAGTAAGTAAGAGCTGCTTCACTGATAATTGGGCTAAGTCAGCTGTGTGCTCGGTCAGTATATCGAGTGAAATCCACTTTCCAGTCTCTTCACACACTTTTCAGTAGGTGTTTTGGATGCTTATTATGGCTGAGTCTATATTCTCACTTGAACTCCTTGAGGTGGAATGTGGAACTATTAATTTCACAGTCACAAAACTGCATTTGTTAACTGTAGTTTGGACAAGTGGAATTAAAAGTTCACATCACATGACTCTCAAGGTAATAAAGAAATTTACTAAGGACTCTGTTTACTAAAATGGGTAAACCAAAAATAATTTTGCCCTAGTTACACTTGGAGTCACTAATTACCTGAGTGTTAATCCCCATGCTGTAATTATAAAAGAGGATTATGTACTTTAAAATAGCAGAAAATTGTAGTGATTTCAATGAATTGAAATTGCGCCTTATATTAAGGCACTACATTTTTCCATAGCAGTGGGTTACTACACAGAAGAGAACAGCTTTTATAAATAACCACATCTTGATGTATGTATTTGATTTATAATTTTATGCCTAAGAATTCCAATGTGTTCCCAACACAAGGCATTTATCAACCGTTTCAACACTAGTAGGTGAAGTCAGTAATACAATTGCAAAACAAACAAGATAAGAACATCAAGCCCTCAAGCTCATGCTCCATGTAAATTAGAATGAACAAAACAATTAATATATGCGTAATCTAATCCAGCACCACAATTAATGAGGCATTTGAGTCACTTGGTGATAAACAGTCTACAATAGCTAAACATGCATATCTCAAACACACGATGGCTGAAGAAGAAAGTAAATATTTTTCATATCTAATCAGTTCCCCCCTGTAGAATTTCAGTAATATCAGTGTCTACAGACTTTGATGGTTTATAATTTTGTTTACGCAGTCCATCAGAGTACTGCATGAAAAAGAATTCTACATACATAGGATGTTTAAGATTAATCTGAAATTTGTTAATTCAGTGCTTATTGAAACTTCTAGCCAAGGCAATTTTATCTTCTGATTTCTAGGCACCTTAGCAGAAGTCTATTTTATGAAAATCTTGCACAATTAAAAAAGAAAAAGTCCAAAGTACTATAGCAGCTGCTTGAAACTGAAGGCTTGAAGTTAAGATTGTAATATGCCACAGGTAAAGTATTATCTGCACATCAAAGCCCCACTGCTGTAAAGAAATATGAAGTGCTGGATGCCAAATGTCAACTGCCTTCATTCTGGAGCTGAATAAGAGAGCAAAGATTCCTGAGTGAAAATCAACAGAGAACGTGTTTTGGGGATGAGAGGGGGTTCTCATTGTTTATATTGTGTGGGTTTGCTACTTTTTTTTTTTTTTTAAATACAGTGTGGTGACATTTTAAAAATATTTCAGGAACTAAATACAGTGAATAGTCTTGGTCTTCTGCAAGAGCAGACAAAGTTAAATAGTGTCTTTGGTAAACCTGTCTTAATGACAGTTTGAGGACTCCTTTCTCACTGACCAGATTTAAGGGAAGTAATCAATTTTACTCTTGCTGGTTGCAATTGAAATTAACACTTTTTTTTTTTTTTTTTTTTTGTAAAGACAGAATGATGAAGTTGGCTTCTGACAACATTATTGTCTCAGAAGATTATTTTAAAACATGGGCATTGCTTGGAATTTTCCTGAGGATGCTTAAAAAAAATAATAATAATTCAAGTGAGGTTCAGAGTAAATTTTTAAACCCAGAGTTGTATTAAGTTCACCTTACTCAGGTGTAGGTCTTCAGCAAGCCTCAGGGTATGAGAGGGTGAAGAGTAAAAGGAGGATTGGTATTTCATGGTGTTACCTATTTGCATAGACCTAAACATTACTGAAACATTTGATTTCACTGCAAATGTAATAGTTCCTCTGCAGCAAAAAACATTTTCAAAATAACCTTTAAGTTGAGCTGTCACTATTAAAAGAAGAAAGGCTGGACCACAAGGAATGAAAAAACATATTTCACTTTAAAGGAAATCTCTTTTAAAGCTAGTAAATACAGACTTGCTAACAGATACACTTTTCTTCACATTGTACTAACTTTACTCAGACTCTGGTTTCAAATCCCATTTCCACCAAAAAATTACTTTGGAGAGAAGTGGAGTTAGCTCTCTATTAAAAGTAATTAGATTAACTCTTTATAGACTATGCTGCAGTAGGATACACATGCTGACACACAAAGAACTGATATTTTATCATTATTATTATAATCTAAAAAGTGGAAAAAAAATCTTTATGTACAGAATGCTCACCTAAACTAGCTAAACATTCTTGGATGAAAAGGTGTTATGAGTTGCATTGCTGCAGAGACAAACCACTTGCATTCATATGTAGGAAATTATCAAAAAACTGATGAAAAAAATCCTCAAGCTCTTCTGTCAATTAAGAACATGTTACTTCACAGAGCAGCAGAAGCAGCTCTAGGGTCCGTAAAAAAGCCTTTTCAGTTTTCACTCTGTGGTTTAACAAAAAAAAAAAAAAAAAAAAAAAAAAAAAAAAAAAAAAAAAAAATTAAAAAAAAATCTTGGCGTAGGATCTGATCCTAATCTTTGCAATTTTTATGGCATGTCTAATTACTGATAAGTGCTCTTCTGGAAGTAACATCAAATCTACTTGTAAGATCCAAGAAGTTCACAGCACAAGTGAAAGTGAGAAAATAATTAAAAAGAACAACAACAAAATGAGTCATCATCTCATTTTGAAATTGGCCAGATCTGATGAAGGCTACAGTGATCACTCACTCCCAGCTCATGGGAATGCAGATTTGCCTCTGGAAGATTCTTGTTTTCCCAAGCTGGAAGAGGAGAGCAAAAACTGTCTCTGATACCTTTGAAGACCAGCTGCAGGCCTAAAACTAATAAAGATGAAAGACTTTGTGCCCACTTCAGAAGAGATGGATGTGAAATATATCAAATATAAGAGGTATACATACCATTAGAATTCATTACTAGCAGAAAAAGAAGGGTAGAAATTAAAAACGTGGCCAGATTCGGACTGGCACATTCCCCAGAATTTTTCAAGTTACAGTCCATGGACACCCTCAAATCCGCATTAAGCAGTCTAATCATTCCACTGGCTTCATGTGCAAACACAAAAAAACATGCCCCAGTTCAGTAGAGAGAGATTTCCAGTGGATTTTAAGAGTGACAAAAATAACAGATAAAGATCTTGCCTCCAGGAGCCCAAGCAATTACACTAGTCAGGAGCACAGAAAGTGTCCTCCTCACCTCCTGTACATTAAATTTCCCATTTCCTCTGTCTTTCTAGCAGAGTTCAGTGCAGTTCTGGCAATGCCAATGGCAGGGCCCTTCTCCAAGGTGCGGGAGGCGAGTCTGCACCAGCACCGAGATGCTGATGTTGCTTTTCTCTTTCTTCCTTGGTAGGGTCAAGTCTGGCACCAGTTGCACTAGGGGACCTTTGGCTTTCAAGTAGTTCCTATTTCTTTGTGATGCCATCTATGCAAGCCACGAGAAAACTACCAATATTCTGGTCAATGTTTTCCTTTTTGGAGGCTGGTAAAAAGCAATTTTTTAATATTTGATGGTGAAAACGGCATAAGCAGAACACCCTGTTTATACAGGTATTCATTCTCTCAAGCACAGAGCGAATAGGCTCTTCTGGGCGCAGTTTTCCTCAGGCACAGCAGAACTATCTAACATATTAGAAGAATGGTACTTAACTGTGAGATAACAGGCAAAAGAATGGATGTGTATCAGGGCATTTCAGACGTTTGCAGTGTTGACAGAGTTTCCTTTAGGAGACTTCCCACAACGACTGGAAGTTTCCACAAGGGTCTGCATTTGCACTTTGTCCGGTGTTGCTTATTATCCTTACTACTTCAGGAGGCGGGTCTAGGAAAATGTTAGGCAAAATCCCAATTGAAACAAAGTAACCTTTGTAAAATAAAAATAGTATAGATTAATAAAGGGGCTGGAAGCACAGTTTCTTTCTTTATTTTGGCAATTTTTCACATACAATTCCTTCCAACCCCCAACAGTCGGAAAATTGCTTTTCATTCCATTTTCTGGTACATCCCGCAGACGATAGTAAACCTGCTTTATCCATTTGCAAAATCACTTGCTTTCCTTGCAACTGCTGGTAAGATTTAAGCTGATAACGAAACGTCTCCCTTACTCAGACACACACGCTGTTCCCCTGGCACAGGCCCCTCAGCCTCTCGCACCCACTGTGGGACGGGATCACTGGGGACAAGGAGCCGACAAAACCAGACATCTGCTCACAGCTCAGCCCCAAATCCTACATTAAGACCATATTGTTGGACTCAAAGGCATTTAGTTCCACTCGTTCAGGTTTTCTATTCTAATAATTCTCTTCACAGGGAAAATAATGTCACATAAATATCGAGCAACATTGATACTTATCAGCAGTTCCCAATTAAATAGCCCAGGGACTTGTTTAATTCAGCATTTGAAGCTTTAACTTTTTCTGTTAACATTAGAAGAGAAAAAGCCAGTTCTGTATTTGTGTTATAAATTTTGTTTTATTAATATTTATTCCAATTCTGGTTACAAACCTGCTTCTCAGTGTTAAAAGGCAGGAGTTAACAAGCTTAGAGGCCTTTTTTGTAAATATAAATTTTAAAAAGCAACTTAGAATAAATACTTGCTGTGTCTATCTACTCAAGGAGATAAATCCTGAAAGATTATGAGAACCATCCCCTTTTTCAGCAGAGCATGTAATTATCTTTTCACCAGACTCATATTACCAACCAGTCTGGGCTAGAAGACCAGTCTTAGATTGCTAACATAACAAAATCTTACACCTTTAGTACAAGTGAATTTATCTTCGGTAAGTCAAAGCAAAAAATTAACCTAAAACATTTAATGACTTCCAAAGCTAATGAAAACCCATTAAACACCCCCCCTTTTTTTTTTTTTAAGTGCACTAAATAATTCACCATTAAATTCTAGATTTTACTATTACCTTAACACAAGAAGTTAATTAAATCTTCCTTCATTATCACTATTATACAAGAACAGGTAGGTGTTCCACTTCCTCCCCGCCTCCCTTTAAATTCAGAGTACTGTACCACTATTAATACCTGAATGTTTAAATTACCCATAGTCATTTAATGACACAATCTCCTGGAATCCTTCTCATCTGCTCTTTCCCTCTTCTATTCCATGTACATTACAGCTGGTAATGTGGATGCAATCCAGATGTTATGTAAAACAGCTGCAAATATGTGCTTCTACCCAAGCCTCCAGTACTTTCACTCATACACAGAAAATGCTTATACTGTCAATGTCTGTGAGATCAGTTCACTGAAAAAAAAAATTAAGTCAGCTGCTATGCCTCATTAACAAAAGTCAAAAAGAACCCCCACTCAAACTCAGCTCTTGCCAAATTTATCAAGTTATTCATTCAATGACATAACGTACCACTTAGTATATCAGTTTCATGGCTTTTTTTCCTAAACATTCAGTATTCATTGCACTTTTTCATTTAGATCCACACATGCATAACATCACTATATAAGAGCTGATTATCTGTTCTCTTCCAAGGTTCATCAGAGTCTTATCTAAATCAGCAGTCCTAGTTCATTAATGACAATGAATACCTAAATCTTCTCCCATTCCATTTCTTTAACACAGAATTATTTCTAGTCACAACACACTTCTCAGGTAAACTAAGTGGAAATATTGATTGATCACAGTAGAAAACACAGATGTGTTTTACTTTAGTATCATGCAAATACCAGTTCTTTGAAGCAGAATATGGAGTATCAAATATCAGTGTTTGTGTACATATTATATAATGAAAAATCAGATTTGTCCAACACTGAAGTAGAAGGTAAACTGAAGACAAAATACGAAATTATTCTGTTAAACCTCATATATTAGACAGTCTCTATCCAGATAGTAAAAGAACTACTCAAAAGGCACTATGTTGAAGGGCACTATGAAATCCTCTTTTTATCTACAAGGCTGCCCAGTTTTAATCATTAGTCATCATACCAAACTTGTTCCCAAGACTCCTTTGCAAGGAAGGGAGGGGAAGCAACCAGTAAACATTCTCTACCATTTTCTACTATTTATGATGCAGAATCCAGTAGATTTCTTTGACTGAATTAAGAAATACTACTTTTATTTTCTTTATGTGCATACATACACAAATACACACACATATATGCACACATAAAAACATCCTATATATAATTCTACATAATCCTGTTTGTGAGGGTACTGTGTTCTGGGAAAAGACCCCACTTCTGTCTAAATTCTGGCTCAGGATGGGTTACCTGTCTTCAGCACGCTGAGCACCCAGGAACAACTCTGAGCCAGACTGTGCAGGGACTCTCCATAACACAATGCTACCTACCTACCCAGCTCTCTATGACCAGTTCCCGTATGTTACTGAGGGGTAGTCTTGCAGAATTTTAGCTTAAATAAGCAGCTGAGCACAATCTGACACAGATGAATAATAAAGGTGTGAGCACAAATGCAAGGAACAGTAAACCAGTTGCTCAGTGTGAGGTTTCAAAGCAGCCCTGAACACTCAGAATTGGTCTGAGATTGCAGGAAGAAAATACTGAAAGCATTTCTACAAATGGAGTACTACAGTATTCTACTACTGTTAGGGTGACCAAGATCAGACAGAATTAAAGAAAACTTTGTTAGGTATATATGTCCTTATTACTGGGGATATATGAAAAAATAAATGCTTCCAATGAATTGAGAAGAATAATGTGTATCACAAAACATAAAAAGAGCCTTACATTGCAGTGCTGCAGCAGCCAGGGTAACAACCACCCACAGTTTCTCATTGCCACAGGTCTCCATGCAGTAGGACTGCGCATAGAACACAGATGTAATTTGTCTCAAGTCATTTCTTATTTCCTTTGTCAGGTCATAATTTTACTGCGTTTGTTTGGGTTTGCAACAAGTCAACTGCAAAAATTTTCTACTGAGAAAACTATTCCATGGATATTGCGGCTTCTCAATTTTCCCACCACAGCAGTGAAAGCAGGTAATGCCCTTTCAAGACACTGCTTAACAAATGTTAACTAACCACTTCATGCAATTGACTATAGACTGGATTATACCTTACATTAAAATGTAAGTGAAGTTATCAAAATGGGCACAAGTATAGTTTTTAGAGTAATGGTTTACTGATGGTTGTATTTCAGAAAACACAGTAGAGCTGTGAAAACATAACATTCAGAAAATTCTGTATTCATGTTTATTCACCATTTTAACTGGCAAAAATAACATCATTTTCATTTCATAGTATTCCAGGCTTTTTGATTCTTTATTTTTGACAACAAAATGTCATTTTACATGACATAACAGTTCACTATCAACTGCAGTCAGTCACTGATAGGAGTGCTAAGAAGTGGTGAAACTTTTGAATACATGTGTCTCAAATAAAAGGCCTTTTTTTCTGCCTAAATTATACTCCTTCATATCCCATTACTCATACTTTCCACTTCTATTTCCAAAAGCAGGATTTTAAATTTCTTACATATCAGAGACAATGCTTTACCTTTTCTTCTTATTTTATTATGTTTATGATTTCCCCCTCCTTTCACTTTTGAAAAATATTAAAGTAAATGAGGAGGAAAACATTTTTATTTAAACAACTTATGCAAACAAAAGGAGTCTTCTATTACCCAACCTTCTGCAGATTAACCCTATTTTCCATTGCTTTCCATTCTTTTACCAGATTCATTCAAGTTACTTTCATCTCTCTAGAAAGATAATCTAGTCAACAGCAGAATATAGACCAAAAAGCCTTTGCCTGTCATAAACAACTACAAATTATGGCTCATAAAACAATAGCACTCCAAAGTTTATTCACTGTATCTTTGTTTCAGAAAGGTATTTTTTAGGCATATTTCCTACATGTTCACCTTCTTTCCTCCTTCCGTGTAACTACCACTATTACTGACAAGTTTGAAAGCGTAGAGAAACAAAACATTTTCTAAGAATTACAAATATCAGCCTAGATGACTTACAGTATCAGAATGTAGGATTGCTACGTGCATGTCAACAGGTGTTTAATATTTCTTCATTTAATTTAACAGTATCTGGGTGTTTCTGCAGCCACCAAGAAGGTGCTTTTTGGAAAGACACAAAGATGAAACATTTTGGTACAAAATGCCTCCGTCCAGAAGGATCGACTACCGTGTGTGTAGTGAGGGAACAGGCAAGCTAAACAAACTATTTTTAAAGCTTATTCTTGCAGCTGTCTTCATTCTCTTATTACAGCTGTGCAAGCTAAGAAAAGTCTACGTCATAATTAACTATTTGGTTTTCACTTTTCATCTCCTCTAGAAAAGACATATAATCAGTCACTTTTATGCTGAAGATTGTAATAAACATAATTACTACTATAGTAATTAAACCAAACTTAACAAGTGATATTTAGTCAGAATCATAGCAGTGCTTACAATGTTAACTGATCTATATAGCTCGTGACAAATTACTCTTAGTAGATACTTCATACGGCAAATGTCATTTCTCTCTTGGCCGCATTACTATCAGATAAAGAGCTCACTTTTTTTTTTTTTTTTAATTAGTTCCCACCAGAAAAGCCCCCAAACTTTCATGATTAATTATAGGATATTTATGTCCTGTTCTGCATTGGTGCTGTTCCTATACTTTATTGGTGGCAACCCAATAGGATTCTAATATCCTGCTCTTACCTCCTTTTTTGTGTCAGGCTATATGTAAATATTCATAATTTTTGATAGCTGTTATATGTAAATATACTTTAAAAAAAAGTCTGTATAAAATATATGAGAGCTTTTCCAGTCTGAATACTTCCCCAGTATTTATTCTCACTATTATTTCTGAGGCCTCTGATTTCTGTAATCACTCTCACAACTTAAAACTCTCACCAAGATCTAAATGATGCAAAAAGAGGCAGCTTCTGCCATGTCCCTGGGTACAGCTCTCAGAACAACACATTATTCATGATGATTAAGTCTAGTGGGATGCGCTCCTCAGAAACAGAGAGGTTGAGTTAGCAGCATCTTCAAAGGAAAAAAAAACCTTCAGAGTAAAACTATTTTTTCAGATAACATCTCCCTGAAGCCCAGTATAAGTCTAACAAAGCAAAATAATTCTGTGTTTGCATGGCTCAAAAATGGTAAGAGTCAACTTTTGTCTCACAGAATCCAAGTTACAGTCAGGAATGTTATTATGAGCACACTTGCCATCTGTACTCAAATGCTAATGGTGCAACTGGATTGACTGTATATGGGCAGATATGGTCTCAGAAAGATTTGGATTACAAACCAGATAAAATATAACAGATGTGCCCATCAGCAGGCAGGCTGGCATTCGCTCCACAGCAGCTGAAGCTTCCAAGAGTAAGCATACTGGAGTAATTCATCTGTTTTGAGCTTTCAAGTCACAAAAAAAGTACAAGTTCAAAAGTACCCTGAATGTGAGGCAAGAGAGAAGAGGAAAAAGAAAAGATTCCTTTCTTGGGCCACGGATGATAAACAAACTCTAACTCTAAACCCTGTAGTATTGTTCTAGTCTGGATCCAGCCTCAGGCAGCTCATTCTGCCATTCCCGCGCATGCCCCGGCTCTGGGATGAGCTGGGTAGACCAGGTTCCTGCCCTCATGGCCTCCAGGAGCAGCAGAAATGGGGTAAAATGAGAATGAACACAGTGATGTGAACCTGCAGCGAGCAACCTTGCATTTCTTGCTCGACTCACATTGATTTAAATATTAGAATGCCCACATGCCCCCAAGTACACACATGCCAAGCACAAGGCTGTGGAGAAAAACATTGCTCTGAGGAGTGATCCTTCCCCAACAGGAGGGCGCTGCCTAAAGCTTGCTAAGGCAGGCACAAAACACACCATTCTACAGCAAACTTGGGCTCCCGCTTGAACTACAGCTAAGCATTATGCACTTCAAGCAGGGTCAAAGGGCCACCTTCCTCAGGGAAAAATGGAGATGTTGGAAAATCCTGGGAAAATATCCCTGAGCTAGGAATTGATCAGCTTTCGAAATCCCATGCAAGTCCATGAAGGCAAAGGGAGGGAAGCACCCACCATCTCTTCTCAGAATCTTGTTTCTGAGTGAAAGTTACCAAAGCCAGTAACAGATTTACACTACAATTTTTTTCGCAGTATGTTCAGATGGTGTTCCACTTGAGAAGACCATAATTCATTGTGTATGTCTACCAGAATGGCAGGCACATCTGAAAAAGTGTTATCCTACTTTAGTAGTTATGGAAAAAAATTGCAACAGATAGAAATACTGTATCCAAACTGAAAGACAGAATTTTGGAAGAAGCCCAATTTTCTTCCACTCTACTGATCTGAGAATGACATAATGACCTGATGAAGTCAACTGCCAAATACTTCTAAGGCAGACTTCAGGAGCACCAGATGGCATTATTCAGAAGTTCTTATAGTCCTACTGGCTGGCTCAACAACATTGAAAAAATTTTGATTTCCATATGAAATCCTACTTCTGACCAAAGTAATATTTCCACTACAAAAAGGTTATGTACTTAGAGGTGACACAAGGCAGATTGGTTTTTGTCTAATAAGTCTCCAGCCTTCATATGAAATTGATATGCAGTTATGTGGCAGAATAAGTTAAAATCAATACTATATATGTATACTAAAATTCTAAACAAATACACAATTGAAAATTAGATCTTGCAGATCATATGCAATTCAACCTTGTCAATTCCAATACTGAGAAAGTTGAGTTCTTCAATCATTCAATTTAATACCAACATAGCTTCTAGTTTTATGTGAATATACTTTATCCTACCTATTTTTTGTCTAACTTGTAAGCATAATTTTAAAGAAAAACATCCAATTCTCTACAAAAGATTCTCCAAAGGCTGTCAGAAATACTTTCTAGAGAGGACTTGAATGTCAAAGTCTAATGCCACAACTTAAGCACTGCAGGATTTGCATTAAAAGCAGCACAGATCTCGGTTTTCAACATATCAGGACATAACTGAATGGATGTTAATATCCTGTGTAAAGGAGGCGCTTTCATAGTAGTTCTTCTCTCTTCTCAATAAGAAAGGAAATAATAGTATAATCTACTTTGTTGTAACTGAAACTGTTCTGGCAGAATGAATGCCAGGTATAAGAGCTCCAGGACTTGATTTTATGTTGGTTCTTGGGAGGCCTGGTCACTTGCTTGAAGGAAAAAAAAAATAAGAAAAAAGTTAAGACTACTCGCTAATAATGTTGCTATTACTACCCCATTCAAGGACTGACATCATGCTGGATATTATCTTTGAGAATCAGTACATAAATATACAAAATGAAATTTTGAGTTCACCTGATTTAACAAAAGTCATTAACTAGCAATTATTTTTTAATGAGCTTGTTATACAAAGCAAGGGCAACAAAAAGAAAGGTTAATGACAACACTCCGGCTCCTTTTCCTCCTCCTCTTTGTCGTTCAACTTGACTGAAGTTTAGTTTGACCTTCCAGCAAGTAAGCTTTCATTGCTACAAAGTCTGCCGATCTTATTTCAACATCCCTAACTCCGCTCGTATTTCTGGTGAGCATTTGTAAAAAAGCACAGATTAACAATCAAGATCAGAATTAGCAAGTGAGCTGGACAACATGAAAATATCTTTTACCATATGGTCTCCAGGAGGCTGCACATGAGCACAACTGCCCTTTTCCAAAATGCTGGGGGCACAGCAGGCAGATCGTGCTTCTACCTTCCAGCCCAACATCAGACTACTTAGAGGCAAATCAGTAATGTAACATCTCCAGTATGAGATAATGATTAAGAGGAGACCAAAACACACACACAAAACAGACCAAAAATATTAAACATTGCTGGAAATGTTTCACTTCTTTATATAAAACATGCAACATTGTCTTTGAAAGGTACTGAAATAAATTAATATTGAGGCATGTAGTAGCTGGGGGAAGTCTGGTATTTAGTAGGGGATCCTCATTTGCACGTCTGATTTCTCTAAAGTCAGCATGAGCAAAAGGCAGAGCAGGTTTTTGTTCTTTGAAGATTATTCTGTGCTCTTAATTCCGATCAGTCTGAAATAAGAAAAGAGTGTTGCAATGCCTTGGTATGTTAATGGGGACTTTAATAAGTTATTTATGTGAACTGTAAATTTACAAAATCCCTCAAAACAAACAAACAAAAAACCCACATCAATGAGCCACATTTCTCCCTGTGAAACAGCTCATTATTTACAACCTCAATTTTGAAAACACTTATTCATGTGCCTAATGTTAAAGACTGCAGTTAGTACCACAAAGGTCAATGAAATCATACAAGTAGATTTATATCTACCCAAAAGCATGCACATAAATGAGTAAAGTGTTTTTAATGGAATTTTTTGTTCGAATGGAATTTATGTAGAAACCTTTATTTTTTTTTATTATTTTTAGATGACATTTATAAGAGTGCTTTGCATCAGAAGTGGTTTCCACAAAGATGAATAACTGGTAAAATATAGAAAATGAAGGATAGGTATGTATTTCTGTGGGTTTTTGTTGTTGTTGTTGGTTGGGTTGGTTAGTGGTGGTGGTTGTTTTTGGGGAGGATTGTGTGGGTTTTTTTGTTTTTTGTTGTTGTTTTGTTTGTTTGGTTTTTGTTTGCTTGTTTAATTAATAGCCAATCAATGTAGTCTCTCAAGAAACAGTGCTGGGACTACTGTTGCTGGTATATTAGCGATTTTAGAAAGTAGCAGAAAAGTGAAACAACAAAAAAGTTAATTAGAATGACCAGCTCTAAAAACAACCAACTAACCAACCCAAAAAACATGAGAAGCTGGAGGCATTCACAACAGTAGCTGATAAAACTACATCTTCAATAACCACCAAGGAATATTCAGAAACAAAGCCCTGGTATCACTACCAGAGCCCCTTGAAACCATCAGATCAAACTTCAGCTATGATCAGAAACAGAACATTAAGATTATTATGCCAAAAAAATAGGCAAGGAGGAGGCTCCAGGGAACAGCAGTCCATGTCGGTTCAATTCCCAGGCAAGGCTTTCTATGCTCAACATCAAATTCCCCGTCAATTTTCCTCATAGCCAAACGGAGGAGATACAGACTGGATGGGATGCATGGTGAGTGGAGAACTGCCTGGACCATCAGGCTGAAAAGGTGGTTTGACATAGTGTGTATTGGTGCTGATACTGTCTAATATTTTTACCAGTAACCCAGGCAAAAGGAAGCAGGGCAAGCCCAGTGTGTCTGAAAGTGAGAAGAACATGGGTGATGCTGCAGACAGGCTGAAAGGTAAGGCTGCTGCACAGAGGGACCTGTGGGCTACAGGAGCAGCCCCTCAGGAGCCTGTGGAGGGTCAGCCCAGGGAAATGCAGTGGCCTGCAGGGACCAGGGCAGGTGGGGGTTGCTGCTGCTGAGGTGGCAGCTCTGCAGGGAAGGTCCTGGGGATCCTGGTGGGCAGCCAAAGGAAGGAGTCAGCAGGGCACCCTTGCGGCAACAAGGGCTAAACACACACTCAGCTGCACAAGCCACCAGATGACAGAATTCATTGCTCCTCAGGCTGCATCAAGAGACCTGTGCCCAACACAGAGCAGTGGACAAACGAGTTGGTTCAGTGGAGGACCGCTCAAAGTGCTCAAGTGTTTGCAGCAAGTGATGCAGGAGGAATGACTGAAGAACCTGGGTTTGTTTAGCCTGGAGAAGAGAAAGCTAAGGATGTGTCTCATAGCAGTATTCTGCCACCTCAAGGGGCGTCATAGATGATACAGTCTGACTCAGGGCACAAGTAATAAGACAAAAACCATGTCTTCATACAGAGCAATCAAGCACTGGGACAGGCTCCCAGCCAGGCTGCGAATCTCCATTCTTAGCAACTTCCAAAATTCAGCTGGGTAAGACTCTGAGCAGCCTCACCTAACTTAGCCTTGCTTCAAGGAGGAGGCTGGATGAGGTCACCTCCAGAGTTTCCCTCCAGACTGACTTACCGTATGATTCCAGGATAACTGGTGTGCAACAGCTTCGTTATGATGCAATGAAGCCAGAAAGCAGTTGAACTGCAAGTCCAAAGATTACAAATGGACTTTTCATACTCATTAATAAAGCACAGCTGCTTTCTTCAGACTGTAAATACTTCAAACACAGAACCTCAAGCGTGGTTGCACTTGAAGTCTGTTCTTGATCTGCATTCTGCACCAGGTCTTACCATGAACTCCAGACAGATGCAGGCTGTCTCCTAACAAACTCAGTGCTCCAGGCACGAGGACAAAGATCTGCACCATTCAGTGGTTAAGTGATGCTATGTAAGACCAGATCTTTTCTTCTGTGCTTGTCCTGTGTACTTTTTCATGATAACTACCTGGAGCACTGAGGGTAATCTAGAATTCAAATAACCATTCAGAAATGCTACTTTTTTGTGTGTGCAGAACTACTGAGAAAAATATGTTTAAGATTAATATAGAGCTAGATTACCGTTGAGATCAATCCTGTAAAATTTAAAATAGTTTCAACTTCAAATTATATAACTGCTTCATGCAAAATCACACAACAACACTAACACTTTTTGATAACTTATGTATTATGCTAAAACATTAGAATAACTTCCATAGAAAAAGAACAAGACATTTTCTAACAGGCAAATCTAACCCCATGTACAAAGAATTCAAATAGTGAATCCCAAAAGTCAAGGTAGGAAAAAGGACGCATAGAAATGACAAGTTGTAATTGCTGTATGTACACAGAAAATGTATGCCTATGTATTAATGATATGCCCTAGCGACAACCAGATACAGATTCTTTTCAGGGATGGGGTGGAGTATTCCTTCTTCTCACTCCACAGGCAGACTGTGTGGATCGGACCCTGTATATGAAGGAATTAGTAAATATATGTGTCCCTGAGAAGAAAGGTAGGTGTCATGATGTATGATTGACAGCAGAATAGTATTTCCTGTATTAACAGCATTCTGCTTTATTTTGCACAAATAGGATTTACTGTTTAAACTGCAATTACATGACAGTCATTCCCACTTAAGATGATGCTACCTCATGAAGAAACATCCATGGATGTCCTGCAAGATATTCTGTAAACTTCTCCTAAGCGCTAAAGAAAACGCTAAAAATTTACTATCAAAATGCAACAGCTTTAAAAAGATCAAATCTGCTTCGTGACTTCAACTAGGTAGAAGAGAATTTATATGGAGTAAAGAAAAAAGTATAAGAAAAAGTGTACCCACAGAATCTCTCCTTTATAAACTCAGGAATACATTTCTGGAATTTCAAACACTGTTTTTTCTATGTACATTCAACATTAAAGCAGGAAAAATAAAATGAAAGAAAAAAAAACCCAAAACCTCAAGATTAAACGTCATAGAGCTTTTAAATAAACAACATAGTTTGATCCAGGATTGTGACCAGTTCTGCCAACACACTCATCAGGGTTATAAAGTTATTCTGAAAGTGTGCCAAAAAGATATCCTCTAAGAATCCAACTCTTTCCCTGGAAACAATAGACTTATTGCAAGTTGCAAGAAATGAAGCGCTCCTTGCACTGACAATGTCCCAGAGCATGCTGCTTAAAACTGATGCAGGCACATTCAAACATCTGCAGCTAGGGCAAAGAGGACAAGGTCCGTGTTGTATAGAATTAATAAATATATGTGCTATAGAAATGTTTTAGTGAAACAAAAGAATGATTGTAACGGTTCCACCTGCCAGAAGACTCCTACCTACATAACAATACTAGGACATTGCCTAAAGGCTGGTTGTATAAATGGATATTCAGTAAGACTAATATACCTAAAGTGGCCTTTCCTGCCATCACTTCATTTCCACCCAAAAGAACAAATATATTAATGAGTTTTTTATTAATGTAATGTGATCTAAGTATGCTTTTCCATTATTTTTATGTTGTTATATTTGTCTGCTCATTCTTTACATGGTTTTTGCATTTGGCAGGGGCTGAGTACAAAAAGAAATCATTTGATTGCATCTGAAAGTGTATGAAAGGATATAAGACAGCTCTGTTTCTCTCTATTGTCCCATTAGGTGTGCAGCTTCTGGAGATGAAATGGGGAAAAATATTAAAAATTTAGTTTGCATAAGCTGTCATCTTTTTATGCCCAAATTTTTGTTGAGAAATTGGAAAGTGACATTGCAAGCAGATACTAACTCATTATTTCATATAACCTCTAGCAGCAAAGTGTCTGTGCAAATCCAGTAGATTCTAAGTGAAACATCTAGAAAACTCAGTGGCTCAGTCAGTCTCTTGAACTTCTCTGTCTCATTCCATTTATCTTCTTTCCTCCAATCACTTATATCTAATTTAACACCAACCATCACCAACATTTACTGCCAGCAATTGTTACAACACTATTCATACAGGTTAATTTCTACAAGAACAGGTCCTTAGATAACAATGATAAATTGTAAAGTAGCTGTAGGGTGCCACAAACTTCAGGATTCTCTAGACAATGTTAGGAATAATCAATAAATTAGTAATTGTGTAACTTCTCGAGGGTACTAAAAGTATGGAAAAGAGGGCTGAAGAAAAATGAAAACATCAGTAAAGTAACAAAGATTCTCTTTGCTAATTTGGAGGACATGGTGGGAGTGGTTGGGGAAGTCCTCTAGACTGACCATAACTCCTGGGCACTGCCAACCAGAAACAGTATTTCTCTTTGGACTCTTCTGTTTTCCTACTCTGTGCCCAACTAGCTGGCAGTAAAGCAGATTTATAGAGTAAAAACAAATCGGTATTATTCCTTCCTGACTCCTGTTTTCTTCTTGATTATCTTCTGAAAGCTTTGTAATAGAGCCAAAGGTAATTTATAGCCAAAGTTAAACGAAATGAGTAACAGGAAACTGCAAAGTGTTAGATTTCTTTACAGGCTAGCACTCTAAAAGGTAGACAAAACAAACTGGCTTAGGGAGGCAGCTCTAGTAAACTACGCTTCATTAAACACATGAAGAGTTTAATTCTGCTCAATAAGCTTTTGTTGAATATCTGCTTTCTTGAAATCAAATTGGTCATAAAAAAGAAAAAGTGAGGTAACTTTAAAGGATTATAGCAGGAAGGCATCTGTTGTCCCACAGACATTCAATGCATTCATACTGTATTAGTGAAAGGGCTGAGAAAAAGTGACGGAAACTCCAATTTCGCAGGACTACAAAGTCTAGTGCTATTCAAGCTATTCATCAGTCAGATGGTCAAATGAGGTTAATGACTCTAACTTCGAACATGCTTCCCCAAAAACCATGCTGTGATCATTGCTCCTGGGACCAGCACTGCAGGAAAAGCATTTCCACCAACTTCATGCTATGAATGGCTAAAGAAACAGACCAGCCAACACCTCTACACAACAGTCCACACAAACTGTTCACAAACTCCATGTTTAATACAAGTGTATGGCAAACCCAAGAACTTCCTTCTGCAAAATTACCACTACTGTGTCTTAGTCATTCTCACCTGAGGTAAGCAGGAAGCTTCCAAGGACCTTTATTCCTACATTAACTCTTCATAGCATCTCCATTTGCTGTTCCACAAATCAAACCTCTTTAAATTAACATATACTTTCATTAACCTCGCATTCCTTCCTAATGAGACAGAAAAAAACATTCACTTCTATCTGGATGTCCAACCAGACTGACAAATACCTCTGTAGAAAAAAAAAAAAAAAAGTTAGGAATATTTTCTTCTTTTGTTTTGTTTGTTTGCTTTCTTGTCCTCTCAAGGACCACACTAGGTCAGTCACTTCTAAGGTGAAGCTGGGAGTGATCAACGTTCTGCAAAGCAGGACCAGACACAGGAAGACAGCATCAGGAGCTAAGAGGATGGCAGGGCTCATATCCTTCAAGTACTCTCATTTCTACAGAAGACATTGTCCTTGCCAGTTGTATTGGGTTTGCATGGCAAGGTTTTGGTATTGAGGAGGGGCTACACGGGTGGCTTCTGAGAGAAGCTGAGCTCCTCAGTAGTGGTGGCAGCACCTCTGTGATAACATATTTAAGAAGGGGGGAAAAAAACCCAGGAACAGTAGCTAAAGAGACAGGTGAGAATATGTGAGAGAAACAATTCTGCAGACACCAACGTCAGTGAAGATGGAGGGGGAATAGATGCTTCAGATGCTGGAGTAGAGATTCCCTTGCAGCCCATGGAGGTCCACAGGGCAGCAGATATCCTCCTGGAGCCCATGGAGAACCACATGTCAGAGCAGATGAATGTGCCTGAAGGAGGTTGTGACCTCATGGGAAGCCCACACTGGAGCAGGCTCCTGGCAGGACTTGTGACCCCATGGAGAGAGAAGCCCATGCTGGAGCAGGTTTCCTGGCAGGACTTGTGACCCCATAGGAGACCCAGGCTGTGGAAGATTATTCCTGCAGGACTGCACCCTAGGGAAGGGACCCACCCTGGAGCAGTTCATGAAGAACCGCAGCCTGTGGGAAGGACCTGAGCTGGAGAATTTTGTGGAGGACTGTCTCCCATGGGAGGGGAACCCACACTGGAGCAGGGGAAGTGTGTGAGGAACAAGGACTGACAGAGACAATGTGTGATGAACTGACCACAACCCCAGGTCCCCATCCCTCTGTGCCACTCATAGGGAATAGGCAGAGGAACTGGGAGTGAAGTTAAGTCCAGGAAGATGGGAGGGGTTGAGAGGGAAAGTTATTTAGTTTTATTTCTCATTAACCTACTCTGATTTTGATTGGCAATAAATTAAACTAATTTCCCCAAGTCATGTGATGGTAATTGGTGAGTGATCTCTTAGCCTGAACTACTGGAGACCTTATCTCAACCCAGGAGCCTTTCATCATATTTTTCTCTCCCTGCCCATCTGAGTAGGGCAGTGACAGAATGGCTCTGGTGGTCACCTGGCATCCAGACAAGGTCAACCCACCACACTAGTGTAAGGGCTACATTCAGCCCACATGAGGAACACACATGGTAGTTTTTCCTGAGGGTCTAGACCCCCAGCTGGGAGCCACTGTGACTCCTGACTTACCAGTGTGCTTCAGTGTCACAAAAACATTTAGAAAAGTCTAGAAGGCCAAAGCTAGGGAATAGCTTCTATTCAAGGCACAAGTAAATAATCTACAGTTCTTCAGCCTAGAAAAGGCAGGACAAAGGAGTAGTTTCACAGGTTCTGTCATCATAGCACAGGTTCACAGAGAAAGACAAGTGGAAAGAGGTTCAACCGCTGAGGAACCACAAGTACAACCAGTAAGTAGTGAGCCTAAAACAAAAGAAAGTAGTTCTTTACAAAAATACATGGCTAACCTGTAAATATTTTTACCACAGAGCATTGCGAATGCTGAAAATATGCACAGATTGAAGGGGAAGCTGGACATGTTACCAGAATAAAAGTCCACTGTGCACAGAAACTGCCTCTGACTCAAGGAACCTCTGAATAACAGATGACTGCAGCCTGGGGGAGAATTCATGGATACTGTAGGCTTATTCTCTAGTTTATTTACCAAAACTGCTTATGTTTAGCCTATGTTCAGACAGGGAACTCTGGCCTATAAAGACCTCTGAACATGCCTATACTCATATTTTACAGAAAAGGAAGTTACATGTGTATTTGCAGGTTTTTCTTTTATTTTCCTCCAATATTCCACATTTCCATCATCAAAACCATATCCAAAGTGACAGATTAACATAATGGCTAAGGATGATATTGATTTTTATGTTAGTAATTGTTTCAGATCAAATTGTACTTAAAGAGTACCTTGTCCTTATTCAGTATAGTTTGGCACAATAACGTGGCATAATTCAGAAAAAAAGGATAAATATTGAGTTTGTAAATAACGTCTTATAAACTGCATCACAGTTAGAGACATAACTATTTAGTCATTTTGCAGTTTCTCCAAGGCACACAAATAAATCTAGTCTCGAATTAACAAAAATCTGATTTCCCCAATCTGCATGCTATGATTTTTAAAAACACAATAAATACTATGAAGTAACTTATTTAAAACACAGCAAAATACTAGGTTGCTAGCAGTACTAAGTCAAGGATTTGCATTTTGATACTCTGACACATGCTACATGTTAGTCTGCCCAACCTGTATGACCAGACACTCTCAAAGACTCCAAAAGAATATTTTGAAAGAAACATTTTGCAATCTAAGCTTTTTAACATGAACACAGGATATTTAAACATTAAAGTTAGAAGCCTAGTATGTTTTTAATACAAACTCTTTTCAGAGGGTGTTGGTTTTTTTTTTTTTTATCCTTGCTGAGGACCACCTTCTGTACTTGCCCACATCTGAGCTCCTTCTTCCCTGCTGTTTCCCCAGGTGCTGTAATGTTGCATTCTTTATTGCCTGTATCACATTCTCAGGAAGAGAGATGAAGAGTGCTCCTATTCCCATTTGTGGGTAGTTTAGTATCTTCTGGGATGCAAAAGCAGCTGAGGAGGACTTAGAAATACCTCCCTCCTTCTTGGATGTATACTCTGAAGTGCAGGTTACCATGGCAAAAAAATGAGAGGTGGGACCACCACATCTTCCAGCCTTCTTGCTTTCAGGAAGAAACCAGGTAACTAGCATATCAGACTGCCTTGCATGCCAAAGCTGGCATCCAACCATTGTTAATTTTTATATAGGATATCATTCTTGGAAGGTCAAGGCACTAAGTTTTTTCCTCTGGTGAAAAAGGAGATCAGGAACAATGAAGAATTAATGATTGATCATATTTTTACTCAAGCAGGGCAGACATGGTCCCTGGTTTTTTTTCAGTTTGATGCAGATAACTAACTACATATTTCCTGATGCCAATGATAAAAAAATGCATTACTTAACCACAAAAATACATCCAGTATTGACAAGAAATTAAGATACAATTCACAAACAAAATGCAATACACATGACTTCAACTTATTTCACTGACATTTAGGTGCCAGTACATGAAAAGGTCCTAAAAGCTAAGTAGAAAGACTGTGGGCTGAAAAACATCTGCTTAAAAAACACTTTATTTATAGCCTATTAATTTCAGGCAGATGGTCCTGGATCAATATTTATAGTATTTTTAACCAACAGGTTTTTTTAAATAATATGTAATTCAAAACCCATTAAAAATAAATCCCACAGGCTTGCAACCTCTGCAGTTTTACTACTGCAGCACCAAGCAATTGGTAGCAATGTGAGGAATGCAGGTGTTGAAGAGAGCAGATGGAAATATAGCCCTTCAGAGAGTTTGCCTCAAATCTATTCCAAGCTTTGAAGATAAGGCTATTTCAAACCTCCTCTGAATGGGGGAGAGGGGACAACAAACAACATTAACTCTTCTCTTTTAACAAGTGTTTGACTAATAGGGGAGGTGGTCTCCTGTGCAAACTTACTATTTGAGCCTGGGTTCAAAGTATCCTCAGGAATACATGAGCTTCTTTTATACAGAACAGACTAGGTCTGCTCCAGTAGTTGAGCATACATGAGCCCTGTATTAACTTCTCCAAAGGGCAACCAGCCCATGCAGAAAGTCCTGGTCCTGAGACTCCCAGATAACACTGCACAGGGTGGAAGTAAAGCCCTTGTAACCCTAGAGAAACACTGCATAGATTTACATTTCTTTAAAGCAAAATAAAAAAGCCCAAACTCTCCAAAAGCCTTTCTGACATCCAACTATACTTAGAGACTTAACTTTAACAACATGCATGGGAAATAACGCCTTCTCATTTTTTTCTAATCTCCTTGAAAAGAGATTTTTCCTCTGAAAGAACATTTTCTTCATGTCCCGGAGAAGTCACAGAAACTAGAATCTGAAGAAAGCAAATGTTATTTTGGATGTTAATGTATTGTTTTACTTTCTAATTTAAATAGTTACAAGAAAGACCAAGTTCAGATTTGGTATATACACATCTATTGCCATTGAATATAAACATCTTCCTTATAGCCAGGAAGGATCCCCACACCATTTTCAAATGTATCAAGCCTGTGCACCCTGACCACAAACATCCATTCTTAGCCTAAACTGCTGAAATTTCTTTCCACCATAACTGACAACTACATTACCACACATTCTTCAAACAGTAAACTTGCCCATCTGAGATACTAATTAGAGGATGAAACTAAGTGCCACTGTCTAAATTTAACAGGGAAGGCCAAAGTTGGGGATCGTAATTCTGGCCTCCAGGCATTCCAGTCACGTCCACCACCTCCAGGCAGAGCCCACAGCTCTCACACCCTCCAGCTAAGTTGGTAACACAGCTTCAGAAAGCTCTGCCTCCTCTGTCTGCAAAGCATCACTCTGCACAAGAAATGTTCTCATTTGTTCTTCAGAAGACATGAAATAGAAAGCCAAGTCACTACACTACGTATTTGCAAATTTGCTTATCTGTAAATTCCTAGATGAATCTCTGAAGAAAGATGTCTCAATAAATGTGCCTTGTTCTAGAAACCACATATGTATATGTAATTTGGAAAACATGGAGTGTTGAGTATTGTGTTTTTCCTCGCCCCCTCCCCTTTATCTTCAGTTACAGTGAAAAACTGGTGGAAATTAAGAGGGGAAAAAAAGAAAAAAAAAAAAGTTGTGTCACAAAAAATGCAATTTGTGACAATCACTGCATCTTATTTTAAGATGGTTTGTAACCTAACCGAAAGGCAGTTTTTAAATTTCTCAGGAAGAGCTGTTTGTGGGTGTATATTAAAATGTGCTTATTCCCCTAATGCAACCCATCAGTGTGACTGGTGATACAAAACTTTTAAGAGCTGTAGCCTCACTGCTGCTGTATCTCTTACCACATATCACATAAAAAACATTATGCAAAAAACTTAATTAATATTGCAGAACTTTCTAAAATAAGAAATAAATACCATATCTGCAAAACATTTAAGCCTGAAAGGAAAGCAAATACATTGGGAAAAGTTTTGGACTGATTGCTTGGGTCAGACACAACAGCTAAAACATGGTTGTTACAGACAAATCAGAGAACAAAAACACATTATCACTAGGAGGTTTATACCATCACATAAAATCCTTTCAAACATCTTGTTTCCACATTGTGTTCTTGACTGATCCACTTACAGCCCAGACTCATTTTGTTATAAGTCACATTGTTTGTCTATTTATCTCATCTACATTTGGAGAAATGTTCCTCCTTAAAGCATGTAATTTCTCAAGAGCGAGGTGTGTTTCACACACACTCATCCTGGCAACGTGCCTCAAGTTTCCTGAGGCCACCGATCTTTCAGTCCTACCCACCAGTCAAACTGATGCAACTTCCAGTGTTACAAAGTACAGTATCTTAAGCTGTATCTGAAGTCTGTTACCTCCTATGCTTAGCTTAGCATATTATACGTATATATACATATATATATATATATATACACACATATATACAGGAATTATTTGTAAAATCTACATTAAAATCACAAAGCCAGAAAATTTACAGGAAGTATTTCATAATACCAAACAGTCCTTCAGGAAGCTCAAAACAGCTCAAAACACTTGCAAAAACTTCTCCAAACAACTTGCAGCACAGTTTAAAAATGACTGCCAGTCTCATGCACAGAAAGAAAAATACAGTTGTTCTGCAGACTTATTAGTGATGTGGATTACAGCACCACCAGAAGAATTAAGTATCAAGAAGATGGAGTGCTTCTGTTTTCACACACAACTATCAGCTAATCCCTCTAACACATTTGTATTCAAAAAATTTGCAAGACTACCAAACTTTTCCTTAGAATGACCAATGTATTTGGAGAGACTAAAAATTTTGTCTTTTCAAGTATTATATTTCAAAAAATTTCTCAAATTCTATATATTCTAAAATGGAAATAGCCATTCACAACCGTCCAGGTTTTACCCAAACTAAGTATAACCATCATATATTTCTAAATGGAAAAGGTAAGAAACAAGGTAAATTTCTTAAACTCAGCTGCATGATAATTAAATATTGTGAGCAGTTGTGAAAAAAATATAGGAAAGATGAGTTGATTTATAGTTATTAAGTCTTGAGAGGAGAACAAAGGTATTTCTTTGAAGTTTGAAGAAAGCAGATGTCACTTCAATGCTGAGTTCAATAATTCCTGCTTTGCTATAAACAGTCATATTTGTTTTATAAGTCAGTCTTAGCATACCTAAGCGTTTTACTGATAAAAGGTAGGATAACCTGAAATTGTTCAAATTAAATTTGAATGGTCCACTGAACCCTTAATGATGTCTAATCCCTTTCTTTTTGAGATTGTGGATGTATTTTCCAAAGGCTGTTGAAAAGGCTGTCTTCAAATAAGCCTGAGAAGCTTCTTAAGTCTCAAAGAGACTCAGAACAAGAGAGTAATCAGATCCAACTTAAAACCAGGAAAAAAAAAAGAAAAAAAGTAGTTAATACTTCCACTTCAAGTCGTAGTATAAAACATACAAAAACTTAAGTCTTGAAAATGAAACAGCGTGATTTATACATGTGAAGTTTGTGTCATGATTTAAATACCTATTTCACAGAAGGTTCCCCTTGCAGTAACATCTTTACAATTATTAATTAGCATTAACAGAATCTGAATATCTGGTAAAAGTGTTAAAAAAGCTTTCTGATTGAAAACTTTCTGAATAATTTTGCTGACTGCAACGTCAAAATAGTCATGAAACCCTTCTAGCTCTAGTCACAAAGTATCTGAGCATTAATTATTAACCACATTGTTTAGAAAACTTCACTTTTCAAAAAGAGAACCATTAATTTTTAGATAGATTCGAATCCACATGTGCTTGCACATGTAGCATTAGCAATAATCTAAATTACACACAGCTTTAAAGGTAAACATAAATGTCTTTTCTACACCAGTCAAAAGACTGAAAAGCACACAACCAAATTAATCCAACATGTGTATTTTACTACTTAATAATATTGATAGCATCCAAGATACTCTGATTTTAACACTCTTGGAGAGGCAATTAAAGGCAGCATTTCTCAAAAGAGGAAAATACAGATAACGCCTGTGCATATTTGAGTGCTGAAATAATAAAACAACCACATCAGAAAAGGGGAAAAAAGGAAAAAACATAAAAAAGACAATCTAAATATCAACAGTTGCTATCACAGGCATAGGCTTTGCAAAGAAGTTTCCTACACAGAAGATCTTCACTAGGCTACTGGTACAAATTGCTTTATTGAAAGCTTCATCTTACGCAGCAGACAATAAGAGAATCATATTATGCTACAGATAATTCACTCTAAATGGTAATGCACACCTACCTTAGCTTTTTATGTTAATTTTATTACTTAATTCACTTTTTAAGCATTGTGCTTTTAGCAGATGTATGTAATATATATATAGAATAATGCATATAATTATAATTTTAAAATATTTTTGCCCAAGGAAAAGGAGCTAAGACCTTCTTAACCAGATTTTAAATGTGCTGCAATTTATTCTATCACTTTTGAAAAGTATGTTTGTACAAATCAGTCCAGCTACTGCTGAGCTTTCACAAAATAAGTAGCATGTCCAACTAGACTGACAAATATGTCTGTAGAAAAAAAAATGTTAGGAATGCCTTTTTTTTTTCCCTCCTCCACTCAAGGGCCACACTAGGTCAGTCACTTCTAAGGTGAAGCTGGAAGCAACCAAAGTTCTGCAGAGCAGGGCCATTCAAATATTCCTGAAATCATCTTATAGGTTAGAAAATTGTCAGTAGCCAGTTTCTCTAAGGCAAGATTTCTTGTGATGTGAATTTTAGCATAGCTTCATTCAACAAGTGGTTCAAATGCATCTTGCTTTCAGTTGAGCACACATGGAGAGAGGCTGAACATCACCAAGTTCTCTCTGCTGCTGTTTTCTTACGAAAAAGACTATGTTCTGTTTGCTCAGATCATGCGTAGTCCCAGCACTATCAGCTGACAACTTCTGAAATGGCAACGACTGCTATAATGGCCCAATCTTACATTATTTTAATGAAAATTTGATGATTTACCATGAAATAACAATGAATACCAAGAGCCACAGTGCAGTATTTTGCATTTTTCTAATTAACTGTATTTTAACATTGAGAGAAAAATAAGCTTAAAGTAAACAGAAAGTTGTAGTTCTTTCATAGAGCCCTAGGTACCAAAGCCTCAACAGACATGACTTTTACTGCAAGGAAGCTGTCAGCTCTTCAGATACTGTGTCTTGTTGCTACTGATTTTCTTTTTTTTTTTTTAATATCTGGCCATCTTGTACTCTACAGCAACTTTTACCAAATCCCTAAAAGAGATGGGTCAACAGATGCTCAGCTGCATATAGCACCTACACTGTATGTGCAAATACCATTCTGAACTGTGTTTAATAACCATGGTTATCAGATTTTCCCCACTCTAGGAAGACAATGGTTAAAACATTGGTCTTAGAACAGATACTGTAATATGGTATTCAAAGGACCCAGCATGATTGTGTACAGGTTTGCTTTCATGGAGACTGACTCTCACGCCACATTTCTAAGATTTATACTGATGTAGAAAGCTAGGTAATCCCAACTATTAATGGGAATCTCAAGAGAAGCACATGCACCAGTGATCTCTCAGATGACATACTCTTGTCCTACTATGAGATCCTCAAATGATTATCAGAAACTTCACTGAAAGAAACAGTTCATAAAAGGGGAAAGCTGATATATATTCTTCTATTTTACAAGGGGAATAAATTCTCTGTAAGGTCATGTTATAATTCTCATTTTAAATCACTCAAAAAGGTGACATTCACAACTTTCACCATCTGCTTAATATTCTTTAAAATTATTAAAAAAAAATAGTGCAGGACTTCTTTAACCTTCAAAGAATAAGAAACAAACTTGAGAAAAATGATCATTTTCGCCATTTAAAAATATGTTTGTGTAAGCTTTTCTGCTTGTTTGTGGCTCTCATTATCATTCTCATACTTCAACTCCCCAAGAGCTTTCAACAGACAAACCTTGCAGTGCTAATTAAAGGAGTTAAAGCAAGCCTACATTAGAAAACTACACCAATACTTCTCTGTTGCTCTGCTGGCTGATTCAGGACCAATTCTGAGCAGGACACGCAGCAGGAAAATGCAGGTTTGTGGGAACAAACGTGCAAGGAGGGAAGCTTACAGCTTTCATGGAGCTACTGCACAAGAGAAAACCACTTGTAGTCACCAGCTCAGTTTTTCCCTAAACAGAGAGAACTTTGAAGTGTACTCACATAAATTAGCTAGAATTTTATCAATATAAACTGTTTAGAAATCAATGGGAGTGAGAGGGGAAATCAATGAAGTTTTAAGGTCAGGCAAGGCCACTGAGTCCAGGCAGCCCAAGACATGACGTTCATCCTCAACCTGTCACTCACCCATCCCCGTTCTTCCCAGGTGGATTCAGCACACGAACCAGATAAGCTGTTCCTTCTCAAACTGCTCAACACTGATAGCATGAACTACAGTGGTTTAAGATCTCTTAAGCTCTGGGACTTTTTAAACAGCTATGCATTATTCTGCAGACTTAGAAAGTGAAGTGCCAAGTATCTTTACATTTTGAGATAAAGACAGCTGAACTTGTGCCTCTGCAAGTTCAGAGGTCCGAACAACAGAGTTGTCCTTTTTTTTTTTTCAGGCAAAATGGAAGCAAGGAGAAAATGTAGAAGATGAAAAGCATGTGTAGCTTCAAATTCATCCAGTAAACAGATTTTCCACTCCACTCAGAAAACTTCCATATAACTTCATATATTGTTTCAAATTGCACTTTATTCCTAATAATCAGAATTTTCTCACTTCTTTTCCTCTTTGAATGCCTGTCTGTCTAGCTACCATTTCTTCTCACACTGATCTAAATATTCTTTTTCTTTAGAACTTATACCTTAAAACAACTGAAATTGCTTATTACATTTGCCTTAGGTGTTGCTTAGTTGAAATATATCTATTCAGCTTGTAATTCCCTATAAATAACTCTGCAACTTTCCTTTGAGCTTTATCGAAGTCATAACAGTATATAACTCCAAAAACAAGCTCACTGGAGTCCTGTACTTTGGAGGAGGAAAGTTACAACTGCCCAGCATCTCTGGTTTTCATACAATAAGTTGAGTCTGTCTTTGCTACCACATGGCCTCACAGGTTTTTGCTTCTCTACTCACAGTCCTCTCTGACACCACTATTTTCATTAGTTCCTCTTTGAATTGAATTTTCATGTTCCATTGGTATCAAAGTAATAACGTTATCTTCTACCCATAATTCTTGATTCTTATATTTTGGTATTTTTTTTTCTTTTATCTGCCTCTGAACAAATATTCAGAGAAATTCTTCACTTACAGTTCCAATGTAAGTTTTGTTTTCGTGATCTTCAGAATTTGCAGCACACATTTTCCACCTCTTTTTTTCTGATAATCAATATCAAGAAACCACAATACAATGTTAGCACTCTGCTTCAGCCTTGCCCTTATCAGATTCAAGTGAACTGTAGTCAGAACTTCTGAATTTGAATTGCTTCCTAATTCAAATATCGCATGAAGTAAACTCAGCCCAGGTTTTACTTCCTTACAACCTCACTCACCTCCTCCATACTTTCCATCCCCTCTAGTCTTCTAATAGGAATTTCAGAGACAAAAAACCATAACAAATAAAAAACCCTGATGCCTTTGAAGATAGAGCTTGACGGATGTATGAAACAGATCACTCCCTCCAAACTGCACAATCTGGGGCACTGAATTCCTTGCTTCTGTATAAATAAGCTACTTTTTAACCACTAAAATTTACAACTGTAGAGCATTCAACTTTGAGGTACAAAATGTTCAACAACAGAAACAGTGAGGAGCTCTCTGATTAGAAATACCTTTTCTACTGCTCTATGCCACAATGAGAATAAGGATCCATTCTGAAAGGCATCATGGCCAATCTCTGCCTCAAACAAAGGCTGTAAGAATTCAAACATGTGTGAGTCCACTCTGAGCTAACATTTTGCTGTGATCAAAGACAAGGACTTGCAACTAGAACATACAATCCTGAATACTCCAGAAATTTGCTCAAGTCCCCACATTCTTATTTTCCTGTAGTGTTCATTATCCTTGTCTTACAGTAGTTACTATTGTGATCTCTGGGCTGTAGACCTAACCCACAGGCAGAAAAATAACCATCAACATGGCAGAGAAAAACTAAATCACAGAAATTCCCCTCAGTGTAGTCACGTTTATAGGGTTTCCAGAATAATAATAAAAAATAGAAATGGTTGTTAAAATAATGTGAGCACTGGACAAGAGCAGCTAACGTCACAAGAAATATCACCACTACTTTAGGTGTGTTTCCCAGTATCCCACGTTCCCAGAGTTGTCAAAAAACCCTCCAGACATTCATTCAAATGTTGCCAGGAAACAACTGTATCTCAAACAGCAGTTTTGAAAGAAAGGAAGCTCAAGTTTACAATATCACACAACACTACACAAAGTACATTTCTTCCACATACCAAGTGTATCTAGCAAAAATACAGATACATTGGAATAGCAGGTGGTCTGCCTTAGAGAACGTTTAACAGACGTATTCCAGTACCAAAAAAACCCATCTTCTTACTGCTGAGAATAACTGGCTTATATTTCACATTCTGAAGAAGTTACAATCTTTATTCCATTTTAAAAATCTGTATTGTTCAGAAAACTTCTTTGTATGTATCGCAATACACAGAAAATTACATATTGTTTAAAAATAGTGAATAATAAGACAATTGTAATATTACTACCTGTATATGTACTCAAGTACATATCAAACTGTTCATAGTTCTTGGCCGGTCTTTTGTTTCTGCAAAAAGGTCTAAACAAAAGAGAAAAAGCAGACCTAATAGTATTTGCAATACGAAGACACTGAAGTATGAAGCAATATGTAAAATGCCTTTTTAGCACAGCACAGGCTATTTTATGTTCTCAAAACGGGCCCTGATAATGGGCTGCTACACAGCAGATCAGTGTACCTGCTTTTTCCAGGCTAAATTCTTTGGCTTACACTAACCACAGGCTTAGGCAGCATGACACCAAATTATTTCCATCAGTTGCAGTCTTATCCTAACCATCACAGTTTATGTAGTACTTTGTCTTTCCCAATTGGCTGTATTTATCATCATCCCCATCTGCTCTTCTGTATTTGCCGTTTGTTTCAATTTCCCATTCCTCCACAGGAGAGGAACTGATAAACCTTCTCTTTCCTCTTTTTTCCACATCCTCTCTGATCAGTTCTTGCATTCCTTTCCATCTCAGTTTCTCACTTATTCCCTATCTGTCTATATCCTTCTATATAGGAAGGCGTAGGAATGACAGTTCCAAATACCACAGTACCACTTGCTAATACGCTTTTCTCTAGAATTTTTTCCTGCTGTGAATTTAGCTTAGTTCTTCTTAAGCACTTCAGGATTCAGAAATAAATCTCTTGTAAGCAATCTCACAAAATTCTTCAAGCAAATACCCTATTGCACACCAAAATTTCCCAATATATTATTTGGGAAGATTAATATTTTTATTATTCTTTTAAACCTTCATCTGGTGTAATGAAGAAACAAATATCTCATTCAAATCCTGTGCTATTGGCTGTTGAAAATGAGTAATGAGCAGTAGAAACAAATAGGGATGAGAAAACAGTGTTATGAAGAAATAAATTATTTAGCAGCTTAACACTGGACCTGTGGCCACACTAAGGAGGAACACCATGAACACATATCTCGTGAAGCACAGTGAGAAAATCTTGTTTGCATGAGGAGAGCACATAGTTGGAGCTTAACACTCTCTTTAGATGAAATGTTTATCTACAGAACTTCAGATTTATGCAGAGATTAACTCTATTACTTAAGAACACTCAAGCATTGCTTCTTCACTGGAGGCCTGTAATTAAGATGTGGGTCTCTGCTCTGGGAAGAGCTGATTACACCAGCCAGGTCAAAGAAGTCAACACCAAGACACTGCCAAGAGGAGTTGAGGACCTCTATATATCTAAGGCTAACCAGCACATGTGGAGATTAAATGCTAACATCTATCCTCCCAGCTTTGTTTAATAAAAAAAGACCTCTTGGATCCTTAAGGGCAAAATGTTTTTGAGAACCATTTTCTGTGTCTCTGTTTCCCAAGGAATACACTAGCAGGGACTCCTTGGTCAGAGGTCCAATGTAGGATCACTCATTCAGTGGAATCATTCAAGGAA
Organism: Nesoenas mayeri; assembly: GCF_963082525.1. Classification (NCBI taxonomy): domain Eukaryota; kingdom Metazoa; phylum Chordata; class Aves; order Columbiformes; family Columbidae; genus Nesoenas; species Nesoenas mayeri. Next base: position 33,537,676 of record NC_137540.1, read on the forward strand.
GAGATTCCCAATGACTTCAGGAGGCACGAAGAAGGGTTCTCTGTATCCACAACCACTGTCACAGCTGACAGCTCAATCACAGTCTTTTTTTAATGTATTTATTTATTAAACTCTCTTTCTGAGGTTATTTATACCTTAAAAAAAAAAAAACACAAAAGAAAACAAACTATTGTCTTTCAGACATACAGCTAAGGAGGTAAAGAGAAGAGACACAGCCCAGTGAAGTGAAATATGGTTTTCCAGGCAAACTAAGAACAAAATCTTTTGTTACTACATCTTCCAAAGAGAGAATTAACTCTAATTGCACATGCACTTATGAACTACTAGGTGAACTACAGCCTAAAAATCAAGAGATATGTATGTAGTCAGTACAATATTTTCGTAAGTAGTCAGTTCATTATCAGGAGAACCAGTACAGGCACTGTTACAGTGACACTGAAGTTATCATGCCCATTACTTTCAGAAGAAAGTAAAATAATTAAATTTAACAAACAAACAAAACCAACACAAACTAAATAAACAACACTGCAACTGTGTCCTTGTAACAACAAGCTTGAAACTATGCTGAAACAGCAGGTTTAACTCTAGAATGACCAAAAACAAAAGTATTAAATCAAGACAATAATTCCATATTTTATTTTGCAAAGGTGACAAGGATACCATTTGTCCACTGTGAGTTGCTGAGCCAGTGAGATTAAGCCAGGTGTCATTGACACTGCTGCTGGCCTTTGTCACTGAAACCCTTCAGGGAAGGGCTTCTTAGGAGGTAAAACAGAGTACAACAGTACCAGCTCAAGAGAGAAATACCCATCATTGTACCTGTCATACTTTGCAGATTTTATGTCACAGACATTAATTACAAGATCTATATGTTTCAGGACACCTCATTAAGCCTGAAGCTGAACACGGTCCATCACAATGATTATCTGATGACAGAACAGGTGTCCTCAAGCCATTAGGATAATTTTGATGCTGTAAAGAGATCCTCACACAGAACACATGTGGAATGCAACAGCAGCCACTACAAAGAGTGAAAGGACACATCTTTGCAGTAGCTAGTGAGAGAACTGGCTTTATGAGTACCTGAAACAGACCTGCAACAACTTCTTTTTGCTTACCTGGAACAGACCTGCAACAACTTCTTTTTGCTTACCATGATTCACAAGACTACATTTGTCAGACCAGACAGAGTCAGAGAGCTGAAGAATTTGATGAGGTAAATGGTGAAACTGCTGCTTTGTGGACTGAGCAACCTTGCATAAGCAGAGCAGCAGACAAGAAAAAATAAAAATAATAAAAAAAAATCTACTCTTCTATTTCCTGGGAAAGAGTTCTCTCTCTGTTTTCCACATCAAATCAGTACTGCATCTAAACCTCAAGTAATGGAGTACATAATGCACCAACGGCACTTTATAGAAAGCAGAGATTAATGCAGACATAAAAATTTAAAACCAGTTCAAAATATTCTTAACAAACCTTTTACTATTTTGCTGGATTTTGCAGGGGTTTTGTTTTCCTTTCCTCCCCTTTTAAGGAAAAAAAGAAAAAAAAAAAGCAGTAGGGCTTCTCATATTAGCTTTTGGGAAAACCGTTTATGGGATTCAGTGTTTGCAGTCCAGTGTGAAGTTTTGAATAAAGCAATGTTAAGCTGATAAATGTGTGACTAATTCATGGATTATTTAAATAGCATGCACAATATTACATGGACACCACTCAGATTTCTAGTGCTGAAGACTTATCCCTGTTCTTTCAGCGAATTCCTGCTTTTACAGGGATAGAGATTAATATTTTGTAACCAATCTGGAATGGAATGGTTTACAATGCTTAATTTCAAAAGCATTACTAGTTTTGTGTATGTTTACATATTTATAGGGCTAAAGATTCAACCATATGTATAAATTCAAGTTTATATGACCCAAAATTTGTAGTACATTACATATCACCTATCACTTCACTACATTTGTTATTTCCGAAAGCTTTGCTTGGTTCTAGCCACATTCAAAGGTTTTATTTCAAAACCATCAGCTAAACCACAAGTTTTGCTGTTAAAGCATTTTCATAAAAACATTTAATCTACATACATGTAGGGGTTTTTTTATGCATACACACACACACACACATTTCTCTCAAGGGAGAAAAAAAATACAGGCCTTGTTTTGTTACCTTTTTGTCCCAAAACAAAATACTGCATCTTACAACCAAACTAAAAATGGATTTTCTGTTTGGCTGGTTAGTTTTGATTTGTTTGTTTCAGGATAGTTAAATTTCATAGTATCTCTTGCTTTATTTTCTGTTGGATATCAGCTTCAAAATCAGTCTGTATCTCCACCAGAGTCAGGCAACTGCAGCAGTGTATCTTGATGTACTGACAATCAAGACACTGTGCATAAAACCAAAGGAGCGAGGTCTGTTAATGTCGCCAGTTCCATAGACATTCAGTATCTACAAACTACTCTCCTTGTTTTTTTAAGTCGTCCAAGCTATTCTGCATTGCAAGACCACTCCATCAGCACAGTTTCTTAATTTCCCATTATTTCAACATTTATGAAGAACAGTTACCAGAAGATGTCCAAAAGCTTCTTCTACAATGAGTCGATTTAAAAACAAATATAAATGTCACTGACAGTGACAATGTAGGAACACAGAAACAGATTTTTAACACAAACTCATGGGCTGCAGAATATACATAAGTATGTTATTAATTAAAGCAACAGCTTAAAGTAAATTTGTGAGACAGAAATCTTCATCTCTGCAAGTTTTTAATTTTACTTTTAAGCCTGTTATGCTGGAAATGGAACTCCATCAGCCATTGGTTACATGATCCTGGGGACTGTTCAACAAGTTTCACCTAAAGAAATAATATGTAAAGTAAACTATCACCATTATTAAAGGGTAAACAGCAAAGATTGATGAAGCAATTTGCCAGATACCTTAGAAACATACGCCTCATGGGAAAATCTGTGCTGCTGACTGATCTTGTATCCCATGTGTATCCCAGAATGTTTTACAAGCTACATATAATTTATTACTCTCTTGCATACATCCTATCTGAGGGTTTCCAAGCAAGATCAGCCCTAAATGTAAAAACCACCATTATTCAGGCAGTCTCCTCATATTGCTCGAGCAACCACTTTTATAGCCTGACAGGACCACCTGTGTGAGCTTAACTTCTAGTAATAAAACTAGCCTTAAAAAAATACAAAGAAAGAAAGATAGGAAACATGGGCAGGAGGGACAGAACAGATACAGGAGGGAAGATGAGAGTCCAATAAATAATTTTTTAGATGCAAAAACATTGTGCAATGTGTAATCAGCTCTAATTATTCAGTGGTTTCTCACCAGCAAAGGACAGGGTTTCAGGACCCTGGTTGTATTATGAAGCCTACTGACTTAGAAAAGGTAACAATAACGCCGACAAGAAGCACTGAACATAAAAGTTCAGTGTATTCACCTTCCTGCAGAGAAAAAGAAACTCGTGTCATGTGTAACAGCAGATCTTTTAAGATCTGCAGACATTTGGACTTGGTCTCTCACTTACTGCCTGAATTTGTAGGGTAGACATGATCTTACAGAGTACAGGACACATGAGATATCTTCTAGATACATGGATATAGAACATGATCATGACTTACCAGTTGAGCTATTAAATATTAAGACTGATCCTATAAGCTCTTAGCCAGACATTTTATTGGATTTGACTCCATAGTCTGTGAATGATCCCAATACTTGTGTAAAGCTCTTTGCAGAAGTTCAGAGGCTCGTTCTGCCTAAATATGCGTGTCCAACAGGGTCTCATTCCTGTGTTATTATAGAGGAGAACAAAGGTTGAATGGAGCAGTGCCTCACTGCTTCACATGCAGGGGACAACATTCAGCCTTCTCTCGTGTCAACGCAATATTTTAGCGCTGACAGCACGTCTTTGATGATAAACTAAAAGGCTTTTCAATTTTACATCTCTCTCTTTTTATCTTGCTGGTTTAACATCTCCTCAATTTAAAGCAAGAAAACTCTCCTTTTATGGTATGGTACAGTGGGTTTATGTAATAGACGGCTTCCATGAGAACTTGGCTATAATGGCCTTCAACAAGTTGCTTACACAAAAAACTGATTTTTCATATACTTGTCATGCAATTAGAGTTTTGTGGTTACTGAAGATCTACATGTTTATCCATGCTCCAGTTCTTAATAGGACCGTCATACTAACAGTACACTTTTCTACTTACAAATCAGACAAAACAAGACAAAAATATTAGTACAGAATTGTATGTGGGAAAAAAAAAAAAAAAGGAGACAAAAAACCATGTAGAAGTAACTTAGAAATCAATGATATTTACATCAAGGCAAACTAGACAATCTGAAAGCAACAACTGGAAATTGGAGATACACATCACCTTCACCAGAAGTTGCAACTCTCTTATTTATCAATACACTGAGCTTTCAAAATTTCCTGCAACTAATTTCAGCTTTAAATTGGGATAACACTATGTCAGTCAACACCAACCCTGAGTTCAATTGAAATGGGTACGTTTCTAACTTCACATTGACTACAAAATCAATGTCTCAAAAGCCCCAATCAGAACTATTTCAGTTTACTTTCCACTTAGATAAGGAAAAAAAAAAAAAAAAAAGGTGTTTTTTTTTTGCAGAATGCAAATCTATCACATTAAGTGTGATTAATACATTAACTGTAGAGTCTTGCATCTGGGTAGGAACAACCCCAGGTTCCAGTATAAATTGGGGAATGACCTATTAGAGAACAGCACAGGGGAAAGGGACTTGGGGGTCCTGGTGGACAGCAGGATGACCATGAGCCAGCACTGTGTCCTTGGTGGTCCTGGTGGACAGCAGGATGACCATGAGCCAGCACTGTGCCCTTGTGGCCAGGAAGGCCAATGGCATCCTGGGGTGTAGTAGAAGGAGGGTGGTTAGTAGGTCGAGAGAGGTCCTCCTTCCCCTCTACTCTGCCCTGGTGAGACCCCATCTGGAATATTGTGTCCAGTTCTGGGCCCCTCAGTTCGAGAAGGACAGGAAACTGCTGGAGAGAGTCCAGTGCAGGGCAACAAAGATGATTAAGGGAGTGGAGCATCTCCCTTATGAGGAAAGGCTGAGGGAGCTGGGTCTCTTTAGTTTGGAGAAGTGGAGACTGAGAAGTGACCTTAATAATGTTTACAAATACATAAAGGGTGAGTGTCACGAGGGTGGAGCCAGGCTCTTCTTGGTGACAACCAAGGGTAGGACAAGGGGTAATGAGTTCAAGCTGGAACATAAGAGATTCCATTTAAATTTGAGAATAATCTTCTTCTCAGTGAGGGTAACAGAGCACTGGAATGGGCTACCCAGGGGGTTGTGGAGTCTCCTACTCTGGAGACATTCAAAACCTGCCTGCACACGTTCCTGTCTAGTGTCGTCTAGGTGTTCCTGCTCCGGCAGGCGGATTGGACTACATGATCTCTTGAGGTCCCTTTCAATCCCTAACATTCTGTGATTCTGTGATCACTGGAAAAGCAATCAAGTCCCAGCTTCACACCCTTTTTATAGGTCTGTCTTCCAGCTCTTATGCATATTGAAGTTGATAAGGCATAATACTGTTTATCCACATTTGCATTTGTGAGTTTACAAGACTCACACATTATATTGCAATATGTTCATCCATCAGGAAAACAAGATTACATTTGCTGCTTTATCTCCACTAGATGTCTAAACAAGAGGACTTCATTACTTTACATTCACATTTTTAATACTCCTTGAAAAGGTACCATATGCATCCTAATATTAAGTATAGAATTACTATTTCATACTCTCATAGTAGCATCCAGACTGTTATGAACACACTTACTGTACTTCATAGATTTATTCTGTTGGAGTGTTTCTAGAAACCAAAGCTGTATCAAATTCTCTTGCAAATTTGATGAATTCTTGAGAGAAATACAGGGTCTCTGAAGACAGTTAAAAACTTTAAGTGCTAAGTAGTGCTTATATTCATAACCTGTTGCACAGGCAAAATTCTCAAAGTTTTATACTTTTCTTTGTTCTTAATAAAGCTATAAAATGGATTTCTGGAAGTCTCACAGTCAATGGGTCTCAGGTTACAGTTTGCTGTAGGCTTTATTCAAGCAAGAAAAAAAAGGGGGTTGGGGGGAGAGAAATAATGGTGAAATGAGAAATTCAAGAACCTGAATTGAATTACTCTCTCTGACTAGAGTACAACTATTTTCTTAAATTTGTATTTCTCAAGTGGAATAAGATGATCAAAAATGCAACAATACCGACTATCTATCTATTGATACTAAAATGTGAATTATCAAAATCTAAAATTTTAAATACAATAAACCCTACTGTATATTTTCATAAGCTACTCGAAAACCAGACTCCACAGATTTACACTTATTCTTTCCTCAGCATAGACTGTTCCATCAACAAATTAGCATTCATTTACAGAGCAATGTAATGAGACCTGCAGATTTTCATTTTACTCTAAATAATGCTAGAGATATGTGTGTGTTTGGGGGTGTTTTGTTTTTTGTTTTGATTTTTTTGGGGTTGTTGTGGTTGGTTAGTTGTTTGGTTTTTGGGGGTGGTGGTTTTGGTTTTGTGGGTTTTTTGGTTTTGTTTTCTTTCTTTGTTTTGAGGGGTTGTTGTTGGCTTTTGTTTGGGTTTTTTTCTGGTGTTGGGGGGTTGTTTTGTCTTCATTTTTGTTTGGGGTTTTTTGTTTGTTTGGGGTTTTTTGTTTGTTTTTTTTTGGGGGGGTTGTTGTTATTGTTGTTGTCTTTAAATACATTTATTATTTTTTAGAAAGACCATACAAAAAAAACAAAACAAAACAAAACAGAATTTCACAGTACAAAAATATAAAAGGAAAGTTTAAAAAAAAAAAAATAAAAAAATCTCATGAGTGCTGACATACCTAAAAATTGGGTGCATGGTCTCCAAGCAAATCTGGAAACCTGCATTAGGCTCCTGGAAAGAAAAATGGGATTTCAAGAACAACAAAAATACAACCTCAGCAGCTCAAATCAGTATGTATACCATAGAAAGACTTAAAGCAGACTTGAGAAAATAAAACCTCATGCTTGTTTGGTTTTCTTTTTTTAAAGAAGTCCCTTTTCTTTCAAGGCCTCAGTGCCCTAGTCAGAGCTGATCTACTAAATCCGTAAATCAGCCTCCTTCTGAAGGTCTAAGGCACTCATTTCTTTTCAAAACAAACAGGAAGGAAAAGAAACAGGCCATTCTGCTACTCCACTTCTTAAGCAATAGCCTCATAACTTAACAAACACAAGGAATACTTAAACCTTCCTTCAGTCCCATTCAGTCAGAGATGTGTTCAAATTCATCAAATGACATACTCCTGGAGGGACCTGTAAATGCCATGCTATGGCTTTTCTCCAGGAATGTCAGACACAAGGTTTGAATTCCCTCAGAAAAAGGAGACATCCTGTGCTATCCTGAGACATCACGAGCTGGGCTTCAGGGAAGAGTAGCAGATTTCTTTACTGTGAACAAGCAGCACCACCACTGTGTTTTGTGGGAAGCCTATTTATGCAAATGTGCATAAAGTACATTTAATTGATTCCCAATTAAAATTTAGGAAAAGAACATCTTCTGCAGTTGGAGACAGCTCACATGATTGACAAAGCATCACCACAGCTTGCTAGGAGTAGAGTTTCTGGATAACACATGAGCAGAGCCTTTTAGATAGTCAGCAACTGCTGATCGGAAGAGTATCAAGAAATGTTAGCTATTTCTAGAGTTAGATTATATATGACAGTAAATTTATAATGGTGAAGTCAAAACAGACTGCAAGTAACCACCCCAGGATCACAGGAGAAAAGCTCTGGGAAACCTAAAGACTGAAGCAGACTTACAAAACAAGGTCAAATGCCTTACATACAACAAAACTTCACCTTTCCTCATGTCCATTCTGTGCACTGTATGCCCTTTAACAAAGACAGACAAAGAAAATGCCTCCATCAATTACTTCAACCTTAAATTAAGTCAGTTCAAAAATATGCTTCTGTTTCATTACAATTTAAATAAATTAATTACTTTAGACCTGAACCTGAGCAGTAACTGAGGATACCATTACAGATATAAAATTGGCAATAAAATCTACTTCAGTTGAGTCTAATACCCAAACAGTGTCACATTCTCCACATCACCACTTTAAAAACAGTACTTCAGTTTTCCTGTCCAAAAGCTTCAAGATCCTATTTTCACACCACACACAAAAAAACCCACCCATGCCACAAAAGCCCCAACCAGTCTGTATCTGCTGAGAATGCAAGAGAGTTTGACTCTAAACAGAAAAAACCAAAAGGAGTTGTAAAAGCAAAGGATGCAACAGCTCCATAGTTCTGACCTTTAGAAGCACCCAGATTTTCAGCAAACATGAATTCTTTTATCTTGGAGGTGAAATGGCAAACATTTCCTGTTATTAAGGAAGGTTTTGGATTACCTTCTCCTCACTCAAATGCAAGACTTCTGATAACTAACCACAATGACAGTAAAAAGACTGTTAAGACTATCCTGAAGCTGTACTGAAAAGCAGATCACATTGCTTTTGGAAAGAACAATAAAATTGCACACATGGTCATCACAAACATCGCATTAAGCTTTTTTGAAGGTGCAAACAGTTTCAGGGCTCTGACAGCTAAGAATTAATCCTCTCCTGATTTCAAGTAAAGAACAACAACCATGGAACATAAAAACTAATGACCTGCTGCTTTAAAGGTGAAGACATCTGAAAATAAAGACTGAACTTTAACCCTTTGGTGCCATCACAACCAGAGCTCCCACAAATATCCCAGGCTTATGAATATTGCCCTCCTATCAGCTTAGGCTGGAAGGGCCACTGGAATTTTTAACAAGGCTTTGAATTACAGAAAGGTTTTGTCCTTGGAGCTTTTCATTGATAATTCCACAACTATGAAGTTTTGTTCCTTTATTCTCTATATACCACATTTTCAGCTTCAGTGGTAATGGAAGATGCCATCTGCTTCACTATCATTCAAAGCAAGAGGTAGCCTTCAAGAAAACAAACATACTTTTGTGTGGTTCAGAGCGATAATTGATGTTCTACGCAGACAGACCATAAAAAAGCACAGATAAGGTGTAAAAACAACTCCAGTTTAATAAACAATCTGATACTTTGCACAGGTAGTCAGGTTCAAATTACTATTTTGTATCCTCAATTTGCGATGTATTTGACTACATGGGTAAAATGCATGTGTTTCTATTTCAAAACACCTTACTGTCACAAACCTTTACATTTTAAACATCAGTACTCACTGAGTTAGAAGAAATAGATCTGAACGTACAAGATACTCAACACTTTGACCCTGATCTAGCAAAGCACCTGAGCAGCAGCTGAACTTTTAGCACAGAGCCCCCCCATGAAGAACCTCCTGGTCAGCATAAAAGTGCTCACTGTGTCTAACACAAGAGAATCACCTCCTATCTAGTAAGTCATGGATGTGATCCTCACCTAAAACATTAATTAGCTCCATGATACTGTGTATGGCTAACCAAGCAGCAAGTTAATAGGCAATCACAAGAATGGGATAAATAAGACCTTTGAGAAGTTACCGAGGCAATGACATTGTCTATCAACATCAACTACAGAATCACATAGAAGAGAAAATAACTCACATAATGGGCTACCAATAACAACTGTAAAAGGTTAGAAGTGTCAAAACAGTACAAAAGGTAATTAATCTCCTATGAGAAGGCAAGAGAAACAAAAACAAAACAAAAAAAAAAAGCAAAATAGTAAAATGGTATCCTGGTTTGTAGAGAAAGACTAAAATATGTCTTCTGTGGAGTCTAACACCAATAAAAAGGCAGCTTTAACTCAAAAATTTGCAGATAAGTAATTTATGACTCTAGATAATTACACATGGCAAATGCTGTGAATCGAGAGATAATTAAACACATTAAATGACACCAACTGAGTTATAGGAATACACTTGATCCCTTTGAGGCCCCAATTTTCCTTGTTTTAATCCTGCTCACTTATTTCTACTTAAGTAATAGCTTTGCTTGCCTCTGGCTGAGCATAGTTCAGGATTACACCACTAATTAACTAGTGGCACTGGGATTTCTAGGCCTACGTAAAGTAATGAAGAGCTAAGTTGACAAAGTGCCCTAGAAGGTCTACTGTCCCACTGATTTTTCCTCCTTTGGAACAGGAATTACTTTCTTGGCTCATCAGAAGGCAAGAAACTATCATAGAACTGTTTTCTCACTAATAAAACTTTCCTAAGTTCCACACACTCTACATTAGGCAAAAATATGAATTAGCAGCTCTTTCATAAGCAAGATATGGCAAGTGACAGGTGAAGGTTCACCTGCAAGTAAAGTATCAATAACAGATTGGGCAGATTCCTTCTTCTTGCACATCAAATCATTGCTTCTCCATGCCCCCCTGCCCTTTATCTCTGTTCAATAAACCCCTAGTAACATGTTACCACAACAACAACAACAAAGTTACTTTTACAGCCAATTCTTTTTCCATTATGAAAAAAAGAACTCCAGTACCACAAAACTTAAGAGTTTTGCCTCTGTAAGAACGAATAAATACAGGTACTACCTAACTCCTGAGAATTGCTTTACTACATATTGTCAAAGATTACATGAACACTGCTTAATACAAGACCTTAGAGAGAAAGCCCCCTATATTATGAAAGCACCTGCCAGGTAATCTTAATTCTTGTCTGAATTCCTACTTGTATGGACTGATTCAGACAACTTACACACATCCCTCCCACCACACCAAATTTTAATCCAAATCCTTTATGGACACCTCCACTGGCTGCAAATTTAGACTTCTGTGATCTAAACTGAAGAGCGCACCAATCCTGTATTTGCAGAATGATACGACCAAAGGCAGCCTAAGTGAAAGGGAACTGGCAATCAAATACAATTCATCTTGTCTAAGTAGAAAAAAGTAAGCTGCCCAAACACTTCAGGCTTATCTTGAATTATAAAATGCATAACAGCACAATAATTCAAAATATATTCTTGTCATGACACACACTGTTATTAAAATCCCAGCAAGCTGAACATTATATTTTGACCTAACCAAACTGGCCAGAAACTGAAAAAGACTTCAATTACAAGTCACAACTTCCGGTGTAATGCATCTTTGGGAAACTAAGTGGAAAATTTTGACACCTATCCCTTTTACTAATCAGCAAGTGATTATTCTTCCTGTAGGTGTTTCTTCTTTTTCAGCAAGTATTAAAGATTTTTTTCTGCTTAATCTGAAGACAGCAATCAAGTAGTTTAAAGAAAAATTATTTGAAACCTTTTAGTATAAAAGCTAGAGTGGAGCACTGCACACATCATGGTGTAAGTACCAAAAACATTTTTAACAGATAAAAAGGTTATAGTCCTTGTAGTATATTTCAGGCATCTCAAATCATTCAATGTCAGATTATTTGCAGTCTTCAAAGCTCCAATTATCAGGAGTGATACAGTCAGTGGAAAATTAACCCTCACCTGGATACATATTTTGTACTTCACAATACGTTTTCCCTAAAACTGTTCACCATTTTACATAAAATAAAGATAACACATTTATTGTGCTCTCTGAAGCTAAATTGCTTCATAAGTAAACTATTTCATTTATGCCTTCTATATTACCCAATACAATACTTTTTAATAACAGTGTTATTTAAGCATTTTGTATCTGTCTTACAGGGTTGGATACCAACCAAACTGAATCAGAAGTTTCTGTGATATGTGAAATAATACACCTGATAGTAGCTTCTGTTTTTAAAGTATTGTTATGTGTCACCCAAATGGGGTTTTGGTTTTTTTGTTTTTTGTTTTTTGGTTTTTTTTTTGCTTTGTGTTTTTTTTTGTTGTTGTTTTGTTTTGTTTTTTCTTTTAACAAAATAAACAGCAACAACAAAAATTCTTGGAATATTATGCTAGAGTATGTTGATCTATTACAATCAACTGACAACTGACTAACCAGAAAGAGTTTTGGATAAGTTCTGGATATCTTACTAAACCATTATCGATTGAATCTCCCTTGACAAATAGAGATTTTGAAAAGAAGAAACAGTCATAAGAGCTTGAGCTAAGTGTTATTTTTAGAAGTAAAGCTGAATGAAGCAATTCAGCTTAGTAAAAACACAGACTTAACCTGTTTGTTCATCTTAAAGTACATTTCTACTGGAAAAAGAGAAAAAAAACATTTTTTTTTTCCCTTTAATCTCCAAAACGTCTTTATTTAAGCTCAAGTTTACAAAGTACTATCTGTAAGTTTCTGAACTGCATACTTGGAAATGTGTAGTTCTCTGGGTTGCTCACAGACAGAGGGAAACACCCCTTCCTGACCATAAAAGGCCTGAGTGCATGTTCTCAAGCGGAAAATGTGTGGGATCTTATTTACAAATGTATAAATACATGCCATTCCTTTGCGCTCACAGGCACAGTTGAAAGCGAGCCAGAAAAGGAAGTACTAGCAACTTGATCTGAGATTTCTGTTACATTTCACCTAGCATGATATCACTTCAGTCTATATTTTCATTAAAGACTAATTATTTTAGGGAATAAAGCCATATAATATTATCCAAATAAAGAAAAATATGAAACTTATTTTTAAGCACTTTTCAGTTTGTGCACCAAACATCCATTTCTTTTCTTTTCTTCCCCAGTACCTTGAGCCCTTCCTAAGGCAGACACAGAAGACTAAGGAAAAAGGCCCAGGTGATTGGTACTGGATCCAGCAGCAACCAACACATCCCACAGCAAGCACCTTCTCCCTCAGATGGGGTTTTGTAGGACAAGAACCACCAGCACCACCGGCACCACCTGCCTCTGCTGTCAACCCTGCCCACAAAGAACCAAGCTTGGATCACTGCAGGCTTTCTGTAACAGGGTCATCCAATGCTACTGAAGACAAAGCAAAATAAATTTTAGCAGAACACACATTAGGCTGTTCATGACTACAGAATTCATTCCTCCTCTAGGGATCCATTTAAGAAAAAAAATCCCCAAACAATAAAGTCAATAGTTCCATTACTAGGTTATCTTTAAACATAGAAGGCAATCTTGAAAATTATTTCTTGTAAGTCATCTCAAACACAAAAAATATTTACCAAAAAAAACCTCCCATGGTAAATTTAAAACTGAGCTTTCAATTCTACAATTTAAACTTAGTGCCATGCCATCAACATTAACTCTAGAACTGCCTAATCTAAAAATACTACCAGAAAACAAGGAGCTGCTACTACCTAGTGCTTATCTTGTCACCTCTATCTGATGAGGTAATGAGGATTATCGACTAAGTAGGTGTTATTTACTGTGTGTTTAATAACCAAAACTTCAGACCACAGAAGCTGTCAGAGGTACACAAGGTCTTCCTTTAATACACTTTTCTAAGAACAAATATTTTTTTATTCTGGTTGCATTCAAAAAACACATACCTAAAATGCGGAATGGCATCCAAATACTGACTCAAGAGAAACTAGAAAGATATATTTAGGTAAAGTATCTGGTACTCTAAGGGATATGTTTTTCTTTCTTTAACAATAACAAAAAAACCTGTATAAAATATTCCGTTTAAAAAGGTCTGGACGGGGGAGGAAGCTGAAAGTTCAGGAGCTGAAATAATTGTCATAGAAAACTTACTGTCCTTATGATGTCCTTATGACCAGCTTCTCTAGGTCTAATGTAAAACAAACTTTCCTACATGTACATGTCCTTCCCTCACATGAACAGCAAATGGATCACAGTTTTCACAGCCTTCATGCTGCCTTCAGAAAGCCGCAATTTGCCCATGACAGGACTGAAAAGGGTTCTTCATATAAACTCAATAGTTAGATCTGTTCTTTTTGGAGGGTGGTAAGGTAAAAGGAATAGTCTCCACTCCTCTTATGCAGACACCTACAGGGGAGAGTAGATTCTGATTCTAAAGGTTTACAAACCAAAGACAAGTCTATGAGAAGAAAATCAAGGCCAAAGCAAACAGCACACCACTTGACACCACAACCTAACGCTCAGGAGAGAACACTTGAGAAAGTTTGCTTCCCCTTTTTACCGTCACCACAACATTTTTTACCCATATTAACAACAATACACGTGTGGAGTGTGAAGTGGAACATGGAACCAGCTTGCTTCTGTGAAATTCACAGCTTCATCTCACTGCGGTTCCCATCACTCCTAGATCTGAGCACAACACAAAGCAATTTCTCAGCAGTTTTCCCATGTGCAGAGCTGCTATCTGTCCTACTGGGACATGATCACACTGCTAAGAGGAAAACCTGAATATTAAGAACCTGCAGCAAAAGCACAGAGAACCAGAGAAAATAAATCTGTGGTATACTCGTATCTTGAATACTGCTTGCCAATACTTTGTGATACTTGGAATACTAGAAGATACAGAATTTATATGCATTTTTATTCATATCTCCTATATCCACACACATACTTAGGTGCACATCTACTACATACATACACACACACACAGTACAGGAGAACAACATGGCAGATCCAAGGCCTGAAGCAACTCTCAGGTGGGGCTTCACAACAGCATGTCAAATCTAAAAATCACGGGCAAAACCAAAGAACTAGGCGATATTGAATAAAATGATCCAATAGTGCATGTGAGACAATCAAAATAAGATATTTATCTGTCACATGGTTAAACTTTCTCACCAGTAGAAACTGTAGACAGCAGAAGTTTACAAGAACTCAAAAAGCTATTGAGCTACCAAACCTCAAAATTCTGCCTGCACCTTAAAAACATTTCTGACTACTGTAATAGTAAATGTTAGAAGAATAGATCAGGGAATTATCATTACATTCCTGAATGAGTACTGTCAGACACAACATGTTGAGCTAAATATACCTTTCATTTGGCCTGGAATGGCTGCTATTACCTTCTAGATATTTCTCAGGGTGTTGCCTTGGCACACAGGCTGCATTACTAGTGCTTTCTTTTAATCTGCAGTATTGCAGATCACAGTATCATACTTAACCTTATCTCTTCCTTTTGGCCTCATTACCATGGATGATATTCAAAATGCATATATTATTCCATATATTTAATTACCTCTCCTTGCCTACCTTTAATAAAATTGTTTCATCTCAAATACAAAGCATTTCTTTTTCAGTACATTCAAGAATAATTTTCTTGAATTCTCCTCAGCCCAATATTTAATAAACTAATTAACCCTAAGTTTTACATCTTTAAAAATTTCCAGATTTTGAAGGTAATTTGGTAATTCTTACTTGAATTTTCTTGTTAAATAGGAGTTGTATCTGAGTGAGCTTTGTAATTGTCTTGCCCATAGCTGTTTTGTTTTTCTTTCTTAAAGATTTCAGATGTGCTTTCAAACTCCAATACCACAACTGCTGCAGCTTCTTTTCCTACAGTTTCCACAAGTTAAAAATGAAATGTAATAAATGGCCATTTAGTCACATCTTTCATGTAAAGTTCCCAAACGATACTAAAATATATGCAAGGTTGTGTAAGACTGGGCAATAGAATGACAATTACATGTTTATAGATCCAAATGGGGAATAATCAACTCAAAAAGTAGTTAATTAATGGCTGCTCTAAACCAAAAGCATTATTGTAGAGCAAGAAAATGAAGTGTTTAGAAAGGAATTCATGGGTACCAAAAGCAATTATCTGATTTGAATCTGGTCAAAGCAGTGTGTTATTCCTACATCAAGTGATAGGTGATGTCAGTTACCATCTGAACTCTCCAGCATGAGTAAGGGCAGAAGAAATAAAAAAACAAACCAAATCAAACACTCCTTCCTGCCCCCACCCACCCCCCCCCCCAAAAAAAAAAAAAAAAAAGCCTCACAAACAAACAACACACAAACAAAACCAAAACAAACAAGCAAACAAAACCACACACACAAAAGCCTCACAACTGGAACAAAACAAATAGCAAAAACCCAAACAGTTACAGGAGCACCATCATGTATCATTCGGGACCAATACAGATGGAGAACTACCACACTGTCTCCAAACCTCCTTCATTTAACACTTTCTGTATCTTTGGAAGCCTCCTCAAATAGACACGAAACTTAATTTCAGGTCAGTTACAAGAACATAAGAGGATAAATAGCTAAACCTTGTGCTTCCAATTGCTTGTGCTTTATTACTACTTGAATAAACAATGACATTAAGAAATATAACCAAAGTGTTACACTGATAGACTGTCATTAAATGAAGTCCCTGGCAAAAGCACTTGATGGGGCATCTTTTTTTTTTTCCCCTCCAAGCCTGTGCCCTGCTTTTGTCTGGTCACTGTAATTATTTTTAACAAGATTTCCAATGGAGTTTCTGTACTGTTTGCTACAGAAGGTAGCAGTAGCATAAACAGCTTGGTCCTTTGAGCAAGTGATCCCATTATGTTTACAGGGTGTTATTTGTAATCAGGTGATCTTGAGGAGGAGGACAGATTTGGTTTTGGTTGGGTTTTTTTTCCCTGTTCAGTTTTCAGGAGCGGAATCACAGACCACTCCAGCAACATGCAAGATCCTTCCCTCTAGTTCTTTTATACCAGTGACAGAAAGCAGATGCTAGCTGAGCACTGAAAGCTTCACGTTGATTATTCTAACTTTTATTTCAGCAAAAGATGATTCCCAGGGCTCCAGAGCTGTTCACAGACAGAAAATTACCAAAGCTCCTCTTCCTTAATCCATATGTAAATCCACCTCTAACTATTTTTGACTGAAATCTTTTTGGCAGGTGCAAGTCACTGTCCTTTCTTCTCAAAAATCAACACTGTAACCACTGTCTGGATCACACCCTTTTCTCTTAGGGCTCAGTTTATGTTAAAAAAAAAAAAACCCAAAACACTCACATGCAAAAAAAAAAAAAAAAAAAAAACCCAAATGCAGAATTCATTAAGGCTAAAGCCACTGTTTTTCCAACAGTCTCAAAACAGTTCCCCTTGCATTTCTTTTACTTCATTTTCCTTCTCTCATCATCCTACCACAGGAATGCGCTTGTTTTCCACTACTCTCTTTTTAACCAAACCGCTCACTGACTTTTATAGTCATTTGCTACATCACAACCATGAGACTTCTGTCAATCACTAATGAAGTAAGGCTCAAATTTGCCCTTCGTTTGAGAGTTCATAAAAAAAAAAAAAAAAAGTAGTCATTTTTAAGATAAAACGATGAAACACAGGTAATTAGACCAACTGGCTACCTATGTATATGGAAAGTCTAGTATACAGTGCCTATCAGGATACCAATGCAATGGACACTTAATGCTCACTTTGACAAAAAAAACTACTGTTAATTTTTCAGTTAGTAATTAGTTTGGTTTACCTTCTCATGAGCTTCTCTGTGTCCTTCGAATAACAATTATTTATTTCCATGAAAACTGCCTCCCCATGGTCTATAAACATAGGAACTTGGAACTGTAAACACCACTCTTGAAAGAGGGCAAAACATTATGTTCCTCTTATTAAAAAAAAAAAAAAATAAAAAAAAATAAAACCAGAAAAAAAAACCAAACTGCTGCTTACCAGTATGATGTATAACATGAGCTCTAAGCAGAGCTCATCAACCCATATGATTAATTAAAAGTTAAGGGAAAGAAAGAAACAAAGAGGTTTTGGTGGCAATCTTGTTTCTCCTCAGAAACATTTCAGGCATTATGAAATAATTCCTTCAAAAAGTGCCAGGAATAACAAAATGAATATGGTTGCACAGAATCTATCTTGGCACCAAGGTGCCGTTGCAGTTTGTTACTTTCTCTGCTCTTGCTTTAAGGATCAAGTTCCTAGTGGCAACATAATCATGTGCCAGAAAAGAAAGTATATTGAGAATTTTTCAGAGACATATGATTTTTCCCATTAAGTTTCATTTTTAAAATACTTTGATCTTGATTTTTAAAAGTATTATCACTTACGCTTATTTAAAATAATGAAAATTACTGATACAAAGCTCTCTTGATACAAAGCTCACACTTATTAGCCACACAAAAGTCAAGCAATTTGAAAGACTATCTCTGATATTTTGATTCTGGTGCACAAGGAGAAAGCAGAGAAAAATAGAGATTGCTTATGTTGGGAATCCAATACTGATAAAATCTAAGAATCTGCTACTTTCATCTGAACATCATCAGACATGTAAGTGCTTAAATGACATTGAATAATGTTTTAGCATGAAAAACTATCACAGCCGAAAGTATTGATCTCTCTTAATTACTTGGATATGAACTATGATTAACGTGAAGTGAGAGAGAAAAATAGCAGAGTATTCACATCTTTCTCTGAAAAACTAAACCTCCATTAGCATTGATGATTACGGACTAATAACAAAGCCAACGACTTACCAATATTGCCTTCTAACAAGCCAGCCTCAGGACATAGTTAATGAGGCATTAGAAGTTTGCCTACCAGAAGTTTATCTAAATTACAACAAAGACCCACCTGTTTGAACAACCAACACCACTCATCGTGCAACAGCACCTCAAAAAGAGCTCTCAGTCATGCTGTAGAAGGACAAACCAAGCCAGTATAATGCAATGTTTATGAAAAATAGATTGCAGTCTTTGCTGTTTACAGCTTCATATCCTGATTGTTACAGTGAATAATCTTCCAATCCCCCCTTTTCAATACCTTTACATCATATAAAAATCAGGTAATACCTACCTAGCAGACTTAAGATAACCATGCACAACAGTATGTAAAAAAATTCAACTACGTTACTGTGCTGGAGCTCTTTTATTCAGCCTTGTATTACAGAAAGAAAAAAGAAATACAGAAAAGTAGTTTCTGTGCAGTAAAGTTCACTGCTAATATAGTTTTATTTTTTTCCTATGGACTGCTTTCAACACTGATTTCCTTTTCGCATTTCTGTCTTTACCTCTCAAGGTCTAACACTTCTTTGTGTTATAATATGTGCAACATTGTTCAGCTATTCTGCCAAGTGTGGAAAAGGCCATTTCTCCTTTAGCATAAAGGCAGAAGCATTTTTTTGTTACAGTCCTTACCAAACTATTTTAAAACTCTTATCAACAGCATAGATTTCCATATCTCTCCATCAATATTTTACTGTAAATGGGGCAAAAGTCCTGTTGATCTACATACAGCTTGGATTCCTTAGCTTAGGAAAGGCACTGAATGAAAGAGAACTATAAAAGAAAATAACACTTGAAATATGAAAGTATGATTAGCTTTTATCTTTCAACTACCACCTTCCATAAATAAACTTTATTACAGTTCAACCATTATTAATTTCAATTTTTTCAGATAAGAAAGCAATTCACATGCAGTAAATGATTTTTATGGCTAGACAGGCACAATCATCATAGCAAACATGAATACAATTGCTGAACTTAATATCACATTTTATGGACACAATCAAAATTCTCAAAAATGAGTAAGCTTGCTAGATGTTTCCTTTTTCCAAGCTTTGAATTAATGACAATGGCTTGATCTTGTAAATGTCCATCATGTAATTTTTTCCTAGTGATGAGATCCAATCAATTCTCAACTTCAGTGGAATTCCACATACACAAAGGACAGTTTGAGTACCTTAGTGAACAACTCTTCAATATATCTTTGCATCTTTTACATCTCTCCAAAGTACTGTCAGTGGGAAGTTTAGGGATTAGAGATAGTCAGCTAATAACACATTATTTATAAGGAAGCATTCACACTTAATGAAACAGTAAATACAATAAATTGGAAGTACATAGAACAGTCTGCATTGTAGTTAGCAGCAATTTTAGAATTGCCTTTATATTAAGGACTTGACTAAACCAGGGGCAGAAGTTAACTAAATGTAATCTATTACCACAAATATTAAGTAGTTTACAAAATATCTTTTAGGGTAGACTTCAAGATTCAAAGCACTGAATATCCTGAAAAAGGATGATGGAAATGAGTGAATATAACCAGAAAAAACAGCTACTCATGACTAAAAACTAACATCGTTCTATCTGTCCTTGAAGCCTTAAGCCAGTCAAGGAACGCAGTAGAGGCAATTTTATATATATGTATGTATATACATATATAAAGGTGCTGCAATTAATTTATAAAACCATTTATTTAAAAAAAAAAAAAAAGTGCATATTCCAGAGTTGTCTTCTAAGATCCTGAAAATAGGCTGGGGTGACAGGACTTAGAAATCAAAAGCTATTCTATTCCATACTCAGTAGCAACCTCTGGGTGCAGATGCACATTCCAAAAACAGATGGAGTGAACCAGCTGCAGCCACACAGATGAGATATTATCCCTCAGTAGAGCACATCAGCCTCATCCAAACTGCACTTCGGGCTATGATCTGCAGGTTCAACAGCCCCTGTCGCCTGGAATTAAATTTAAGTAGGAACAGCTGATATGTAGAAGAGCGGGGAAGACTCCTTTCTTCCCAAACCTGAGAAAATGAAAGTGAAAAGTAAATATCATTTGCCATGTTACCTAGCATTAGTTGATCTTCATATGTGCATGCAAGATTACTATTTAATCTATACACTATTTGATTTATTGAACATTTGGGGACCTGTTTAGCAAACTGCTAACCCACTTGTAATACTGTCTAAATAGTTTTAGCTCCAATGTTCACCACTACTTGTCCAAGACAACTCCAAACATGAGAATCTTTCTTTTTAAACAACTGCAGAGAATATATTCTCATCTGAAATACAAATTCTGAACATAAATATTACTGAGTACTTCCTGAAAGTGAAAAAATCTGAACAAGTCAAACTAACCAGAGAAGCTACCTCAATAAACACAATTAGAACAAACATATATTAGCATTCACATAAAAATGTCAGAATAAACAACATGCAAGTGCATGTAACTACAAATTTGAGTGATTTTAAAGACCATCTATTAGGCAACCACTGTTAGAAATGAATGTAGTGCTGTTAAAGTTGTCCATGAGAAAACTGAGCCTCCACTCTACAGTGAAGTATTTTAAACTGTGTCAGATTAATCAGAATCATTAACAAGATTTGGGTTGTTGGTTGTTTTTTGTTTGTTTGTTTTGTTGGGGTTTTTTTTCTTTGTTTGTTTGTTTTTTCAATAAGATAAACCAGTTTTATGGAAGGGCATTGGTCCAACCCTGAGACAGTATTCTTAATGATAACATTGCAGATTCCCAAACTTAATCTCAAAGAGAAGCTACAGATCCTGTAAAACTAAGATAGCATTAGGTGTACCACAGGAACATCATCGGTTTCTTTCTCTAATGCAAAGAACTAACCAAGTCCAAATTTTGGTAAGGTAATTACATTAAAAGCAGTAACAATATGGAAATGTATAATAACTGCTTCATCAAGTATTATCACTGCACAATACCTTCACATGCATCTTGACTAATGAAACCAGAGTTTTGTATGATTGTTGCTGATAAGGCAAGCACATGCTTTAGAAATATGTTTATATTTCAACTTGAGAACTACACAAAACCAACTTTCCCCCCATAAACAGTAAGATAATTTTGTAAATCATGTAGACATTTAAGTAACAGAGCTCTCTTTACTGGAACACTCACTTCACAGAGGGGTGGCACTCTTGAGGTGCTAGGTAAGATCGAAGATGATCTCAGTGGTCTCTCCTGAAGCGAAAGTTGATGAACTCAAAAATTCTCTGCCAGCCCTATTTGGGCTCAGCCTACCATGTCCACACACACACTACTCCTTGCGGGTACTAAGAAGAGATGTAAAATAAAGATCCCCAATAAATAAACCAAAAAGATGGCTGTTCTCAACATCTTATGCCAATCTTTATAAAGAATCAGTACAGATTGCTGAAAGACTCCACTGGCAAAGACCCTTAGAGGTAAAGATATTGTTTGTCACAAATTCAATCTCCATTTCAGACAAAATATCTACAACATTGCATAACCACTAGAGGTAAGTACTTTGTGAATTTCTATACCAGCAAGCATTATGAGAAATACAGTCAGTGCTTAGAAATCTTTAGAGTATTTCAGGTTTTAGTCTTTAGTCTGACTATAAATTTGCGGTGCTCCTGGGGGCTGGGTATTTTTGAATTACACAAAAAGAAGAAAGTAGGTCCAACAAGAATCCTTAGCCATATTTTTAAAAACAGCATTTAGGTAAAGTCATATACAACAGTTTCATCTCCTTGTCTAGAAAGCATATTTGTTATGGAGTCATTACTTGTTAGCTTTCAGTTACAAGCCTTTACTTCACTTTGAGGACCACTGTAGTTATACAAGCAATAGAAATTTTTGCAGGCCTGTGTCTTCCCGTGTAACAACAGACACACTAAGCAGTAAGACACTGAAGCCTTGAGATATTAAGACAGCCCAAATAACATAAATACAAACCTTTTACAATCTACAATGTGACATTCATTGAATCACTTTTTGAAGGACTTCTTCAAATACTGTATAATCACATATATACACTTTCCAAGTTACAAATATTTTTTCACAGGCACAGTATCAAGCATCTAAAAGATGGGCCAATGTCTTACTATTTAGTGCTGCATATACAAATAGGTAGCTTCACCCAAGTACAGTGAATTACAACTAACTCCAAACTTGCACTGAGTAGTCAACTTCATTCTGAAAAGATCTGCAGATTTTACTGCATGAAGTTATGAAAGGTAGTTGAAGTTGCATTGATAATACCAGAGACGAGCAAACACGTCTCATGAGAAAGACAGCACCCCATAGTAGCCAGCCCTTCCTCAAACTTGAGAGAATTGTCCATACATAAGTTTGCTTTTACATTGGAGTATATAAATAACCCTGCAGAATGTATTGTAGCATGCAAAAGTTAACATTCCACTTTCTCAGTACTCTCTGACAAATGACGAAATGAGTCACGAGGGTGTTGTGAGCTGACGCACTGTACATATAATGTTCTATGCTTCAATTCGGTCCCATATAAGTTTCTGTGAGTAGCACAGTTGAACTTGGATCAGAGTTGCTTCTGTTCTGTGCAAACCTATTTATAACAACAGCGCAGGGAGCCAAAACGGTTGCTTTGTAATTAGCTTTGGCATGTTTGAATCCATAAGGAAACTTAGTTTATTTTCCCTGGGAAAGCTACAAAGTTCCACTACAGCTTTACAGTGTAACCAGGCGGATCAAGAAAGGACCCTCATTCACCTCAAAAAGCTCAAATTATACTACTGAATTGTTCTGCTGTTACTTGGCTTTACTCTGAATGCACTAGACTGTTTGAAAACATTGTTTCTGAGAATTTGTCATTCGTAGTGTCAAAGCCATTATTGCAGAAAAAGAAAGTCTTGTTGAGGGCAAAATTCAGCCAAGATGACTGTAAAGCCTAATCCACACCTTTGAATTTGTATTGAATATCCATCACATAAACATCTTGTAAATTACCCAATTTGTTTACATGGTGCTGTAGCTTTTTATGACTTTTCCATAAAGAAGTTATAACATCCATTCCTTTTATTTTGTTTTAGAGCATTTGAATGAGCCCCAGAACCACAAGTAAGTGAAACAGACTCTTTGCAGATGGAAGTGGCCTCATTTAACTCACCACTACCGGTGAAATAGTCAAAATAACACTTTCAGTTTGGAAGTGCCATACCTTCACACACAGCAAAAGAATTTCCTGCGCCATATGTCTTTTTTAATTGTATAATATGAGTGCCGGTTTCCTGTTAATCAGAGGAGGAACATGGAACCCCCAGGACTTGTGCCTCTGATGGGTTTGCACAAATGGGAAGGCAGTCAAATGGTTACACAATGAAGTACACCAAGAAAAAAAAAAAAAAAGAATAGTAGTTTAAAAATAAAATTAACAAAACAAGACACCACCAAAACAAAACCACTTTTCAGATACTCTAGTTGCTATCATGCAATGGCTTATCCAAAGCAGCTCCCATAATAAGAGTTTAATAAAAGACTAGACAACTGAACTTTCTGGAAAAGGCTATAGCTAAAGATAGTTGAAATAATAAATATTATTCATTATTTCACAAATCTCTTCCAGCACAGTAATTTTCCCATTTCATGTGCTTTTAAACAAATGATGCTTTAAAAATTGCATAGAGAGATTAACAGCTATGGATTGATGTGGAAAGTGTCTCCAAGATCATTTTTCCAGAGTAAACTACTCTTCAAATATAACACTCCCTGGTATTTTACACCTGCACTTTTCCTTTGCAGAAAATCATGACTTTGCTGATACGTGCCAAACGGAGTAATGATTTAAAGATGTAGAATAGCAAAACTACAAAAAGGGTACCACTCCTTTACCTTGTGCTGCCTGAACCTAGTTTGAAGCCCATTTATCAGATTACAGGACCAATTCCCTAACAACTGCAGCATCTAACCTCTGCCTCCCCGCCTCCTTACATAATTTATTGCCAATACATAATCAGAATATTAAAGCTAAAGCAATGAAAAAAGAAATTAAACATACAGGAAACACAAGGAGCATTTTTTCCTCTTCCCGAGACATTCTCTGATTTTTTGTTTGTTTGTTTGTTTTGGTTTTTTTTTGTTTTCTGAGGCAGACTTAATATTTCAAGAAAAGACACGTAAAAGCAATAAGGGAGTTCAAATCCAGCATTGAAAGTTATCACTACCTATGCCGGAGATCTGCTGAAAGCTTGGGACACCTCCCTTACTTTCCTTCAGGAAAACAGTAGTATCCTAGGGAATGTAAAAAGGGAGTTAGATAACTAACACCATTCTCCATATAGAAAACAGAGTACTAAAAATTTCAAAGAAAAGGTTTCTACTTCCAGCCACAGGGCTGGCAAGGTGTGAGTCCAGAGGGAAGAATCTGCCTCCCTGTCACTGCCTGGTCCTCCCCCTGGCTTTATTCAGAACCAGTGCATACCTCACACTTCATGTAAATAAATCAGTACAACCATGATCAAACTGAGCTCTGCATACTGTTTTAATACAGTTAATAATTGGTTTCAACAAACGCAAGGAGAAATTTCAGTGTTTGGGGCTTTTGGGAAGCAGAAGAAGAGTTGCACTTCACCCTAGAAAATGTCCTTAAAACAGCTGTGTTTATAACAATACCTTGAATGAATTTACCACAAAACACAAGATTAATGAATAATTTATGAGGATTAATTCACAAAAAGGCACATTATCACTGAAAAAAGGTGTTACGGGCTACTCCCCTGCAACTCTCCCATTCTCACTAGTATAAAAGGATGCCACTACACAGTAAATACACTTTGAACATTTCCTTATATCATGTGCAAATGCTGTTTCTGCCTGTATTGTGTTGGACTGCAGTACCTGGGATGTTAACTCATATTGTCTTTCCCCACCCCCAAACGCCTGCATATGAAAGTGACAGTAAGAGTGGGGGCAAAAAACAAAACAAAACACAACAACAACAAAAAACCAAAAACAAAACCAAAACCAAGCAGTGACTAACCCTGTGAACATATTCACCGCAGAGTTAACCTGTATAGTCTCAAATTAGTCCATCTTGAATGAGAATAGTCACACAGGGAAATAATAATCTAATAGCTCAAAGAGACTGAGCTAAATAGCTGATGAGTTCTTTCAACCTGAGTTGTAGCCAGCCCACCTGACAGTCTAGTTGGTGAAAGCACATGGACACAAGCTGAGAGGTGGCACACTCTCGCAGGACTTCAGAGGAATCACAGTGACAAGAAGGCAAGGAGCCCATGAGCCCAGTACAAATGTACGGTCATGCCTATGCATAGTGAATGTCAAAGTCCAAAATTGCAGGCATGCTTAACAAAGGTGGAGTACTTGGAATAGAACTAATTGAACTCAGAAGAAAGACAGGTCTTGCTGATCCTAACACAGAAGGCCTCCAGGAGACAAGGAATTAGTTGAGTTCTCTTCATTCATTTACATTAATTTTGTAATAGCTCTTATATTCTCTCTGTATAAGACTTTCTCCATATTGGTCTATACAACCCTGGCTTGTTTCACCCAGCTGACCAACATCTATAGAAACTGATCATGTTATGAAAACCTGTAGAGGTGCTACTGTACATGTGCTCCATAAGATGGAGTATATCCACATTAAAAAAAAAAAAAAAAAAAAGCAAACAAACAAACAAAACCCAACCCAAACAAAAACCCCACCTACTTGGCATTCTGTAGGATCATGAAATTCAGCACAAACAACCCAATGCAATCCTGGGTCTATGTTTATAAAGTCTCAGTAGAGCATATCGAAAAGATCAGAAGAGAGATAAACCTTAAGGCTAGGACATCTACAGATGGCGGCACGAATAAATTTCCCTGGCATTTCCACCTTAAAATAACATCCTACAATATAACGAAGCCTCTGGAAAACGTAACTTTGTATTTTAGCTTCACAGTAGCACATTATAAATTTTTCACTCACCTACTTGAATAAAAACATTTAACATTCAAGCTGCAAAAGTTCTCCCCTAAAGGGAATGACAGGCCAGAGTAAGTCTTAATGTACAATTAATTTCTCAGAAACTTCAAAACAACTAAGCACTCATACAGATAGCTAAGTGCTACTATAATAACTGTGTTTCTATGTGTTAGCTTTACTCATGTTCTCTTGTGTAACTTTTTCTAACTCTCACAGGTTTCCGCTAGAAGACTACTTATGTACAGGTCGACTCCCAGGACATTGACACACCAGGAAGTGTATTTTCCATGA
This sequence comes from Nesoenas mayeri, assembly GCF_963082525.1. Classification (NCBI taxonomy): domain Eukaryota; kingdom Metazoa; phylum Chordata; class Aves; order Columbiformes; family Columbidae; genus Nesoenas; species Nesoenas mayeri. The sequence goes on from NC_137540.1 coordinate 33,564,260, forward strand.
CATGCACTTCGTGACTGAAAAGCAAAGGCATGGCTCTCTGGTAAAGCCAAGAGCTATCTGTAAAGCAATTGAAGAGGCTCATTTCCAGCTAAGGGAAGTGGGCTTGCACAGTGCATCCTCTTTCTAGTAATCAGGAACTGCCAGACATGGCAAAAACCAAAAGCAGCAACTACCCAACAGCAACAAAAACCCCACAAACCACTCCGCTATAATGCACAGCCGCTGCTGTAGGATGCAAATCAGTACTTCACTATTACATGTTGACTATGTAATAATCAGATTCTAAGGGTTTGGATAAAATTAGAAGATATAACAGACATTCTGTTCACATGAAAACAAAGTTCAACATAAGCCTTTCTGTAGAACAGCTGTCAGTGTCTCAAGGTATACCCTGTGCTTCTTCTCCGTTATAAAATCCTGTATCTAAGAGAAAAACAAACTAAAAATCCCCTAACAATATGACATAAAGCTTTGATGTCTGATATTAAAATCTAATAAGGACTAGTTACTGCAAAAATAAGATCTTTGCAGGTTTTTGCCTTAAATTCCATTCAAGATACTTAACAAAGATCCGGAAAGGTTGGAATGCCTACATACTGGGGACAAGTAGCAAACGATCTGTGCTTTTAAAACCCTTTTACCTAACAGAAGACACTGAGAGAAGCAGTAGGACAAAGGGGAAATCCCAAGCAGCACTCTGCTAAGTAGCAGACAATATGCCTGCAGTCAACTACAAAGGCAAAAAAACAGGTTTTAAAACTTTCTTCCACTGCAATTTATTGGGGTGTTGAAGAAGAACTCTAATTTGCCATGATCTTTTGCTTAAAGTCAAAAAAGGATGTCACACAATTCTCCATTCTCCAGAAAAAGGGCTTGAAAGCATTTCAAAACAAGTCTTGGACTAAACAGAAATAGATTAAACTTGAGAAAAATTGCATCGCTGTCAAATTTCCCTTTAGATGACACATGCTCATATTTTATACTTCCTTATCTTCTCAAAATGAAGAAAATTTCTGCTACCCAGCAGTAGTCAGCAGACTGTACTGGCACACATTAATTCAACTAGAGGCAGCAGAGGTGGTGCCGATTCACACTGCTTTAACGTACGTTGGTTTATAAGAGATAATTTTACAGTCAAATGATTGCACTCAAGCAGAAGCATGGACCTTCCCATCTGCAAGGATTCGATGAGCTGCATCAGTTGGACATCCACACATCCTTTTGGGTGTTTCAGCCTGAGTCAAATGAACTTAATCAGAAACTCTACATTGTGATGGTGTTCCCGTCCCTGAAAAAGCTGGAAGCTCCCTTTGGAGATACAGGAACCCGGAAATCCTCTGGGTGGTTGTGAGGAGGACTGGCACAGGCCTCTGGTACTGCAGCTACTCACTCAGTTCCAGTTGCATCCACCAGCTTTTCCCAAGGGTGGCCTGAGATACACAAGTCTCAAACTTTGTTGGTTTTGGTTGGTTGGTTTTGTTTGTTTGAGGGTTTTTTTGTTTGTTTTTAGTGACATAAATCTAGCTTGTTTTAGAAGATTTAAGAAATATATTCTGTAGTGATCAATTAGTGAAACTTATTACTAAGAGTTTATATTCATGCAAGTGAAGGAAAAACAAAACAAAAGGACCCCAACACAACAAAACCCCCCACAACTTAGAAGAACTTGTGGTCTATCAAAATATAGATATTAACTGGTATATCACCCATGCTGCAGGACTGACAGAAATCAAATAAGTGCTTTGGTTTTATAAGATTTACTTCAGCAACTCTATTTACTGTTCATTCATACTTGAAACTGACTGCAGGAAAAATAATATTTCTAACTATTTTGTCCTGATGAGTTGCTAACTGACCTCAGTTTCTTGGCCTTCTGAAGTAATTCATTACTGCATTTTAAATGTACATGCCACATAAACTATACACTTCATTGGTCATGGCACCTGTTAGTAGTTTTTACAATATTTTCTATAAAGCCATCTTCATATTTCTCATAGAAATCAAAACAGCTGATAGCTTAGCAAAATTACTTAAGCATTTATCACATCTTGCCTTAAGACAGCCAAGAAAACAGAACTTAGATTCTCCTGCCATCTCATGTTGTAGTCAAATCTAGATTAAATAAATATGACATAAGCAGGTGCACTCAGACCACCAGGGTTAAGTCATCAGAATAAAGTCATTCACATCACTCAGTCATCAACAGGTCCCTCAGATGTTGCTGAAACTACAGAAGCAGGATGAAGATACTATATAAAAACAGCACTCAAAAGTAGGAAATGTAGCAAGAAACATAACAGAAAGAAGAAATAAGTACACCATTCAAGTAATCAAATTCAATAAGTGAGAGTTTTGTTCCTCAAACAAAACTGAGTGATCAATTTTTCTTGACTCTTTCCTTCAATATGGAAAAATGGTAATAAAGATATCAGACAGCCATAAGAGAACTGATAAAGCCACCTAAGTATGAAAAACCCTTCAAAGCATAATCTATTTTTCAACATGACAAAGAACTGTAGAAAGGAAATCCATCCAGATAAATGGGAGCCATCACTATGCGCACCATTTACTGCTACTTCCGTTTCTGGAAAATTGTTGCATAAACTTATTTGATCATTCAGATGAATATTTACTCAGTTGAATTACAAATAAAAACATTAAAGATAAATACACATCTTTCAAGGAAATCACATAAAACCCCTTACTGTCAGGCACAGTTTACAAATAAAACCTGTTCTTAGAGAAAAATCTGACTATAATGGAGGGCCAATACAAACAAGGAGGTAGTTTTAAGCAGTTTCAAATAGAGCTATGCTGGCCCCACAACAACCATCACACTGAATTCCTAAGGAGTAGCAGCAAAATAATGTGTTCTAAGAACATCTAATTTACAATTATGAAGAAATATTTACACTAGGCAATTACCACCTAAAATGACACTTGCTATGCAGCAGAAACAAGAGAACTTCTTATGTCTCCATTTAGTAAATAAATTAAGTAAAATTGTAATTTTGAAGTTATTAATCACTTAGCAAATAAATAACAATTACAAAAAAAAAAAAAAAAGAATCCTTAAGCACATGCTTACCTTTGTAATATAAGTAATTCCACTGATTTAAGAACTATTTATAGACATCTTCAGTATTACCTTGAAGCAATAGCTACAGCACCTGCATGCACAGTTGAGTAACACTGTAATCCAGTCTACTGCAAAACTTCTTGGCCACTTAGCAGTTTTACAAGTAGAGGACAGAATTTTTATTTGTAGACTGCATGAGTGCAAAATCTCCCTCTCTCCTGACCAAGGATTATTTGGCATGAAAACAGCAATATCTCATTCTCATACTCCAGGGAGTTTTAACCTGCCCCTAGCTAAAAACTATACGATCTTTAGATTGCAGCAGAGTGTAAAAATCACTCTAATTAAATCAAGTAAGAACTGGTTTTACCAGTGTTACTGATCCCCCAAATAATTAAATCAGTTAAGAAAAATCAGGGATTGGTACTTAGCTATACTTAAACCTGTGCTATTTTTTAAAATAAGGTTTGGAACTGAACAACTAGAAAGCAAACTTCAAGCAAGCTACAAGAAGAACCTGGACTGTTGTAAGTATAAACTACCACAGAATGCAGTTTCAGTGCACTTAAAAAACAAACAAACAAACAAACAAAAAAACCCAACCAAACAAAAAACACCCAAAAAATCAAAAATCACAAAAACCTGTTGTCGCATTTGTTCTAATATATCATGACTGTATCTTAGAGCATGCCAAATGGCATTGCAAAACAGTTGAACTTGACCTAAGGCAGCTACATTTCTGATATATGTGAGTAGAATCTAGTGTGTGGTGTCACACCAATTTTGCTTCTATGCCTTATGGTCTACCTTTTACACTTTATTGTTGTGCTCCTATTGTTGGATGCTGTTGGCCTTTCACAGCCCAGCTGTATTATCCTGTACCAAACCTCTCAGGGCAGATCGGCAGCATAGCAGGTTTCTTTCCAGTCCTGACAAAGTTAAAGCAAAGCAATGGTAATTCTCTGTATGTTGATGTGTTTCATAAGCACACCATGCAAATTTAACAGAAGGCAGCATAACAGCATGAGAGTTTAGCATATTAGCACCAGGTCCATTTTGTCACAAAGTGGTGCCCTAAAGCCTTTAAATGCCAGGTAAACTGAGAGGGGGCAGAAAGTGAGTGGTTTCTTTCCTCACACAGAGGAGATACTTTCCTGAACTGGGCACAAAGTCTGACTAGTTTCCTACCAGAATAGCCGAGTCTCCAACTCTTTTGATCACTTTCCCCTAGCCTTCACAGTTGCTCCGATTAGAGATTGATCCCTGTGCTGCTCTATTCATCAGCAGCTCTGGTGGTTCGCAGGTGCTGTATATCATCACATCAGCAGGCCACAGCAGCATTCATCTCACCCTGCTAAATTCACCAGTGCACTGCATGCCCTTTTTATCCATTCACAAAGCACTTGCAGAGGTCTCTGAAACTTTGCTTTCTATTAAAAGATATGATGTAGAATACTTTTATCTGAGGAGTTCCAAGTTCAAAGTTGAGAGAATTGAATTAGCCTCGAATCTGCGTTTCTGCTTTATTTCATGCAGTTCAGAGACTTTTGAGAGCTCCCAGCTTGGCCAAAAAAAGTGTTGTTTTTTTGCCCAGGGAGAAAGCTCGTTCTAGCTGACATGCCAAGGACTAAACTTTTCACACTCCCCTCTTACATTAAACACCGAGGTTGCCATGAACGTATACTAACAGCCTTAATTTTAGATATTCTGCACTGTGTGGTTTCATGCAGCATATAACGTTTCAGTTTGCAAAAGATTCTTTAAAATGACTTCATAATAACAGATCAAGAGGAAAGGCACTTAAAAATCTGAATAATGTAAATCATATGGAGTTCAGAGGCTAAGCAAATTACACACCCCGAAGCTGCCCTTGCTGTATGAAAGAAGTCTTTCTCTAGCTCTGGGCAGCTCCAGCCCAGGGGAACTTGCATTTGAGAGTTTTCTAAACATTTCAGGTACACTTGAAAGTTGAAAGTAATTCCCATTTCCTAGGCAGGATTAGTTCGCTTCCAGCCTGTGCAAAATACCACTCATTCACGCACAGACACAACCCTCCCCCCACCCCGAGAGCGAAGCATTTAGGGTACAAAGGTGCGCGGGTCGTTTTGTTTTAGTTTTTTTTTTTGGAGGGGGGCGGAATTTTGCACCTCCGACCGCAGACAAGGGAGCCCCCGTGCTGGCTCCGGGCTCCCTCCGGCCGCTGCCCTTTTACCCACAGCGCTCCCCTGACGGCGGCGGGCAAACACCCGGCTGCCGAGCCCAGCTCATCCCAGCCCGGCCACGGAGCTCCCCCACCCGCGGCCGCCCTCCCTCCGCGGCGCCGGGCAGCCCCGCGGGCGGGCGGGCGGGCTGGCGAGCTCCGCACCGCTCCGCGCCGGCCGGGCGCCCGCCCCCGCCCTGCCCCGGGGCTGCGCGGCGGAGCTGCTGCTCCTTACCGTTCTGCTCCTTGGCGCCGGAGAAGGCGAACTTGCTGCTGAGGTCGGACTCGGCGGCGGCCCCCTGCCTCCGGCCAGCCAGGGCAGATGTCAGCAGGAGCAGCCCGAGGAGGAGCATTGGGCCGGCGGGGCGAGGGGCTCCGGTACTGCAGGCACTGGCGGCGCGGCACCGAGGCCCGGGCGTCTCTCAGCAGCGCCCGGCGCGGGCTGCGCCGCTGGGGAGAAGGCAGCACTGAGCCTGCTCTGGCAGCAGAGAATTGCAGGGTAGTTTCCACATAATCCCATCCAAAACTTTTTCCTAGAGCCCTTTTCTGTGTCTCCAGGTTTTGTTTTTCTTTGCCTTTTTTTTTCTCTCTCTCTCTTAAAAAAAAAAAAAGAAAAAAAAAAGAAAAAAAAAGAAAAAAAGGATCAAAGCAAAATCTGGACCCAGACCAGCTTCCCAAGGACTAAACAATCCGGGGCTGTGCCGGGCGGGGGCTGCAGGAGCTGGGGCTGGTGAGGGCGCGGGGCAGGCAGAGGGGCCGGGAGAGGCGGGGGCGAGCGGGGCCGCTGCTGCCGCGGAGGAGCGCGCACCTGTCAGCCGGCAACCAGCGGCGGGGCGGGGGAGGCTGGCGGGGCGGGCAGGAGGCCGGTGGGCGGGCAGGCCGGCCGCGCTCCCACAGAAATACCTTCCTCGCCCTCGGCAGTCGCGCTGCCAACTCGGGCCCGCGTCCCTCAGCTCCCGCCCGCCCGCCGTCTCTTCACAGCGAGGGCGGCACCTGGCGCGGCCGTTTACGCCCCGGGAAGTTGTCGGTTGGGAAGGAGCCGAGCGGGGCGGCCTCGGCCGCTGCCCCTTTTCTCACGGCCAGGTGGCGGCGCAACAGGTGCTGGGGCGGCGGGGGCAGAGGCTGCCCCCGTTACTCTGTCCCGACCGCCTCACGAAGGCGGCTCCCCCCACCGCCTCCGGTGAGGAACCGGGGTGACCGGGGTCCGGAGCCAATTTGTGTGTTTGATAATTAGGTTGAGACGGTGCTGGGTTCTTATTATTGTAACTGGGTTTCTGCTTGAAAATTGGATGCTTTATACCGGGAACTAAAACACAGAGGGAAGCGTTCGAAAAGACTCTGGCTGCAGATTATTTTTCTTTTGACAGAACTTGCTGTTTCAACCACCCTGAAATGAAACATCTATCATTTACATAAGCAGATGGAAATGGGTTCATCTTTCCACAACTGTCCCTCTCCAGCTGAAATGCTGTGCTTGTACTCAGGGAGGTGGTATCTGTGAAGCAGACAGCATTGGGTTTCTTTTTGCTGTTTCTCCATAAATCAAAACTGAATTTATGCGTGGAGAATCCCCCCATTAACGCTGGTGAGGACTAAAAGGACTGATGATATTCAGCACCCATTAAGATGATGGTGAGTTCAGGCTTCTCTGCTAGAGCTGATGTTTCTAGTTTGCTTGGAAGAGGGCACCAACACTGACTATGTGATGGGTCTGGATAACAGGACTGAACACTAACTAGATACTGGGAGGGCAAGAGAAGTGATAGGAAAGACAAATCTTTTCTCTCAACTGAGAAGTTTTGGCAGTGTTCATTAAGGGCGTATGGAGGAAAGATGGGAAGACCTGTGCAGCCATGGTCTCTCTCACTGTCTGTGCAAAATACACAAGAGAAAAACTTAGCCTACACTGCTGGAGTCTTGAGCACACACTGCATAATTTCTTCTCCTTTGACCCAACTCTTTCCATTATATAACTGAGCTGTTTCTTTGCTGCAGCCAAAGTAACCCTTGAGACAGTGATAAACATTCCCTCTGTTCCTAATAAGTGACATATTTCTAGTAGCAACTGAAAGCTGTCCAGCCAAGCTGGGCTTTCTTCTGAAAGGCAGACTTGGAGCATACCTTAAATAGCAACCCTTCCCTTACAGAGTCTGAAGAAAGTAATGCACTGCACAAAGCAGACTATGTAGTTATTTTTATTATTGTTACTGTTATTAATCATTATTTTTCAGTCTTCACTCTTGCTGTTTTAAAATGGAAAATAAAAATAACATGTACTGCTTTCTGGGTCTTCTACCTTGATGATTACAAGCAGAGGGTTGTTTTGTTTTGTTTTTTTTTAACAAATAAATGAAGTGTTGCACTGTAACTTAACCTTTGCTGCCTGAGGATTTTGTGGGTTTCTTTGTATTTTGGGAAACTGACGACAAGTTCCCTTTGGAAAACATGGAACTAGTGTCTCATCACTGTATACACGAAAAGTAAAACATCTCATGTCTCCCATAGCTTTGAAAATCTAGGTTGTATCAGACCAGTGTTTCATCTGGCATCCTGGCTCTGACTTCTCAAAGGAAAATGCAAGAACCCACATAGTGGATGAATATGGAATAACACTGCCTGGGTAGGAAACTTCCATTCTAAACCTCCTGTTATTAAAGATTAGTATATATTTCTAATCGTTAGGGCTCTACTTCTTTCAAAAATGCTTTTTGTTGTAAATCCCACCCAAAATATTGTGTTTGGTAATCCCTTTCCTTGTAAACATCTTCTCTGAAGTTAATGCATTAATCACCATCTATTTATTTTTAATGTTATTGCTCTTCAGTTTCATCAGATATATGTATGTGTTTGAATTATGAAAATAGGTAAATAGAAATGATTTAACTTCTCTACCCTGTTCATTTTCTATGTTATAGCTTAATTATATCCTTTCCCAGCTAGGCATTTTTACTACATTTTTCATCTGAATACCTCTGTACCTCTAGGCTTTTCAGAGTCCCATCTATTTTTGTTATGTTTTGTTTAAGGTGGGACAAGCAGAACATGATAGTCCAAGTGAAGGCCTAATTTTAACATATATCATGAAGACAGAATGTTTTATTTTTTACAGTATATCTCATTCATGTCTTTGTCTTTTTATTGGACCTACTCATGCAATGATCCGCAGAAGTATTGACATTAAAAATATTCTGGATGGTTAGATAATTATGACGAACTAATGTATGTGTAGTTCAGATCACTCCTGTCAGTGCACATCACATTGTTGATAATGAATTTCAGTTGGGACCACGATGTTGATGCATCTAAGAGTTCTGGTGACCCCAGTGCCCAGTATGTATTTCTCTGGATATTGTTAAGACTCATCTGTATTTTGTGACCACGATGTTCACATTCTTTTCTACATCCATAATAAATATTTTAAACTACAAAAGGTGTGTATTCCCAACTCTTCTCCATGCTGAGAATTGCACTTCAGTCTTTGTCTTTTGTATCAGTCACTATGCCATATCAGTTTACGCTATGTAGTCTTTTTGAAGGTGCATCGAAGACTTTTTTCTTTTCCCCAAGGTTTTGTAATGCAGTCTATAAAACTGTGTATCGAGTATTTTTCATTTAAACATGGCAAAAGACATTTCTCCATTAACTGCTGTCTTCAAATAGTTTGAGACACAGACTTTGTTATATAGAATAGCCATGCTGATTTGACAGGTTTTCAAATTGTTCTATGACTTTTTTTCATCACCCTCATTTATAACTTTTTGTAGCATTTTTTCTTGTCCTTGGATAAAATCTAAATTATCTGGATGATCCCACAGGAATTTGTTTTGCACCAGTTGCAGAAATGTTGTTGAGACCTAGCCACCAGAGAAGGCAATGGAAATTTGGCCTGTTAGGATGTCAGAGACTTTCTGCTATGGTGTACAGCCTTTGTAATCCTGAACTTTATCCTTGAAATGAAAAGGCTTTTTCTGTGATTATTGTTAACTTAAAGAGTTATCATTAAAATATACACTCATCACACAAACTTCACTTACACCAACAAAAAATGTCAAAATAACATACCATGTCAAAATAACATCATCACAGCACTGACAGAGGTGGATAGTTTACTCACACTTCACCCCATGTCCCTCCACCACTCTACAAGAACAAAGATTCCCCACAGTTACTTGTGCAAATGGGCTGGAATTGGCAAGATGCATAGGTGTTCACAGACTGTCCTTTATGGTCTGAATTAACACCAGGAGATCTCAACTGAGAAAAAGAAGATTGGTTCACTTGTCTCCCCACAGCTTGTTTCACTTCCTTTTATGAATGGGGAGAGGGGAAAGAAATTAACACATATGAACTTGTATATTCCTGTATATTCTGAAGGTACCTGTATGGGCCTTGTGAGATCACGCTAAAGAAAAAAAAAAAGTATTTTCCAAATCTTAGCATGTAATTTAAAACTAATAAATACCTGCTCATCCAGACACACAGGCAGATGTCTGCTTTTGTGCGTGTTTCTCTTGATTTCAGTGTAGTTACATATTAATTGGTTGTTGCTATAGCAGGGTTGAGGTTTAAATGCTTATGTTCACATCATAGAGTTATTTTCAATTGTGCAAAGAAGTCTTAAACAGTTATTGAATGTTATGTGTGTAAAAAAATCTTTTATGGATGAATGATAAATATGAAAACAGAAATCGCAGTAGAAACACTAATTGTCTTTTAGAAAAGCAGCTATAGGATATTCTGCTCTCTTGATCACTGAGCAATAGAAAAAGAGATATTTGTACAAACAAACGTGGCTCTTGTAATCTTACTAATGTTAGGTGAAGAGGCCGCATATGGAATTACACAGAAAATTATTCCTGCCTTAGAAAGTACTCCTGTAACTGAGGTAGCACTAAATTTTAGTATTTCAGCCTTATTGTTCATTCCCACTGAATTGGTAAACAAGTTGAATATTTGTGGTCCTGTTTCTGTGTTACATTCAAAAATATAATGAAGAAAAAGAGTGAAGTCCAAAGAGACTTCAGTTATGTTGATGCTTATACAGTGTGGACTGCTCAGACAAGGAGCTCTGAACATACTTTGGCCACTTGGATTGCAACTCTCAATGAAGTGCCATTTCTATTTTGCAAATCCTGAAATGAGACTTGTGACTTAGAAATACACCTAAAGATGAGCATTTGAAGACAGACTTCTAAGCATATCAATGATGCTCTGCTCAGCATTGATTGCTGAAGCAATCATTTTTCAAATTGACTCATTTGAGAACCACAGTCGTTATTGTATTTTTGAGTGATTACCATGTAGAAGCATTGGTTTAGAGCAGTCACATTTAATAACTCCAGTTATTTTATCAACTACATCCATGTATATAGTCCAAGCTACATGCCAATACAACTTTCCTTTAGGTAGGCTGCGAGACCTGAAGAAGGAGGCCCACTAGAGGTCTCCCAAACTATTTAGAAGAATGCTACCCACTTCTGGCACCTGCTAGCTCATTTGGTTCTTGATGGGCTTCCAAAGTCAACTCAAAAAAACTGGAAAGTAGCTAAGTCACTTAGGCCTTGTACCATGTTTGCTGAACTGAACCGTGGACTGAGGCCTGAAAGGGTGGCAGGAGCCAGTCTTGAAGTCGGCATTTTCCCCCGGGGTACATAGGAGTGCTCTGGATGTGTAGGAACTCTCTCAAGATACTCACTTTCTTCTGCATGCTTTCAGAGTAGAATACTCCTATGGTTTCTAAGACTTACACCCCAATTCAGATGCCCTCAATATCCAAACACCATTTGCTCTTAAGAACATACTTGAGGAGGTGCATGAAGGACTGCGCCCAGATGACAAGCTTGCTCAGGTACACATGAATGTTTGCTTACTTACGACTATGAGTGCAATGACTTTTTCTATGTCAGAAGCCAGATAAGCTTTCTGACTGCTTTTTAATCAGATGACATCCATTATTGATCAATAATGTCTTCTGTCAGCATGCATGAAATCCTGTCATAATCACAACTGAAGATGGCATGTCTTTATGTCAGCTGTAAATAACTATTAAATTATGAATAACTATTGAATTTGGTCTTCCTGCCTGTCTCCCTTTCACTGAGCACTGCAAGACACAGGTTGGCAATCTGCATACAAATTTTGCTTACTATTTCCAAGCATTGCTAACCACCGCTATACCAAAAAATAGTATTTATCACATAGTTATAAAGTTGGATAGTTTTATCCAGATTCAGTAAAATTAAGGCTAAACTGTATTATTCAAAACACATATATATATAAATAGATTATTTCATACACTGGTTACCACTCATAGCATTACAAGACTATGTGTTTTCATTTTCATACTGAAATATTTCTAAGCTATTTATATATGAATACTCTATGGCTTTGAAGCTGCTCTTCAGATAAATGAAGCTCAGCTGAAGATATTTACGGGATAGGAGCATAATTTCACTACCAATATTTGCAATGTAACTAGCAGTTAACAGTCTGAATGCAGACTGTCTATGAAATAGATATACTAAGATCAGTCACATTAACTGTTTGAGTAGAATATTTACACTTCTTGAGTCCGAAGTGAAAAAAGCCCATTTATTGGTTTACTATGATGTCACAGGTATTTTATGTTTACTAAAGAATATTATTTATACTAAGAGCTTTGGCTCATGAGTATGTTTAATTGAACTAGATTTTTATATAGCTGCGGCACTACAGCTTTAGTCTTCTGGTACTCCAGTTCACACAGAGCAGGAATAATGCTGAGACAATTACATAGCCATGAGCCTTTGTTTAAGTTCAAATTCAGTAGAAGAGAACAGAAATCATATTGACAGCATCAGCTCCCAAAGAGCATTGTCTTCAGGCTAAACTGTGATTACAGCTCAACTGGTTAATGAAAATATCTAAATATCTATAAAGATATTGTAAACAAGTTCATAGGAGAGAGGAATGTCAAAAATTTAACAGGAATAGAGAGCAATCAGGAACTGAAGAGCAGACACAACCATATAAGAATGATGAGGCACTGGAGCAAATGTGCTTCTATTAGGTATGGAGTATCTGCCCTACCGCATGACATTTCCTCTCATTTTCCCATCCTATCTCTTCCCTAGTCTTCCCCTCTTTCACCTCTTCCCTTTCACCATTCTCAATTAACCAGTTACCACTTCTACTGCACTAATTACTTAATTGAAGTCTTGGCCTCCTAATCTTATCTCTCAACACTTAATATATGTACTAGCTTTTCTAATCCACCTCCTTGCCTCCATAACTGGTCCTCTGATACTCCCTAGCACTCAGATTTGTCTCATCTTTATACTTCACCCTGTCTTACTTCCTGTCAGTCTCCAGTTTTCACATTATCATCTCATAGAATGAGACTTTCCCACAGCTTTACTCTGGCTTTTATTACACTGATTTGTTCAACATAGGCTGGAAGAGTGAATTAGCTTGTGTTAGAGACCCAGCATCTGCATTACGGATGTGCTGGCAGAGATCTTTCAGTATACTTCCATAAGAAAGTTCCCATTCTGACAGAAAAATATGACATAATGAATGGTAAGAGATCTGTTTTAAAAGGTGTCTTTCTTATCCAAACTAAAGCCCTAACATAAACATACCCACCATCTTGCCTGGCCCAACATTTATGACATTTTCCCCAGATCTCTCTTATTTTAATCTACTGTACATACAGCTCTTTATTGACATAATCTCTCTACCTCTGAATGAGGCGCTTCCCTGTTCCACATTGCATAGAGTCAGCTGGAGAGAATGTACGCTAACGATTCAGCCCAGGCTAGGCTTGGCATCATCTATAGAAGCACATTTTTCCAAAGTCAGAAATAGGAAAAGTCTTTTAAAATGTCAGGTCACCTTAGTAGTAGTGACAGTTCTAATATTTTTTGAATTTTTAAACAGATCTCATTTAATCCCTTTATTCATTAATATGTTTCAAAAGCAGGTAGAGATTCTAGAGGGATTTTTTAATGACAAAAAATGCTATTGCCAAGGGCTTAGGAGCTCAGTTCTACCAAATTCCTTCTACCCCTTCCTACATAAATATAGGTAGGACTTCTGCAGATTAAAAATATATCAGAATAATCTGAGATACAGAGGAGCAGTTATTTTTGTTACTTAGATATGCACTAGCTACACTGCAGAACATCATGGACAAAAGCCTACTTTAGTATTAATATTTCAAATCATACATTCATTTTTATATCTGGAAATCCAGGTAATGCTGCAGAAACTTTAAACTGAAGAGCATCAAGGACTGCCAGTTGGACAAGAGTATAAAGAAAGAATGTACGAATGATACATTATTCATACCAGTAAATTCTCATTGTTATTTCCTTGCCAATGCACCGAATGGAAATATACTACAAAGGAAAATAATTTTAAAGCTTTTTCCAGTAATTCTTCAAAGCTATCCCTCCATTAATCACCAGAGTTCACGTCATCCAGTTAAGAATGCACAATATTCCAAAGTATCGCCAACATTTTTCTTTATTGATCAAACACTGGCATCAAATCACAGTATCTCATTCCCATAGCACCATGAAAAAATAACTTCAGCTTCACAACCATCTGGATCACAGATCATCCCATAAAATGTGTTCAGGTTGACAGTAGGTTTTTGAAGTACTTATTTCATATTATGTTTCTGATATTGTTATAGGTTGTCCCCTGTCACAATCCATTTTGAAAAGACTACCACTCCATTACAGTTCAAATTTATAAAAAAATACTATTTTTCTCCTTAGAAAATTATCTATGTCTAGTTAAGTATTTAGAGTGGATTTGTTGACATAAACAGTGATACTGTCATTCCCTAGTGCTCTTGCAGCAAGCTGGTTACTGTCAATAGCCCGCAATTTAGCCAGGAGCTGAAGGTGCTGAAGTTGTCAGCATCTCTTTGGGTGGAACTCAGCACCTGACAGTATTAGACTCCCATTCAGAAAACATGTTAGCAATGCCCAGAATGAATTGTGTGAAAAAGGGTGGACCCAAATAAGCCCTTAATAAATGTAAAATATGAATGTTATTACAAGGACATATTTCAAAAGTGTAAACCAGTTTTGAGAAGACAGTTCTTATCTACACAAAGGGTGCTAATCTAAATGGATTTGTAGGATCAGATTCCTAATCCTGCCCACTACAGTACTGGACGAGAGCCCAAAAACTCTTCTGCACGAGGAATCCTATCACACACATAGAATGAGTAAGCCTGTTCATGCCTAAATAAAGCAAATACGACTCGATCCTCTGTAGCTCAGCACATTTCTGCTCAGTCCTGTGAACCACTGAACTGAGTAATGTTAATTCCATTATATTAATTAAAAAATCAAAAACAAAGCTAGAAAGAGTGCTCAGTCCTTCATGTAATTGGAAATTAATGAGAAAGATAGCTCAACAGTAGGTTCTCTGCATTCAATTTAAATGTCCCGTTTACAGCCTGATGAATGGATTTTGACTTTTTTTTTGATGGAGAAAATAATGAAGGTTCTATTTTCATCATCACACCTGGTCATTACCAACTAAGTCATGCTAAAGCAGAATGATGATTTTGAGTGTGGTGTAAAACTACAGAAGCTGAGTTATTGCCTTTTTGTTGTCCAGTTTGTATCTCCTCTTGAGGACTCGCATATTTCTGTTCTTTTTTCATCCATCTTCTTATTAACTGTGTATTTGTGTACTTATTGCTACCTACAAAAAATGTTTTGTCATATATACTTGTTATGGTTTGTATATTTCAGGAACAAATTTTTTGTATGTGGTAAGATTTAACAAGTGATTATAGTAATAGGTTTTCCATTAGTGTCTTATGTATTATAAAAGCAGTAGGAATTTTACTTTGGTAAAGACAGCAGAGAACTGCCAGTAGACTATCCATTTTATCCCAGCATAAATGCTATAGTGTGGTGGAACTCTCCTGATGGAAAGAGAAATCAGTGCTGGTTTTGCAGTAGAGACTCATTTTTATTTTAAGTTCATTCTCAATCTCTTTGACCAGTTTTATAGGCATGGACCATATTTATTCTTCCAGCACTTAGATCCTCATATTTCTGGGAGAGCTCTTTGTGAGGGCAATTCAACCGAATTACAACCACTCTAGCCCCTGAAAGAAGATCATTCAGTCATCATGCTCTTTTCTCTGGCAAACCATGGGCACTCAAACATCCTTGTACTACAAGTACCCAGTCGTTCTAAATGAGCTTTTAACATCTGCAATTTTAGTTGACACTAATATATGGCTTTAAGTAACCTATAGAGAATAATGTTAATTGAACAGATGAGAAAAATTTTATTAATTGCACAGACTAATTCAAAAAAGCTAATGCAGTTGCTAGATTGAAGTCAGATTTGTTGTATCACTTAATTCTTATGTGAATATTATGGTATTAAGAATAGCGGCTTCATGTTGAAACAGTGGAAAAACCCAAATGCTTTTTGCAAACCTGTTCCACTTCTTCTTCCAAGGTTGTTAGCTTTGATTTGTAGGGTTTTTTCCTAATAGTGAGTGATTTTTTTATTTTTTTTTTCAGGACAAAGTGCATTAATAGCTTAGGGCATTATTACGAGTTATTTTATGTAAATATGCTCATAGAACAATGTTTACTGCTGCTAAAAATATAATTTTGGTTTTCAAGGTTATTAAATCTGGTTCTAACCTGTAATGGCACCATTCAAAGAAAATAAGCAACATAATAAACTACGTAATATTTTGGATATTAATAAGCTTGAGAATCTGTCATGTATTCAGTATATAAAATAAACATTCATGCCTCACTTTGCAGATGGGAACTTGTTGTAGGTTGCAACATCCAGAAGAAAAAAAAAAAGAAAAAAAAACATCCAAAAAACCTTCCAGCAACACATTCCCTTTTCTGTAGTCACTCATCACTCATCCCTAGTATATCAGGGACAGAAAGTGAAGTGAGTGAAGTGCAAGAACCACCAAGTGACATCTGACATATATTCACTAAGAACTGCTGAAACAGCTGCAAAAATGAAAGCAGAATGGAAATTTCACTCCAGACAAATCACTATGGGGATTAACCAAGGGCTAACCTATTTGCATGCAAAGTTGTACTAGCATGGCTGTGCTACATTTAGGGTGTCAGCTTGTATATCTTTGCAGTGCTGCATTCTGCCTTCAGGACATATCAGTCCTCTCAGATAGCCTGAGTTTTTTCATCTGGTCCAGTCCAACTTAAATCCAGCCTAATCATGTACCTCCATGCAACAGTTTCCTCAATTTGAAGATGACAATGACAGCACCATTGTGGGGCAGCCTGCAGTCCCCTTTGGTATGTGGCAGAACTGTGTGGGGAGGTAACAGCATATTTGGAACAAATGTCATCAACATGGGATTTTGAAGCATTATGCTAAGATATTATCTAAAATTCTGGGAATGACAGAACTGGGTCAACCCAACACTTTTCTTGAGATGGAACCCATTCATCCACTGAGGCAGTTCACCAGAAAAGTGTGTTGTGCTCTTAGGGCTGTACCTGTTAGTCTGTGTAGCTGACTTGTGTGGCTCTAGTTTAGAGTTTCCTACAATGTGCTCTGCTAGTAGAATTTTAGAATCATATGTTTTGAACATTTGACGTAAGTTTAGCTTACTGTCATCTAAATTGTGCTGCAAAATGAAAAATTCTAGCCTACTAGATTCTCCTGATATTCACATCAGCTGAAAAATAAATGCTTTTGCAGTTATGGAGAAGTCTGTATTAATACAGCATCTCTCAAGGAGGCTGGTAAGCAGTAGCTACTAAAAATACCCATCTAACAAAGCAGGTCTCACTGACTTGCACACAACCCAAGAAACTTGTCTCAAGGGTATTTCCATACTTATGTTAATTATTGGTAAAGCTTGGACTAATAGAGTAGTTTGGTAAAACTAGGAAAGGCAAGTGATTATAGCTCCATCTTAATGGGAGTGGGATATAATATAGTCATTGCCACATCATGACCTGTGGCAAATTAAATTTGTAGTTCTTATAAGTAAATGTCCAGTTACTTAAAAAGGGGGACTAGAATGATCCAAGTCAGAAAAGATGTGTTAGTCTGACTTTGATAAATTAATAGAGAACTAAAGGTGATTATATTTCTGTCCATTAATTGAAATCACTCATCGCTGTTTATAGTAGATAGAATTTGACAAGCTAATTGGATTTTTTTTTAAATGAGATTACACACTTAGTTGCTAAAAGTAATAGTGTTGATGTGAAATGCCTCACAGAAGTATGAGTGTATGATGTGGTACTATATAGTGTGTTGATTAAAAGATGGGAATGTAAAATGAACAGGGAACGGAAGGTAGAGCTGTCTGGAGCCTTAGGGGCTGAAGGCAAGAACAGTATCTTAGAATAAGTGCTCAGCTTCATGATTCAGCAGATGTGTACAGAACTCAGAGGAGTAATACTACATGATGCCATTTAAAATCTGACCTTGAAAGAGAGAGGAACCTTTTTTCACTGACACTACTAAAAAGGTAGAATCATTTTATCTACAACTGTGAAATGAGGACAGGATACATTCTAATGCACATTTACAAACAGAATATAACATGAATGTGCAGTGAGGAGGGCTCATATACAACCAGCTGGCAAATTTGAATTAACTGGAATCATATTGGCCCTCCAAGTTAGAATAACATTAAAATGCATTGGTTCTCTGCAAGCCAGGAAAGCAAGGCTTCCTACTAAATGTATACCCATAAAAAAAAGTGCCCGAAGGGACAGCTGTCTCACCAGCAAATAGAAGGCTTATTATGATAAACCACCTCTGTATTCCTACACGCGCAGTGAAATCCTTTAGACCTGACTTTGTCTGTATGGCTGACTGTGGTGCTGTGAATCTAGCTGGTTTGGACTCAGAGAGTGAGTGGACAGTTAAAAAAAAATGTGTCCTCGTGCCCCCTTTCTTACAATACCTAGAAAGCCTGTTAGTCCAGAATATGGATTTGAATCTTCCTCTCAAGAGCACTTTAATGAGGAAAAAATACTCCTTTGCCAAATAAGCCTTGTCCAACATTTAAATCCCTCTAGTAGGAGGCATAGATTAAAACCCAGTAAGGCAGGGAAATGTGGTGAGTCTGGGTCTCTTTGCAGTGTATGGTGGCAGTAACCACTGGGTTATTGAGCAGAAAGTAGAAGCAACTGTTTATCCATCTATCATTTAAATGTTTGTGCAGTTAAACAAAGAGATTCTAAGCCTTAATAAGACTTGCTTTTTATGACAATATTTTCAGCTGTAAACACACCTATCTGACATGCTATGTACAGACAGAAAGGAAATCTTACTTGACTCTCCAGCTTCACCTCCTAGCTATCTATGGTAATTTATTTCTCAGAACATGAACTGTTGAGAATCCAAATTTTATGCAGCAGTTCTTCTTATATATCATGCAGAGGAACTTTTGCACTTAATTCAGGTCCATAAAGACCAACAGATGACAGAACACTTAAATAAGGTGCTGTAATACTCAATTCCGTTATGAATCTTCTCCTAAAAATAATACTTTATTTGATTAGCAGGTCATTTAAAGTGATATCACAATGTGCCCATGGAGATCAGGCATTATGTACTTGTTAAAGCTGACATCTGAAGTTTTTTTCTAAAAATAAACTCCCACTTTGCAGAGAGAATTTCTCAATCACCTTAATCTTTTGTGGTATTTGAGGCTAAAAAGATGCTCCAATGACTGGAAAATATCCAAACGGATGTCTGGAACATTGAAAAAAAAGTCATATGATTCATGAATTGGCCATTCATTCAGATTATCCTCTCATACTTTCTAGCTGAGGGCTGAAGGAAACAGGCATTGCGTCACTCAACTTTCAGGCTGTTTGTCTCCATATATCAGATCCCTTCCCGGTATATCAGGAGGTGCCCTCCTACCACGTGAATCACCCCCAGGACAAGCACAAAGGATGTGCCTGCCCTACCTGCCCCATAGGAGCCTCCTCCACTGCCAGCTTAGCGGTTTGAGTACTTGGTAAACAGAAAATTTGGGTTTAATTATCTTCTCAGGCTGATGGTGGCCTAACCACATCTCCTAATCTGAGAGACTATGAGGATGAGATGTTCTCTACACCACCTATTAAAGTGATATCACTGTTTAGTAGCTAATCGCAGTTTCACTGGATGAGAGGAAGGAACCATTAGATCCCTCAGTCTTGTTAATATTGCTCAGTGTAGAAAAGGGAATACTAAACCCCCACTTTCTTATTTCTTGCTAAAGTTTAGTGGAAACTACAAACATCAAACCAGGATTTTCCAACTGCTTTCTCTCTTCAGAGCCCTAACAAGTAGATAGTAGAATCATCTTCCGGTTTTTTTCTCTCATGTAATCTTGCATCTGTTGCACAGTGACATGTATTCAACAGGAGAGGCTTTGGATATTTCTTTTCATAAATCCCAAATTAAGAGATCACCAAATACTTCTTTGTTAATGTGTTTTACCGCTTTTGAAGATGTGGGAAGAACTGAGTACAGGACTCCAACTTCTCCTGATTCTCTAACTCCAGGTGAGAGGTGCTGTCACTTCATTGAGAAGACAGTCGCTGTAGTTTCATATTGGAAAGGACCCATACTGTAGGTGTAGACTGGGAATTCCTTGACACCATCCTGTGTACTGGGCCCCTTCCAGTTTTGCTGGAGAAACACTTAGTGTCCTGACTGTTCTCCTGCGGGCCCGGCAATCTGCCCAGTCCAGAGTGATTCTGCACAGAAGCAGCGCCCTGGGCACCTGAAGCACTTCAAGGGCTCACAAAAGGTGCTGCCAGTGCCTAGATTAAAGCTAAATGTTTTTGTTTTCTTCAGTTGTAATGTCAGACAGAGTCATGAGTCATGATATCGGACAGAGTCAAAGCAAAGTGTGCGTAATTCATCATTCAGACTGATGAATATTTAATTAGGTTAATTATGTTTAGAAAACTGGGAAAATAACTTTGTTGTTTCTCAGACAGGGAAACTCATGCACAAGGAAAACAAGAAGTTATTTTAATACCTGTGCTCCCTAGCTCAAGTCAGAAGGCCAACTGCATATTCCCCTGCTTTTCTGGACAGAGTTTTAGTGAAGGTTAAATAATGAAATTATACGGTGAAGTTTGTCAAGAGGCATAGAAATGTGCACCTAGAAGAGTTCCTGCATCATTGAGACCTTCCTTACCTGAAGGCTGTATTTTAGAATTATTTTTCTGGAACATTGCCCACAGTATTCCAGATTAGATTTTTACTTGCTTTAATACTTGTCCATCACTGCTTGAAACACTAAATCTAGTTGGAAACATTATAAACTTCTAGTGCTCAGTGTCACTAATGTATTCAGATCTCTTCTGTGTTGCGAATCCTAATAGGTCTAATCCTAATAGGCTCACAGCAGAAATTCTTATTAATATATTTTTCTCTGAGTTTAAATTTTGTACTATTTTTTGATTTACTATTATTTTTCTAAGCCTCACAATCATTCTTTCTGTATAATAAGCTATTCTCTCCTTTCTTCATAATTCCCACCAGCTCCACCACCAGAAAAATTTGCTAACACATAACCAAAGTCATTAAGGAAACAGTGATCACATAAGGGAAACATTAATTAAAAACTGATTGAAACACATCTCCAAAGTTAGTTTAAGACAGTGCAGGATAAATAATTATCTCTTTAACCTCTTGCCACACACCAGATCATGTTTTACTTGTGGGACGGATTTAATCAGGATGGTTACAACCAGATCTAGGAATCTTGAAATGAGCTACACATAATTAATATTCCAGGAGCTCTGTACTGCTACTCAGGAGGGCATATTTGGATGCTTCTTATTTGTGAAAACAAAACAAAACAAAACAAAACAAACACAATAGTATATGCCAGACTATTATTATTATGTTAAAAAACACATACAAGTACAAATACAGAAGGAGAAAAAATTGTTGATCCTAAAGTGCTCACAATATACTAAGACACAAAACTGGATTAGATGAAAGTCTGGAAAAGTAGTATCATAACTACTGCATGATTACAGGCATTCTTAAAAAACCAAGCCAATAATGAACTCATCTTCTAAGTATCAACTCACTTCTTATGTTCTGAAAAGGTGTTTCAGAGAGAACTGAAAAAAGCTGAGGAAATGCTTCTGAGAGACCAAATTTTCTTTTATCTAGTATTTAGATGAAATTTCTTGATGAAACTATACACACTTTACTGAACTTTAATCAAGTAGGTAGTTACTTGAGTTCCTACAGGGCCTGCCAGGCAGGCAGATTTGCCATAGCAATATATATCCCTGATGTTGTCACAGGGGGTTTGGATTTCCACAGCCCAGAGGTCTGAAGCAGATCTGGCCAGGCTGTGTTCAAGTGCTGGAGAGCCATAAAAGCTGACCACAGCCGGTAATATCTTTGCTTCAAAGAGGAAATCAGAAAGCTGTGTCTCACTGGCACAAGCAGGTTACATTGCAAACTGCCGTCAGCTCAGCTTCATCTTCAGCTGTCATCTGCAGCAGGCCAGAAGTAACTCTGTGTTAAGGTTCAGCCTCTCTGCTTGTTGTGGAAATGAGGAGTAGCTGGATGCATGAGGAGAACAAGACTCTGTCACCTCTGTCCGTAAGCAACCATTCTGAAAGGCCAAACCCACACGCGGGCTCAGTCAGGGAACAAAAAGTTGAGGGAGTGCAGCTGACCTGCCATGCACGGTGTTCTGAAACACTGCAAACAGTTTTCAATCAGGAAGTTTCCCAGAATTTCTGGTTGCAGGTCACTGGAATGAAATTAAAGTTACAAAATATTGGAATTTCCCAGTTTTACTCACAGTATGAGTCAAAATCAGATCCCAAAAGTAATTTGCAGTTAGGAAAAAAACACTCTTTTGCAGTATTTGTTAGAAAAAAATATTACTTCCCCTCCCCCGACCCAGAATATCAATAAATAAAAACGCTACACAGAGACCTGGAGCTGAAAGACTAATGAGAGTTGGGCCTCACATTAGCATCTACATGGTATCTTCTGACCAAGCTTGGCTTGGAAACAGCATTGACTCATGGTCAGATACTAGACTACTGGTAGACCACCTACTTCTCAGCAGTCCTGGCTCTCTTATTCTCTGATTCTGTAGTCACATAACATCAGTCCTGCTGCCATTTTCTCACACTTTCATTCTTTTTTCAGATGTTCAACTGAATAACATCAACCTTCAGATTCAGTCACCCTTATATAAGATTAGTCTTCATTTCTTCTTTCCTGGACATACCTCTCTAGAGGTTTTCAATGTTCCTTGCTTTCCTAAACCAAAAGTGTATTTTACTGTTGTTGTTAGGATAAGGTGAATAAATCTCATAACATGACAGAATATGTAATTTAATATTGCTGTTTAGAAATAATATAAAAGTAAAATAACCTAGATTGTTTGATGATGTTGTGAGGATATTTCCATGTTACGTGTGTGCCAGCCTGAACACCATTCAAAACAGAGAGAATGGGTTGAATGGCCATATGGCAAGATTCAGGACTAAGCCTCTTGGGGCCATAAAAGTGGACAACTCTTGGATACTTTTATAGAGGATTTTCTTTTTTGGTTTATTTCTCTTCATATGGCTCAGAAAGATAGGTTGGAGCTCAAGATTCTGTCTATGGTGTAATATGATTTAAAAGTAAATCAGAGTAAGTTTTTTCTTATTTTTAATTTCTATGTTAAACAACTTTGCAAGCATCTTCTGGTATTTCTGTAGCACCTTCTCAAGTCTTTGACAATGTTCGAGATTCAGAATTGTGAGATGATCTACTTTGTACAAAATGCATCCTGTAATGAACCTCTCTCGTGAGGCAGGCTAGTTGTGCAAACACTGGCACTAGGGACTGCTGCAAATAACCTTGTCATGGCCTTAGGTCATCAGGAGCCTTCTGACAGAGTGGCTTTTGCTTAAAAGCCAAAATTTCTCCAAAACTGAGCTGTTTTGTGCAAAAACTAACAATTACCTGTTTCTGACAGAGTACAAGTCCATTTGCCTGGTTAATGTCTATGATTGTTACACAAGCATCCATGTGAGTAACCCTAGCTAATGAGCAGAAGGTGACGCATTGGACTTGTCCTTCTTGGTGTGTCTGTTTTGATTTGTCTTTGTTCTTGTTTCACGAATCTGCAAATCTCCTGTCTTAAGCTGAGGTTTTCTGGATATTTTTATTTGAAACACCAGATTTTGCAGGAATTTGTGACCAAAGGATCTGGACATTTCCTTGTGATGTCAGAGACATGGGTACTACAGGTCCCCTGCTGCAGCTCAACAGACCCAACACCCAAACTTGTATGACTGCCTTCCTAGCAGAACAGCCTGGACTTGGAGTTTCCTGTGACAAAAATGAATGTTTTCTTCTGAGATTTCCTTCTTTGTAAATCTTGCTAAAACTGGCGCTCTCCTGATAAAGTGTGACCTTGATGACAGAATATTTTAAAACCAGCTCTACCTGCCATCACTGATTTGAGATGAAGGCATGATGACTTTCGCACTCTGTGAGAAGCACTGACACCATTCCCGCTTCATTTTGAAAAGTAAATGTGAGTCATTTAGGAAGTCTCTTGTTTGAGTTTCAGTGCCCCTAAACCGAAAACTAATAGGAAAATACCTGAGTGATAAGTCACAGAATCACAGAATTATAGAATCACAGAATGTTAGGGATTGGAGGGGACCTCGAAAGATCATCTAGTCCAATCCCCCTGCCGGAGCAGGAACACCTAGATGAGGCTACACAGGAATGTGTCCTGGCGGGTTTTGAATGTCTCCAGAGTAGGAGACTTCACAACCCCCCTGGGCAGCCTGTTCCAGTGCTCTGTTACCCTCACTGAGAAGAAGTTTATTCTCAAATTTAAGTGGAACCTCTTGTGTTCCAGTTTGTACCCATTACCCCTTGTCCTACCATAGGCTGTCACCGAGAAGAGCCTGGCTCCATCCTCATGACACTCACCCTTCATATCTTTGTAAACATTAATAAGGTCACCCCTCAGTCTCCTCTTCTCCAAACTAAAGAGACCTAGCTCACTCAGCCTTTCCTCATACAGGAGATGCTCCACTCCTCTGAGTCCCTGCACTGGACTCTCTCCAGCAGTTCCTTGTCCTTCTTGAACTGAGGAGCCCAGAACTGGACACAATATTCCAGGTGTGGTCTCACCAGGGCAGAGTAAAGGGGAAGGAGAACCTCTCTCAACCTACTAACCACCCCCCTTCTACTACACCCCAGGATGCCATTGGCCTGCTTGGCCACAAGGACACAGTGCTGGCTCATGGTCATCCTGTTGTCCACCAGGACCCCCAGGTCTGTTTCCCCTACACTGCTCTCTAAGAGGTGGTTCCCCAACCTATACTGGAACCTGGGGCTGTTCCTACCCAGATGCAGGACTCTACACTTTCCCTTGTTAAATTTCATTAGGTTATTCCCCGCCCAACTCTCCAGCCTGTCCAGGTCTCGCTGGATGGCAGCACAGCCTTCTGGCGTGTCAGCCACTCCTCCCAGCTTGGTGTCATCAGCAAACTTGATGATAGTGCACTCTATTCCCTCATCCAAATCATCGATGAATACATTGAATAATACTGGTCTTCTTCACTGATAAAGCACAGATGATGGCAACATTGAAGAGTGGATCGTGTGTGGTCAGCTCGTTGTCCAATCACTAGAGCTATGACTGTGGGCAGCTTATGTGAGCTAACTTCCATACTTGCATTCGATTCATTTCTTATCTCCTCATCATAAAATCTAAGTCCAAATTTTGGAATCCTTCTATCTACATCATAAATTATTTCCCCTGGCACAGAATATTTTACCAAAGCCCTTTCAGATGTTTAACAAACATGTCAGATGGACCTACTTATGCAGTGAATTTTCCTTCATTCACTCTTCCTACATTTTCTGTGCACAGCATATTTCTTTGAATTTATTTGCCTAGTGACCTTTCCTCCAGGTCGTGTGTGAAATGGCTACTGCAAATACTCTGTGTTAAAAATCCACCTATTTGTTTTGACTGAACAAGTACCTCTAGCTTGATGTTTTTCCCTGCTGTGATTTGAAACTGGCCTTCCATACCCATTTTAAAAACTCAAATTTCTATACCTGTTCTTGTCACACACCTCCACTCTCATTTTAGAAAGAACAAAAGCAAGAGAGACATATTTATGGCCAAATCTAATTTTGTGAAGGAACGCTTATGTCCCCCTGTTCTTAATAGCATTTTTGTCCCCTCTTGGTAAACATAAGTATGTTTCCATTGCCTTTTGGACTGAGATGCAAGTCAGTACCAGAGCTGTGAACAGAATTCAGAAAACCTACACATTGTTTCTCTGGTGTTGTAGCCAGCAAAAATAAATAAATCAGTAATTGACTTAACAGTCATAACATATAGTACATTTATGTTGGTAATCACATCACTTAAACTCTGAACTCTAAACAGCAAGGATACAAGCATACTCTTTAAGTATGAAACTTTTACACGTTTTCTGGGTCTCCCTCTCATTGAGACCTTTTCTAAGTTCTTTAAAAGATTTCAGACAAGAGACGGTAATTGGATTTCCAGACCTGTCTTTATTACTCGAGCTAGAAAGACGTCCAGAGTGAAATGATCTAATTTCTTGCCAAAGTGGATTCATAACTAATACGTACTGGCTCTATCTTTTGCTTCCCTAGGGAAAAGGGCCCACTCACATTTATACATTAAAAAAGAGTCTGATACTCAGTCTTCAGATATGTAACACAAAAAGTATTAGCATAAATTGTGCCCTAATCTGCAACAATTACGTACATGTATATCCAGAATTAAAAAAAAAAAAAAAAAAAAAAAATCAAGACTGAGAGTAAAATGAGTATTAATGGCTTTT
Organism: Nesoenas mayeri; assembly: GCF_963082525.1. NCBI lineage: Eukaryota > Metazoa > Chordata > Aves > Columbiformes > Columbidae > Nesoenas > Nesoenas mayeri. Next base: position 33,590,403 of record NC_137540.1, read on the forward strand.
TAAAATGTCAATTTTTTTTTGCTGTTTCTAACACTGCCTCTTTCTAAGCTAGAAATGTCCTTTCCAAAAGCATACTCAGTCTGACATTCTGATCCTGTATTTTTTAGCAAGCCTGCTGCTTTCTAAAAGTAGCAGAAATCTGTCTCCTTCTTTTTCCATCAGAGGTTTCCTAAGAATTTCCTAAGAAGTACAAATCCATGTTGGACAGAAAAGATGCCACCAGCTCCATTAACAAAAAAACATTAAAATCTACATTTAGATGCATATATCTTTGACATTTTGAAATTGAAAACACCTGGGAAATTATAAATGCATGCATAAACATTCTTTTCTATGTATACAAAATAAACTACTTTTTTTTTTTTTCCCCCCCCTGTAGAGCAGACTGATATATATAGGATATATGCGCGATTTGAGCTCATACTTCTGGCTCAGTAAGTTTCTCATACATTCACTATAGGGCAATACTCTCAAAGGGGAATGGCTCTGATATATGGGGGATTCTGTAGAACTGGACACCTGTATGAATTCCAAAATATGACAATGAAGTCCTATGTCAGTGACTTCATGTTCAAACTGTTTGCTAATACAGGAATTTCCCGCTGAACCTCACACCAAATCCTACAAGGACTGAAGTCAAGTGGTATTTTTGGCTCAGACATCATAATTAGAGCATGAAACAGAAATATATCCAAGTTTAAAGTGTTGGTAAGCATGATTATACTGTTAAACTAATTCTGTGGATGGAATAGATGTCAGAAGAAAATCTAATTTACTCTATCAGATTGGTCTGTTACACTAACAAGATTAACAGGCAGACAGAAAAGTAAATGTGTGTTTTAATTCTGATTAAACCTGGGGATACATCTTTATACTAGATGATGCCAATTTTATGAGACTGCAAATATACTTTGAAATTATGGATGGGCATAGTTTGGGTTTCAAAACGATTTTTTTAACATATTCTTTGTACTTTCTTTAATTTCCATCCTTAGATTAGAAATATAATTTTTTACCTTGAAAAACCTTAAGAAAGATATACTGCATTTGTGGCAGAGAAATGTGGCATAAATGCTGGAGAGATAATGAAAGGCTCTTCCCACAGATTTCTAGCCTACCAATTTGCACGATCTTTGATTAATTCAAGTAAACTTCAAATAAGCCCACTTCTTCAAATTAAATATAAAGTTTGAGTCTCCCTAGAACTGCCCAGGAAAAAAAAAATCCTGGAAACTAATACTACATGATCCTCTATTTGAAGGTATTAATTGCACTGATCAATACCCAGGGAAATCACTCTTAATCTGTTCTGCTCCAAGTCAAACAGAACTACAGTGAGAGTATTGCACTCACAGCAACTTGAAGTTAGCATGACACATTAAAAATACCTTCAGACTTCCTTCCTTTCACCCACAGCTATGGACCTGCTTATACCATTCTTAAATCCTGTCTGTATATCTCCTAATTTTGCCAAAAGAAGTGATTATGAAGCAATATTGAGTCACACTGTAGATCTAAGGAAGCTGTAAAATATAATGACAATTATGTGCTGCCTCCTTGGTGAAGGTATGAGGTCATATATAACATGTTAATTGTATCAAAACTTAAAAACAAAGCAGTAACAGAAAGAGAGGTGGCAGTCAGATTTATTTTTTTTTCCTCTTCTTGGATCATGATGTTCAAATGACTAGAAAATGCATTTGCTCTTCTTTGGGACATGCCAGAATTGTTCCTGAGAACCGCTAGTACTGGTAAAGAGAAACTTTGCTGGGATGTGACAATTTTTGGATAGTTTAACTAATCTGAGCATAATTTTATAAGTGAGCTCGCTGATGCCTTTCATAATGTTTTGATCTAGATGTATTTGTAATCTGTTTCTTATTTTCTAACTTTGCCTGATAAAAAATCACTTTGCATTATAGGATAACTTAACCTACAGAGAATGAATACTTCTGGGAACAGTTGCATCCAGGTGCCATGTAGAGAGACAAACTGCCTGCTGACCCTAAGGGGTTTGGTATCTGATCTGAGCCTCAGTGCCCTGTTTTTAATTGCCCAAAAGGAGATTTCATTCCAAAAGGCAAGTAAAGAAAAAATGAGGATGCTCCTGACTCAGCAGACAATAGACTATGTTGTAGGAATTCCTGGCTGAGGAAAATGAATGTGGTTTTTTTTCCAAGACTTTTTTTAATCTTTGTGATGTCCTTAAATGGGAAGAAAAAGCAGAAGGACGTGTATCAATGTGAAGTCTTGCTTTTCTAACACTGGGCCTATGAGCTGAAATTCTCTTAGCAGGAACATGTTTGCTTTATATAGTGAGGAAAGGATTATGAGTCCTCAGCTTCCACTGAGGGGAGACCTTATTGCTGTCTACAACTACCTGAAAGGAGATTGTAGCCTGGAGGGTGTTCTTCTCTTTTCCCAAGTACCAAGACATAGGACGAGAGGAAATGGCCTCAAGTTGCACCAGGTGAGATTTAGATTGGATATTAGGAAAAATTTCTTTACTAAAAGGGTTGAAAAGCACTGGAACAGGCTGCCCAAGGAAGTCGTGGAGGCACCATCCCTTGATGTATTTAAAAGATATATAGATGTGGCGTATAGGGATATGAGTTAGTGGTGAACCAGCAATGTTAGGTTTACAGTTGGACTCAACTATCTTAGGGGTCCTTTTCAACATAAATGATTATGTGATTTTATGATTCTATATCAGAATTTGCTCTTCCATATTTGAAGATATTTTATTCTAGTTGCAGTGTTTTATTGTGTGCTGCCAGTTTTTGTAAATCAAATCCTCAGAGGTTTTTGGGTCCATAATGGAGAACTGTAAGACTACAGAAAATTAATCTCCTGGCTAATTAGGAGATTCATGGGGAATGTTTTATCTAGTCATAGAACAAGGTTTTCTATTCAATCTATCACTGTTAAAAGAAAGTCCTGGTCTTCTCCTGTTCATGGTTTACTATTCAAAACAGGACTGCACTTTTTGTGATTAAATGAACCTTTTGCCCTCTTTTGCTTATTGTATATTCAGAAATCATCCTTGAAGAAATCTCCCTGAGGAAGAGGCCTGTGTGATAGCAACCTAAAACTGAACCCTGGAATGAAATGACATTTAAAATTAAATTACATTTTTGTTTATAGAAAGATTAACTGATTGAATGCCTTAGGACCGCCAAGGTTCCCCCGTGTTGCTAAAATCATTATAGAAAAATTGTGGTTGTATAACATCTGTTTGCTCCTGTCTGTTCGTGTCCAGTCTGGTTTGCCACAAGAGCCTTCCCTGCCCTCCTGCAGCCAGTACTGCCCCTCCCGACTTAATCTATTCCTTTATTTATTGAGGGTTTCCCTCTTCCAAATAGAAGTGTAAGGTGATTAGCGTGGCATAGGAAGGAGCCTGACTGCTGGTGACAGATGTAGCACCAGAGGAATCTGTATTGGTTTTGGCTGCAGCTGCGTCCAGGCAGGAAAACAATAAGCTTGTTTTCTTCCTCCATCTCACAACCCCCAGCTTTCAGGGGAGGAATTTCACTATAGTTTGGATGGGTGGATAAGTTATTATCAAATACCTGCCTGTGGCAGGTAGACAGGAAGTTTACAGTAGGCTATCAAAGCAGGAGAAGCAAGAAAAAGGCCTTAAGGTTTAAAGAAAAATAAAGCTTTCTCAAAGTGTGTTTTAAGGAGCAGCACCTACTGTAGCTCAATCAGCACTCTCGGGATTGATGGCTCTGCAGCCATCCCTGCTGTTGGGAGAAGAAGGAGAAGTCAGAAAGAGAGATTAGCTATGTCTGTCATGTGAAATAGCAGGAAGAAATTGCTTTGTCGTCTCAAACTACAATGTCAAACTATTGTTAAAATGAAAATCCTAGAAAAAGTGAGTACAGGACTTGACTCCTTTAAGTGATATACTTTAAAGTCTTCCAAGCATACTTAACAGTTTGTATTTCTTAAACCCAGCATGACTTAGTATAAGACATGCACTTTCAATGGAAATGCACAAATTTGACTTGAGTTCTGCTTGAAAGTTGCTTGCAGGGTTTTGCCTTATGTTTATTTTAATTACTATTTTCTTTCCTTAGAATCATCCTACCTTTCGTCTCAAGTAAAATCACAGAATCATAGAAGAGAATCATAGAAAAGAATCATAGAATAGTTTGGGTTGAAAGGGACCTTTAAAGGTCATCTAGCCCAACTCCCCTGCAATATGGAGGGACATCTTAACTAGATCAGGTTGCTCAGAGTAGTACACTCCACTACTGAAACGAAAAAGAAAAGGAAAAAAAAAAGGCAATTGGGAGCACATGGTTGATGGTAAATGTTTCTGCGCGTGCATGTATCAAAACTTAAAAACAAAGCAGTAACAGAAAGAGAGGTGGCAGATTTATTTTTTTTTCCTCTTCTTGGATCAAGATGTTCAAATGACTAGAAAATGCATTTGCTCTTCTTTGGGACTCTGAGCAGGGAGCCAAGGCCTGGCTTGATGCTGTTTTACATCAGCATCCACAGAGTTAACCCTCTGGAGGAGACGGAAGTTCTTCATCATCTGGTCTCCCAGGTCTTCATGAAACACACCAGTGAGCTATTTGCTCTTCTGCAATTCCTATAAAACCTACTAAAATAGGAAAAGACTGAAAAAGAAACTTAGTCTTCCTTAAACTTTAAGTACCATAGAATGATGCATTTTCTATCAAGTGCCTATACACCACAGTGGAGACCTCTTCCATGACTGAAGGTCTATAAGCCTTAACTGAAAGAATATAATGGTCTCATAGACATTTGGGTTACATGCATTACTAATGACAAATTCTATGTGATAATTTTATTTTTTTTTTAAAGTCAAATTTCAGTTGTTAGAATTTACAGTTTTGAAATCTGAAAAGAACCTGTGAGCTATTTAATGTGACCTGCCAGTATTCATTAAAGAATGGGAAAGCTTCTAAAAGTAACTTAAACATTTTCAATAGAATATTACTCCTTGTGTTGTTCCACATAGACCTGTTTACCATACCCTGATAAGGCTAATTTCATAACACCTAGGTCTGAAATTGTGCATATGATTTGTACTGTGTACCTTAAAGCTCTAAAATAGACTGCAGCCAGGCCAGCTGTCCAAGTTTCTACATAAACAAAAATATAACATCATCCTTATTTAGATGGGAGCTCAACTTCCTCATCTAATCCTTACCAATCCTCTGAATACTTATTTGTTAGTTACTGTCTCTCCTTGAAATACTAATCACTGACTGTAACTAGGAGTGAAATGGGGCTCTGTTTGTTATGGACACATGGTTCAGTAGTGCTAATATTTACCTGTGTGTCTGAATTTGTTGATGTAAGTAATCCCTCCCAGATCATCAATGGTGATGGGAATAGACTGACAGCAGGAAGTACAGAGCCAATGATTCCCTCTCTGATTTGAATACAGTTTTTAAAAATGCACTTGATGCTTTTACATTGAGAATCACTTTTGCAAGTTTAAATATTCACAATTGTAAATACTAGAAAAGGAATAATCCTGACCTAAACTTTCATGAAGAATGAACCCTCTCAGTCAAAAAACTTCCACTTATTTTATACTGGTGCCTCTGAAACCTTTACTTACAATTTAAAAAAGAAAAAAAAAAAAAAAAAAAAGAAAAGAAGAAAAAGCTTTGCAATGCCTTTTATTCCAATGCAGAAAAGCAGACATTCAGTAGATATATGAATCTTCCTTCAGGTTAGTAGTCTAAGGAGATTCTTTCCAACAAACTTTCCTGTTTGCTTTTTTTGCCTTTACTGCTCTACAGGAATAAACTGGTTTACTTTTAGTAACTTTTACAATTGTTTAGTCTGAGTTGTGAAGTGACACAGTCTTAAGGAAACTGATTAAAACCAATGGGGTTTTTTAATACTTCTTTTTTCACAAAGCTTCCGAAAAGTCTTGTTGACCAGGAAATTTCTAAAGGGTTGGGTAAGGTTATGAAGTCAGTAGCCTAAAGAGGAAACTGCTGCTGGCAGTTCTGGGTATATTGAGCAATTGCATTTTTGAGTAATCCTTGTTTGCTTTTATCTTTTATGGTAACATTTCATGAGGCTTCATGTGGCCAGTGTTCCTTGTGAAGGGGTAAAACCTGGCTGAGAGACTCATTTTCTTTTTTAAAATCCCTTCATCTTGGAACCAAGAGTAGATAATAATTACTTGTGTAAGCACAACGATGCAGGAGTAGGGAAGTGCGGAGTACTCGTGTGTGTGGATATCAGGAATATATGCAACTTCAGTCAATAGTGATGTGAATCTGGCAAACACGTTTGATTTTTCTCACATCCTTTTCTTTTCAAGATGTTCTTTTGGGACTTGCTCATAAAGAACTCCAGGCAAAATTTCCCTGAAGTCCTTCACAACATTTTAGTTCAGATTAAAGATTATGCTTGGCACCAAGTCCAAGAGCAATAACGAATACTAGGATGGACTGCTTAGTACACATCACTATTCACCAAGGTTGCAGTCAGCCAGCCTCTATTATAACAGAAATCTGAGATTATATGTTTATCTACAAGTTACAAATAAATTAGATTCAAAGATTTATGCCAATGAAGATCTCTAAAATGCATCCATGATAAAAGTAACCTTTTATTTTATTTTTGGTTTTCTTTAAAAAAGAACTATTTCTAAGGGAATTTAAGCATTGAATAATTCTTTCATTACCTGTAGATGTGGTCTCAACTTCAAATTCCCATATCAGTAGAAGCTGTTCTCCAGAATTTATAAGCTTTTGAATAAAGAAAATCAAGTTATGTTAAATAAAGATTTAGACTTCATAAGGGATATGTGAATCACTTTGATCTTTCAAAAACTCTTCTAGCTTATAAAACACAGAAAATGTGTGGCTAAATTCTCTGTGTGACTTTGAAAATGTTACCTTGTAGCTTAGAAAGCACTGGAATGACACAACATTTCCATATGGAAAATTTCTGTCACTGTCAGGGCCTTGCATCATTCATCACTTTTATTTTTTTTTTTTTCCTGTGGAAAACAAGAAGAGTTAAGGGGATTAATTGGTCTGATTGGGAGGATAAGAAAGAGGTGGGACACATATTGATACAATATGTACTATTAAATATGTACTTTCTGTAAAATACGTGCAGATAAACTTAGTCTCAGCAGCAAGCAAAATGTTTTTAATTAAGCAAAAGAAATAGGTTAGAAATCAAGGAGAAAGTCAGAAGAAAATATAACACTATTAAAAAGTGAATTCTCACTGGATGAATTCAGCTAACTGATGAAATAAAACTCTTGCAAGTGAAAAAATCCATCATCCAGCATGACAGCCCAAACAATAATGTCTTTTGCTTGAGTAGGATCTATCTCTAATTGGAATCTAGTTTCTCTCGAATTCCATTCAAGACAGAAGTCAGAAAATTTGGTAACTTGAACTGGTAAACTCACATTTTGGAGGTCAATGACATATCTTATCACCATCAGACAACTGCCTGAAAATGTCTTTCTCAGCCTGCAGTCCTGTAGGTAGGTATTCTGAAAAGTATTTCTAACTGTGCTTCTGTCAAAACTTTTTCTCTTCCTGGGAAAGGTATGTATTCTTTGTTCCTTGGCATTTACCTATTTAGTGATTAATACCCAAAGGGGGAAAAAAAATCCCACAACTGATCTTTCAACTGCTGTTTCTGTCACTTATTTAGTTATTAAGAAGAGTTTCCAGAAGCCTTGTCAAACATGCTATAACCCCTATAAGTCACAAGTAAGCATTCCAGCAGAGCCTCTTGCACAGTCCCGGTTTTCAAAATTATTAAAGTGTGCCTGTGTTTGTCTCCAAGATGTCATAACTGGATCTGCTGGAGCCTGGAAGGTTTGAGCTGAGCCCATCCTGAAGACGGGGCCTGCGCAGCGGCCACAGGACAGTGTGAGGCGCAGGCTGCAGCGTTAGCTGAACGGTTGCTGTGAGCGGGCACAGCTTCCTTTAAAAGAATCCATTTTTCTTGTCCACACAAAAGGGCTGGTGAGGCCATGAAAGGTGGTTTAGAAAAGGCCATTTCGCCTGTGTATACTCCTCCTGGTTGCTCCATCAACACTTACAACTCCCATGGAAACCAGCTGGCATTGCCTGTTAGCTCTGGAACAGGGAGCAGAGAAGTGAGGGAAGAGCTAGAGGCTTATTTTTATCTTATTTCATTTATCCTTGTTTGAAAACAGGCCTTTATTACATTGTGTTTTGAGAACACTTTAACATATACATGCAGAACAATACAGGGAGAATCTGTCAGTGGAAACATGTTCTTAAGGATGGCAGAAATTATTTGCTTGTGCTTCTTTGCTGAGTGAAAGGATTACAGAATTAACCAGCACCTGCCCACCTCAGAGGCCTGCTCTTCTCTGTCTGTTCACTTCCCACACCAATTTACATGTGATTTCTATCCTATCCTCTTTCCTGTAAGTGGTCATTTCTCTAAACTCTACCATTCCTCACTGTATAAGCTGCATGTTATGCAAGAGACAGTCAAAACTGATCTCTATATCTTCATATATTGAAGAGTCTTAACAATGCACAGTATATAAGTGCCATTACTTTCCTGTGAGACATCAGATTTCTTATGACAATCATTATTTTTCAAAGAGGAACTCTGAGAATGAAGAAGAGGGAATGAATCTACAGTTTACTAGCCTACTGCTGTTGATTTAATTTAACAAAATTTATAAAGTGGGGAAACTTCTTACCCAACTTTCTAAATGCAAAACATGAGAACTAAACATGAGAAATAATTTTGACAGAGAATAGAAGAGAAAGGATATTTTACCAGGCACTGGACTGTCTTTTCCCTTTTCTTGAGGTAGCTGGAGTGAGATCATTGCAATGCTCACCAAGTTCTCAACCACAGGGATTTTTCTGTCATTTTTGTGTGGGGCATTGTGTAGAAAACTGCCATTATCTGAAAACTAAACAGATTGTCATTCTTACTTTTAAAGCTGTCTGCTGTGTGAGCCATTGTCATAACCCACCTGTGTGTCAAATCCAGACATTGCGTTATAACATCTTCAGATACATGGAGATGCCAGAGACTTTGCAAAGCCTCTTTACTTTGCCAAAGCAAATAAATGAAGAGAAATCCCTGGGGGTAAGGGATGAATAGAACAGATGTGATAGCTTCACTTCACATTCATTCTGCCTCACGCATAGGTGCCATGTAAGACGTATATTTTGAGTGTTGTTATACTTCGCCAATAGTCAGCAACAGAAACGTCTCTTTTAGTATGTGGGCAGCTGAATTTAAGTCATGTCAACCCTAAGGCTGCTGCAAATTATTGAAGATGCTGAACTCAGGACAATTTATAAAGCTCCTTTTGAGTTGAGGCATACCAATCAAGTGTAACATCACTGGAAAAGAGAATTGCAGTTTCATTCTTGCAATCTTGCTCTTCTACCGTTTCCATCCTAAGAAAGTGTTGGGGCTTTTTGTTTGGTTGTTTTCTTGTTTTGTTTGGGGTTTTTGTTTGTTTTGTTTGTAGTTTTTTATTGTTGTTGTTGTTGTTCTCCTGCTGCAAAACACAAAAGAGAAGGAAAGAAAAAAGGAAGTTGCCAACTGGCTGATTTCCAGTTTACATGGGTATAACTACAGAATCAGCCCAGCATTTGGCTTTATTTAGAAACACAGGCCCTTTTCCAGATCCCATTAAGACTGATGGAAAATACACTTCATTGCTTTCACTGACAGTGGATTGAGCCCATTAAGAAAATGGTGTCAGGATAGTGACAATTTCTGTATAAACTGGAAAGAATGTAACCATTTGTAGACCAAAAGAGTGTGTTTTCAAAACCTTTAATATGAATTCCAGGCAAACAAATGTATTGAAAATTAATTCAACATGAAGCTAGTGCCTGTGCACAGTCATGTTTTTCTTACTGAGCAACACTGCTAAAGAAGTATAATGTGCCTCTTGGTTATACATCAAGAGGAAAAGTATTTGCAAAGACTGGGATTATATTCCCAACATATCAGTCACTGTGGCTGCACTAACTTCAAAGAGAAACTAATCAGCTGTAGTAGACTTCTAATAGATTATTCCTATCCCACAGTTTAGGAAGAAACAGATGAAGAACTGATATTTTCTTTTCCTGACACTAAATGGCTAACGTGAAGTTAACTCAAAATGACTGCTTTGCTCTGGGGGAAGAATGGCTGCACATTTGTGATCTAGTGTACTAGCGGGGTTGAATTTGCCTTGCACTTACAGTTGGAGTCTTGCAGGGTGTACCAGGGTGTGTGGCTGCTGTGCTGGGAAGTGGTTTCCCTTCTGGTGGAACCAAGGTTGACGTCACCCATCTGAGTGCCCCTGACTCACCCTACTTGTCACGTTACCTCCTCACGGATCTGTGATGCGTGCCTACAGTCAGATATTTGCAAAAATGTGGTTTTCAGTCAAGACACCATGTGCATATACCGTCCTAGGACCACACAGAATTTCAACACATCAAACTCTAGTTCCTTCTGTTTTGCTCTGCACCACTTAGTAATGTCAGTGCAGCCCTAGGGCCCTAAAATAGGATTAGATCTTCAGCCACCAGAGGGGAACAACATGCCTAAAGACTGTCTCCAATTTGCATCAGCCTAATAGTGAAGCCCAAACCTCAGCCTAGTCCACACCCATGAATAGAAATCTATAACTGGCCAGATTTAAGAAAATGCCTCAGTTCCTTAAAGAGAACAAGATTCTACGGGCAAATACATTCTGGGAAAGGTCAGATTTTAACTTTCTTCTCCAGCAACACCATGTTCTTATGATGCACTGAGCTTAACAGATTTTGAAGAATTTATGCTCACTGAGGCAGTGAAAGCAAGATGAGTCTCATGGAAGTGCTATGGAGATTTTAGTAGAGAAAATGCTAATAGTAAATTCATTCCCAGCTCATGTCTGGAAAAAACAAACAAACAGAAAAACACAAAAAGGCTTGGCAGGGGGCTAAGCCTTTCTCTCTATTGACACAGATAGCCACAGCTGTCAAGTCAAGAGGCAAAAGGACAAGTGTAGGGGCTCCATTTATATTCCAGGGTTAGTTCTGGGAAGCCTGTTCTGGTTTTTATGGTTTTGTTTTGTGTTTTTTTTTTCTTTCTATTCCATTTTCCTTTTTTCTGCTTTTTTCCTTTTTCTTTTTAGTGTACTTTTCCCCCCACCACAGTTTCTTTTTCCTTTTTTCTTTCCCTTCTTTTCCTTACTGTCTAAATTAGATCCCAGCCAGGATTCAAGTTCATTCAGGAGACAACAAAACCTGACCTCACTTCTAAGCTGAATTCACTGCTGGGATATATGAGCATTGCAACTCTGTCTGAAGGCAAAGTCACACAGCTTAGCTCTGTGTGGCTTTGCCCTGGGACACAGGAAGGAAGCCGTGCTTTCAGAGCTAGGAATCATCTCTTGCTAAGTATCAGTGCCCAGCAGCACCGTGTTCCAGCAGAACTGGATGGGAGGCTACTGGATGCCGAGAGCTGGAGCTGCTTTGGATGGCTGGATCTCCTTCCATGCAATTGCTTTTTGGTCAGGTCAGGCCAAGGTGTGAGACAGGTTTGGGTGTTTCGCCAGTCAAAGTTCAAATGCAGCTCATATCTGGAGTGAATCATCAGTAAACATCAGTTGGTAGTTTTATGGAAAAAATACATCTAAAAAGTAAAGCTCTTTTATGAGGTCTATTTTCTGGTTAATCTCATAAAAGGTTTTGGCCACTTCTTTACACTTCTGTGTTTGCATTTGTTTATTCACCACTTTAATAATAAAACTACTGCTCTGAACTTGTGCTGTAAACAGCTGACTGGCAACAAAGATGTTTTGAAAGACAAGAAAAAAACAAAAAATCATTTAATCTACACTGCCAACGATATTCCATAACTAGAGCTCAAAATTCTGGTTCACATCAACTAAAAAGGCATTTTGTTAACTGTGACAGAACAGGACTGCACATGCTTTTGAACTAGTCAACAGGTTTCTTTTTTGTTTGGTTTGTCAGAAAGGTTCACTCAAGCATTTCAGAGATAAAGCTAACTTGACGTAGAGTAATATCAGTTATTTGTGCCTTTTTCATTCTTAGTAAATCACAATGAGCATCTCAAGATTTCTGTGGTTTCCTGTGATATGTATCTCTGTAATGCTCCAAGCCAACATACTTACTGAAGGAAAATATTCAGCAAATTGTAATGTCTTTAATAAAATAAGTATTGCTACAGTGGTCTTAAATCCAGTTCATGCAAAAGGCCAAGTACTTGAAGTAGATTTAAGAAAATCATTAAAAAAAGAAGTCACTCCAATTTTGGTGTGACCAATCTAGCTACTGATCTGAAAAGACAGAGAATCCCCTGAATATTAGTATTTGTGGAAGTTAGACACAAATTTAGAGACAGGAGAAAAAAAGCCTAAATACAATGCTGAAACTGTGAACCTGATGCCAGTTCCATTTCACTAAACTATTGTGAAAAGAGAGGAAAGCAGGAATGTGAAATTCTAGAAGGAGAAAGGGTATAACATATTTGTTTCATCAAATTGTATACGCCTAAAAGATGAGGTGCTAAGAAGCATACAATATGGGCCTGTCAAAACACACCAAGTCAACCATTCTTTGACAGAGCAGCTAGCCTGCCTTATGAGTGAATAAAGTAGGTGTGAAATAATTTAACTTTAGTAAGGCTAGACTTTGTTATCTATCTGAGCATAAGCAAATAAGGAAATGTGGTGTACTTTGGACCTTATTAGTGCTAATTTAACCTCCTTATCATCAGTTCTTAACTCAACATACCACCGCAATTTGTTCCCTCTGCTTCAGACAGCATTCCTGATGCCCAGTGCACTTCAGCCTCCATTCAGCTGGGAAGGTCTCTAGCTTGTGGCTGCCAACCTAAACATCTAACCTAAGTGATGTTAGTCATCTCCTTTATGCCAGTTGTCTAAAACTGTTATTATCTAGAGGTCTTTGATTCCAGCTGAGGCTTCACTGATGAGCCCACCCAGGCAGTTTGGAACTGAGTCCTCTGTGCTGGCAATGGGAGAGAGAGCCCTGATAACTCCCACATGCTCTGCGTTAGCGTCCAGGCCCTCGTGCAAGGATCGGAGAGTGGCATCAGACTGGCTGACAATAGTTGTTAAGATTAGATTAGAATGGGTGCTGAGAGGCTGGGCTGGGAAACTCCATAATAGGAATTGAGTGAGGAGTGCAGTGAGAGCACAGTGACTAAAGGCAGACTAAAGTAAGGACAGTTTGTGTAATAGACAAGGTCCAGGCAATCTGGGGTCAGACGGACAAGAGCCTAGCTAGGGATGTCTGCCTGAGATTTGGAGACATAGAAGCAGCTGGGAATGGATCTGGAGAGCAAGCTGCTGTGTTTGCACCACACCATACTGCAGCATGCCGCTGTAGAAAAGAACTATGACAAGACATTTGAGGGGAGGTTGAATGGCAACAAAATGTCACCCATTATCTGTTGTCCTGAGTTTCATGGCTGACGTATAAATTGAGGAGTGTAACTGCAGCACTGACACTATGTATGCCTTGTGTGATTTTGAGACCAAATTTCTCCAATCCATTTTATTTATGCTACCACTTCCCAGCAGGACACATCATCCTCAGAATCTAGGTCATTAAGTGGCCAGTATATGATATCAGTATTTCAGAGCCTCCAAATTGTCACTGACTGTAAGGAGCTAGATCAGATGAGTCAAGAGAAAAAGGGCCTTCAAGGATATTAGGGAAAGTTGATGTCATTTATAGATGCTATAAAGCCCATTAGAAATAAATACACTTCTCCCACCATTACTGCCAGCAGACCTACATAAAGAACATGATAGTTGTCCCTAATATCACTGCACAGTTTGCCGACAGCTTTACCCAGTTCTTTATGCCAATATGTGATACCATGACCTGGTCTCAGCTTCTGGTCCACACCAGCCACAGAGAGAATGGCTGGGTCCTTTGTCAGTGTAGCCTGAGCAGTGTGGCCTGTCAGTGCTCAGCTGCGCTTCCAGCAATGAGGGACTCTATAGTGAGACAGAAAACAGCTTCTGGAGGCTGGTCTCTGAGAGGTACTCAGGGCAGCTCTGCAGTCACATTCTCCTAGATGTTGGACCGGGAACCAGAAACAGTCACTGTCTGGTCTGCCTTCAAATAGATCTTCCTCACATGTTTAGATCCAGATACTGACATGCTAGCCTCAAGACCTCACAGATTATTATTGGGTTGACCAGGCATTAAGAAGGAAGGATTTCAATTAAGATAAGAAAATCACTTCTACTGGCAAACCTGAATGATTTTTTGAATTTATGAAATGAGGAAAACAGGAAAAAACAGGAAAAACTGTGTTCCTGTGCACACTGTGGTAAATACCTATGTATGTATACTGCTAGCTGAAGGAAAACAAAGATCTAAAGAGCCTGGGGTTTCTGACTCTTATTTACCCGATTCTTCTGCCCTACAGCAGCAGGAATTTGGTCCTTGGAGCTGAGCCATCATGCTAGACTTGACAGCTGCAAAAGCCAGTGTCAGACAATTTCTCCACAGTCTGACAGTTCCTCTATGCACTCAGGCTGCCACATATTCTGTTTTCTAATCTTGAAGGAGCAGGGCAGTAGTGCCCTTGATACATGCCTTATTTTAATAGACCAAGGTCTATGTAATTTCATAATGGTAATAAGAAATCCCTGAGTTGAAAACAGCTGGAGTTTGGATAGATATTTGGGTACAGTATAACACCAGCTGGTCCTGTTCATACTCTGCCCTGGCATCTGCCTGTGGCCATCACTGCAGACAGAATGTTGTGTTACAGGGTCCAGTGCTCTGAAGTAGCATGGCTGCTTTTATGCAGTTGTTTGACTATCTTCATCAAATATTCAATGACTGCATGGTCTTCATATGAACAGTATTGCAATTATATTGAATACAGAATAACAGAATAGTACTTTGACACAATATATCTGTCTGGGCAGGCAAATCCCAGCCCTAGTCCTTTAGGTGTTCAAAATGGAATATTTCCCTTGAGTTCTGCATTCAGAGTAACTGCAGGATCTATGTTTTTAACTACTACATTCAAGATAAGCACTAACATAAAATACAGATCCAAACAAAGCATTTCAAAGCACACTTAATGACATAAACAGTTCTATGGAAGGCAATGGCTCTACTGACTTGCCTAAGCTGATACCATAGTTAACCTATATAAAGGTAAAAATATAACATTAATCAGACATAACCTGAAAAGCAGAATGTATTTTTTCAACAATCAGGTTGTTTCCAGCATAAAAATACTCCTCTCTACCAACACTGATGTCAGATTCGTTAACATGCATGAGTCTCTCCTAGTTCAAGACAGGAAGGATAATGTCTTAGAGGAGAGAAAATTGTGCTAAGGATGAAGTAAAAGGTCAGTACATTCTTTAACGCTGAATGATCACAAATGCTAAAACCTCCGCTATCTCAGTTTACAGTTAGACATTAAAAAACAATTAGCAGCACAAGAGCTTTCACTGCAGCTCCTTGAACTTTCAGTGCTAGATTTACTTTTAATGTTGATGTAAGATATGTAATTTACACCGTACATTTTGGGCATAATGTGTAAAATGTTTTTTTCCATAACAAGCTGTCATTGTAGGGTGAATGGGATTTCTACAGGGGCTTCTGGGTAACATATTTTTGGAAGTTTCTGTTTTAGAAATTATTAATTGCTATTATAATTTCTGAGAAATCATGTAGAGTAATAACTAGGCATCAAGTGTATAATTATGATTACGCTGAAGTGTGTTTTTCAAACTAGAAGGACATGGCCTTTCTTGCATGCTTAATTGTACTTAAACCTCCCAGAAGTATATTCAGTCAAGAGGGTTCATATAACAGTGTTTGCTCCAACCCATAATTTTCTCCAACATTCCCTATTCTTGTGTCACATACCTGCATTTGTGACTCAGGCACCTGTTCTTCTTGCTGAGTGGTTTCATTCTCCAGGACTACAGATGATTGTTCTTCTATATTTTAGTTTTCATTGCACTCTTTACCCAAAGAATCAGCAGTCAGGGATCACCAGTTCTTCGGGTTTTCTGAAAGAAAAGTAGCAGAAGTTTAATTTCAGAGTAAATTTAATAGTGCCTTTTAGGATGCTCTAAAGCAGATCCTTTAATCTGCATGGGTCCTTCACACTGCTCTTAGGTGTGAAAACCCAGACATTCTCCTGGAAATTGCATTTACTAGGATGATGTCCATTTTCTGAACTGCTAAATCTGGATGAGGAAAAAGATCCTAAAGTTATTACTTATTATAGCACAAATGTAGAGAAGATCAATTTTCTGAACTAAGAACTAAACTAAGGCCTTATACTGAGATTCTGCTGAAAGAGCTGCCTAAAAGGTAAAAAGAATCTGTTTTCTTTAGGTAGCAGGCACACAATGAATTTTGAGGCTCATGTCCAGTTTGGAGTTGGAACCTGGGACAGGCACAATTCATTATAACACCATGACGGTGTTCTAGAAGTGTTCCAAAGACTGCGACTGAGCATCTTGTAGGTTGAAAGAAATTTGCCCCGCAGGCCTTTGGCACCATATGTGTAGCAGGTAGCTGACAGCTGTTCAGACTGAGTGCAAATCAAGATGAATTTAAGTAAAGAGCAGCTACTACAGCAAAGCACATCGGCAGCGTGACTTAGGCAGAATCCATGAGCTACGGTGGGTGAAAAGGGAATCTGAATATGACATTGCAGGCTGTCCCCTCTTCTGTCCTCAGGAACATCTACATAACTTTTCAATGCAGTCAGCCAGGAGTTGTCCCAAATCATACTTAAAACTTATTAGCTGGAATTGTCTTGGCTTGCACAACAACGCATCTGTCTCTTATTTTTGTTGCTTAAGCAGAGGAAATAAACACAGATACATAATCCTCATAATCCTGTGTAGCACTTTGCATGCAATAAGAGCCTTTAGAAAGTGTTCATGTTGCAGAAAGTATATAATGTGTTGTTGAATGACATTTCAATAACTGTCTTCACAGTTCTTTTCAAGCTACAGCTATATTCTTTATTGATTTCTACAGATAGAGCTGTGGTACAGTTACTCATGAGGCATACACTTCATGTCTGTAATGCTGATAACAATTACTAATCATGCATTAACTCTTCACAAGTCATTTACATCTACCATTTATGCATGAAAAAACACTGCCTCTAAGAACTTTGAAGCTGACAAGTTAATCCTTTTCATCACTGGCTTGTATCTCAATTCTTAAATTACAGTATTATCCACAAAAGAAATGACTCTTGCACTAAATGTGTTCAGCCAATTAATTAGTCAGTTTTACTGAAACACAGGGGTTAAATGTGAGCATAGGGGTTAAATGTGAGCATATGGGTTAAATGTGGATGCACCTTTTGATTTTTTTTTTCTTCCCTAAAACTGGTATGACAACCTTTCTGAACTTCCCAAAACATTATCTTACAGGTAGAAAATGAGCCTGAATAATTTTAGAGAGAAGTTTAGTGGATCTTTTAACATTATTATAAATACATGAATGTGTGCAAAACTTTTTTAAAGTTATTATGTTGACTGTGGGCATTACAAGGTACAGCAGGAGCTCAAAGTTACTTCAATGTCACTAGTAAAACACTCCAACACAAGGAGAGGTGTTTCAGATGAGAGAACACTTCTTTTGACAGTTAATACATTTCTCAGGTTAATTAAGCTGTCTTTCAGGAAAACACAGAACTTCATATAGGAATATTAATAATTCTAGGTACTAGTCTTATTTGCATAACAGGAAATATTAATGTGATCACTTTGGAGTCAGTTTTTGAGGTTGAAACCTCTGCAAGAGGTTTTCACCCACTAATATCAGCAATGCAAATCTTACTGACTTTGGTGACCTGGGATTCAACTTTAATGTCTTTGACAATGACCTTAGAGAACTGTAGAATCAACCTTTATTCACACATACCTCCCTTTTTGGTTTTTCTGTACAACACATTAATATCTGTATTATAATATGTACACCTCTGCTTCCTACACTGATCAACCCTTTCAGGGATTACAGGACGTACTCTGTTCTGTTGTGTGTTGGTTTTTGTTTTTGCTTTTTTCCTCAGCTTTGGGGTCATTGCTACAGTACTTTCATTTTAGCAGTAAGAGAGCAGGGAAAAAGAATCTTGAAGTCATACACACAGCTTGACAATCCTTCCTGCATGGAGATCTGTCAGTGAGGGCACAGCTCCATAGGAAATGCAAGTAATAAAATGCATAAGCCTGCAAGGAACTTATATTTTGGACATCTTGTATGATTTCAATTTTCTGTATACCCATGACAGCAACAAGACATGTGGCTACTTACTGTGAGGTGCAGGCATTATTAATATGATTATGTCTATTATGATCAATATATGCCATTGCTGTTTTGACAAGCTATTTAACTACTGGATACATAAAGCCGAATATAGCCCAGGCTTATTATACTTACCACCAATACAAAGTTTGAAGATGAACACATTTCTAATAGTTTTCTCATTTAATTTTAGTAAATGAGACACTTCACTGTGTACACAGGTCTCTCAAAAGTCTTCAGTTTAGAGCCTCCACCAAGGCATAGTAGTCTGAATTTGCCTGGATTCAGATCAACCCTGGAAGGATCATCTGTCACACTCGGTATCCGTAAAGGAGAGAGAGAGGAGGGAATTGGAACATTAAGGAGGTCAGACTATCATTTCCTTCATCTGATGGTTTGTCTGTTTGTTATTTTGTTCACTGCTGGGTTTGCTTCTGTAAGTTTCTGTATTTCAAAATGGAATGTACATCAGTAGTCTTTTCAGAAGGAAGGAAATCAGGTACCTTCCACAGTTCTGATCACTGGTACTAGAAGGGAGAAACCTTTCATACCAAATACTTATTTTGTCCCTATTTCCTACAATAACCTGAGGATATATACATCTTTACAACAGTAGTAAAGGAAAGAACAAAGAGCTTTCTTTCATCATCCTTTAGAAATTGGTCTCAGGAGCCCTTTAACCCTCTACACTAGGAGTGTCAAACTCATTTTTACCAGGGTCCACATCAGCCTCATAGTTGCTTTCAAAGGGCCGAATGTAAGTTTAGGACTGTATAAATGTAGAAGTTACATTTACACATTTACATTACAGCCCTGCTACATTCTGGATGATGACCAAAGTCCTCAAGAAGTGACAGGTGATTGAAATAAAAAACATCTGTAATCACAAAGGTTGCAGAACATGAAATCCTTTTTGAAATGATGTTTTGTAATTGTGTGAATTAAATCAACTCAATTTATAAGAAAAAATAGTTTGGTGAACTTTTAAACTAATTAAATCTGATTTCCAATTGATGCAGGCCTTGTGGCTGCCTGGTTTTTTAACAGAATTAATATGAAAGATAAGGCATGGGTTCTTCTGTTAATATAAATTTAAAAATACATATTCACTTTCCTGAAAAAAAACCCCTTGGTAAAGGCTTTAATAAAAATTTGTCAGCTATTTGACATTAGAAGTTCTGTTTCTCAGTCATAATTCCTCCTCTAGTCAAGCAGATACTTCATTAATTAAATATGTTTGTATTTAAGAATTTATAATAGCTTTCTCCCAAGTAGATTTTCTGGTGTCCAATAGTCACTCAGGCGAGCCTGACTTCTTTCTCATGTTTTTCCTTTCGCAGGAACATCGACTCAATCTGTCTTCCCAGCCAGCTGTCTTCACAAAACACACAGGACTTAAAACCTCTGTGATAGAACAGCAGAGCTGGACTGCAGGATCTTCCGATCTCTATGTTCCACTACTGCAAACTAAAGAAAGGACTAATATCCCCAGGCTGATCACTAGGAAAGGTCTTCATATATTTTGCCAATGGTTTACACAACCATTTTCTAGTGATCAGGATAATGTTTAAGATGAGGAATTCTTGGAATGATTCCTGAATCAAATAAATTAATGTGGTTAGATACTCCCAACAGTGGACACAACAGCAGTTGCAAGCAGAGGCAAGGCAGACGACTCCACCCCTGCACTGTGAAATACAATTAATCCTGAGACAGGTGGGTCTGCCTTTATACATTAATTTACTAGTAAAACTTCTATTTTATTTACTTATTTCTATTCAATAGGTTCTCCGAAATACAAAACACCGCCAAAATCAATCTGCAGAACCCGAACCATTATTCACGATCAACCAGCTTGCTGATATAAGTCTTTTATAAGAGGCTTTTCTCCCCCAGTCCTTCCCATTTGGGCATTTCTGCATCAGCTGCCACTGTGCTAGGACATCTGAATGGCACATAGGCTGTCCTGCAAGGTCCTGCACATGTGACAGCTTCAGCTTCTCTGCTGGCTTGACCAGAAGGTACTTCCAGGTAACAAAGAGGCTGTCTGTGACCTTGCCCAGCTTTTATATAGTGAGAGGCAGGAGAAGAGGCCTTTTCCCACAGACTCTTCGCTGCTGGCACTTGCTTGAGATTCAATACCTATTCCATTTAAGTGCATTAAAAAAATTCAAGGGTTATTGAAATATTTCTTATGAAACTTGATTTATTTGTGAAATGTAAGGCACTGAAAGATACTACATAGATACCTTTCTGAAGCAGCTCCCTTTTCTTGTCTTTGTCAAATATATCTCACTTTTATAAGCTGTAGAAAGATATCAGCTGTACACTCGAATTTTATATGAACCCAAGGGGTGGATGATATTTATTTCTATATTAGTCCTGTTGAGTTACCACAAATATTCATCCAACCTTAGGTGTCTACAACCACAGCTCCACCAGGAAGCATTTGCAAATACCAGTGGATTTGCTGGCAGCCCAAAGGAGGCCATGAGGTACTTTGTGTACAAGGGGAGGTAAGAAGGAGCCAGGTCTGGCAGCTGCAGAAGGCAGCAAGCAGAAAGTGGAACCTGTGGTGGCTGTGACAGACTGGTGCTGACAGCCATTTGTTCCTCTGCTGCCACTACTACAGCACGTTGCAGATGCTTGTTATGCTCTATCGTGTTAAGGCTTTCTTAACACAGAGGACATGTCTGTCCTCATATCTTAAGCATATTGGTGGCTTATTTTTCATGCCTCTGTCTCCAGTTTCACAACAAAAATGCAGAAAAGTAGAAACAGCATTTGGTGTGTAGCTGCTCCCGAACAGATTTATGCCAGTCTTCCTAGAACAACTGCAGCATCCTGGTTTCTATTCCTGAGATAAAGTTCAGAAGCGTTTTTAAAAAATAACCCCTTTTTTTCTTCATGGAGACTGTGCTATAGGAAGACTTCTGAGCTTTGCTTTCTGCTTCAGGAAACAACTTCACTTTGTTTAATTTGCAAGTTCCTCTGTTTGAGCTGGAAAACTGTGTCTTCAGAGACATGTGGCCTTAAACTGAGCCTTGGAAATAGATTTTTGCATCCGTGTGTGCATGTATGCATGTATATATATGGCACTGTATATATACTGTATGCCAGAATTTTCTGAAGGGCATGGAATTATTTTCAGAGTATATCTTTATTTCAGTTAGGACAGGAACATTGCTCAGAAGGTGCAGCTGAGGGTACACAACACATGGGTATTAGGGGATGTATGCGCTGCTGGCTGCCTTTCATGTCACATGCACCAGGCTATGTGAGCACGTACTTGCCATTTGCCAAAGAGGTGACTTTTTTGGTTTTTTTTAATCTGCCACTGTGGTGTAGCCCAAATCCCAACAGAGCTTCACAAAGGAAGTATGATGAGGATTACAGGACATTGCAGAAATTGTTCATTTATGTATCACACTTAATCATTGGATCCATTCTGAAGAATAAAATGTATTCTCCGGGTGATGCTGCTCTTTCATCTCATGGCAGAATGAAGCTCTGGCTGTGCATACTAGGAGTGGTAAGAAATAAGGCTGTAAGACAAAGACGACTTGGGAACAGTCATAATTTCCAGTGAGTCGGTCACTAAAAAGAATACGAGACATATGGGAGATAATGCCTTTTAACTATAATGGGAGGATGAGCATTTCCTAACCTAAGACCACTTGGCTGTATAACGACGTCTGTCCATTTCCCAAATTTAGGCCACATAGCTAACACAAGCAAGAAGTCCAGCACGTACCTGTATTTCTGCAAGTGTGAGATACAAGAAGCTCGGAAAAGAATTTTATGTAAGACATTTCCATTCCCGTCGGTGGCCCGTCTCCAGCGGCGGGAGGGCCGGGGGCTCGGGACGGAGATGCCCGGACGACCCCTCCCCAGCCCTCTCGCCGCCGGCGACGCCGCTCGCTCAGTGCCCATGTGCGGGCGAGCGGCCGGGACATGCTCACTGGGCGGGCACCGCGCCGCGGCTACCGCACATGCTCACTTGGCCGCGGAGGGCACCGTCGGAGGTAGGGGCTCGCTCCGCCGCCGGGGGAACCGCGCTTTCGCTCCGACCGGACCGCGACATGCTCCGCCGCCCGTTCCCCGGTCGCCACCGGCTCTAGTCGTGGCGGGAGCGGGGGAGGGCGCCGCGGCGGAGCGTCTGGCGGTGAGCGCTGGGCAGCGGCGGTGAGGCCGTGGCGGTGGCGGGGCTGCGTCGGGCCCGTGCCCCCGGTGGGGTGGGGGACGCGGAGGAGGGAGGGTCCGGCCCGAGAGCCGCGTCCCCGCCGAGCAGCAGCTGCCCAGGCCCCGTCAGCACCTCGGCCAGCGCCGGTGGCGGCGGGGCCGTGCCGCGGCGGTGGGTCCGGGGCGGGCGCCGGCGGGGCTCGGGGTGTTGCCCCGAGGGGGAAGCGGGGGGTGCGGGGAGCTCCGCTGCTTCCCTCCGCCCGCTCTGCCCTCGGCGCGCCGGCAGCGCTCGGCAGCACGGAGGCCGCTCTCTCGCCGGTGCTGGGGCCGGCGGGAGGCCTCGGGCCGGGCCGGGGAGGCGAGGAGGCCGGGAGAGGGGTGGGGGGCGGCGGGGACAGATCCGCGACCGTCGCCGGGAGAGGGCTTTGCGGGGGCTGCAGCTCCCGGGGTGGGCTGAAGCATCCCGGTGCCTCCCGGAGGCTGGGGGCTGGA
The DNA here is from genome assembly GCF_963082525.1 of Nesoenas mayeri. Lineage (NCBI taxonomy): Eukaryota > Metazoa > Chordata > Aves > Columbiformes > Columbidae > Nesoenas > Nesoenas mayeri. The sequence continues at coordinate 33,613,397 of NC_137540.1, forward strand.
GGGAGAGGGAGGCAGCCACTGCGCCTTAACAATCATTTAAAATAAATAAATAAAATAAAAGCGGAAAATGCAGGCGGTGCTGAGGCATCCGTGAGGTTCCCTCTGGCCTCGGGAGACCACCTGGGAAGTATCTGCGGGATGGCAAACAAATGGGAAGTGCCTGGGGTGTCGTGCAGCTGCAGGCAGGGGCAGGTGGGGCTGTTTCTGGCCGAAACACAGGCTCAGCCCCTGGCCTTCGGGGTGCATGCTCTTGCCCATGAGAAGTTAAAATGTTAAACTGAATGAGAAGTTAAAATATTAAACTGAACACAATGTAATAAAGGACAGTATTGCAGGTTGTGTTTAGTCATCTTTGCGAGGCCTTTTCAATGTTGACTGCAGCGAGAACACTTTGTGCAAAATTGCCATTTGTTTTTAAATTTGGTAGATAAAATTAAATTTGCAACCTTTCCTCTTAACTAGTGTTGCAATGATTGCTATTTTATCTGTGCAAGGTCACGGGGGGCTTGCAGTTCTCTGCCCTGCTGAGTGACTGGTCATATTTGTCCATACTTAATGCAGTTGATCCATGACATGTTTGGTGAGGAATTCTGTTTTCAAGTTTCTGAGAATTTTGAGTTAGGCAACCTTTGAAGGACATGATGTTAATTTCTTAAACACACTGGAGCAAACTTGCTTTTAAATCTGTTCCTCACTGTCAGTCTCTTAACTCTGGGAAGCTACTTGACTCTCAAAACTGCCTAAGTTGGTTCTATATCAAAGGTACACTTCTACAGACTTTCTCTCACAAGGCAATTAAGATCAAATTTCAAAAAAAAACCACCCAAAAATATTTGTTTACTTTTTGTAGGTATGTGTTCCCATTTGCTGTATCTAGCCCTACTAAAATAAAACTCTTTTCTTTTGCCATAGGTTGAAGATTTCTCTGAAGCTTTATCTTCAAGATGAAGTTCTTACTAGTGGTTTTCTTTTTCTTATTGTTCTCCTTATGGGTTGAAGAAGTCTATTCCAAAGAGAAGTCTTCAAAGAAAGGAAAGGGGAAAAAGAAGCAGTATCTGTGTCCATCGTATGTTCCTTATTTCTTTAATGCTTTTATATGATGGTGATCCTGCCATATTTTTGTGTGTTGAAATTATGTGGCAATTGAAGTAGAAGGTGATGCTTTCTGCTGAAAGAATGGGGCTCCGGGTGGGACTAAGAGGAAGAGGGTTTGACCAGCATCATAATTAAGTTCTCTCAATCAGTGTGTTTCTTCTGCAGCAGGTCTTCTGTTTTAATGGAAGGAAAAATCTAACCCATAGTAAATAATTTCTTTCTTTGCAGGGAATTCCAGCCTATTTATGGGGACAAAGTAATGTAGCCCCATAGTGCTATGCTGTCTAGCATTGTGCTGCAGGTATACTGAGAAAAGCGAGGAGGATGCAAACCCGTCGTACTGAAATTCAGTTTCTCGTTAGCTTAGTTCTGTAAGAAAAGGCTTGTCCTTCACACATTCTCACTGTGTGTTGGATAGAACTAATGCCTTCAGCACCTTCAGTGATTTACAGTGCTACAACATGGAGGTGGATTGACTGTTGCTGTAAGGCATGCCCTTATGGAATAATCTCTCTGTAAAAGTACAGAAATTAAAATCTGTGTTTGCCCAGATGATTAGAGAACCTATTCTGGGCACCTGTGATTACTTGATGTTAAAAATACTGCCTCTTTCTAATGCCTACCACGTTTTAGGTTGTGATCCATAGGACAATACAAAAGTTTTATTTTTGAGGGCCTCTTTTGTCGTTTTCTTGGCCAGCCTTGCTTATATTTTTATTGTTATGCTGTAAATATCTGAGGACAAGATCGATGGAGTACAATAAGTTGCCAATAAGCAAAGAAAAGCACTGTGCCTGAAATAGTAGAATTGTTTAGGCAAATTTAAAACACATTTGTTCTTTGATCATAAAAGAAGAAGACTGAAAGATGAGACTGGCTATTTAACATTAATAGACTTTTTCCAAAGAAAACGTAAAAAAAAAAAGTAAAATAACCAGACAGAAGCAATGTTTGAAATATACTTTTTAAAGTTCCCACTCTTTTTAAGTGTTGGCAGTGATGTTTATTTGCAAGCCAAAATCTTTAGAAAGCTTCTACATATGATGTTTTCATTCTTTTTTTTTTAATATCAAACCTGAAAAATGAGATATATCTTTGCATTTGAATACAGTAAGATATGAGTCTCAAATGTGATCATGATACATCTTAAGTGACCCCTACCCATTTTATCCCCTTTGAACAGCTAAGTTGAGCTCTGTCTGGAGCCTTTGATCTGAGCTACTGTGAGGATTTGTAGCAAAGAGAGAAATGTCATAGTTCCCAGGATGGGCGTAAGCACTGAAGTCCGCAGAAACAGTTACACAGCTGGGAACTGAATCCAAATCTTCCATGGTCTCATGGAAGCAGCCAGGATTTCCCCCCTCTTCTTGACTTGGTTTTAATTAAAATTCAAAACTTTGATGTCATTTTATCTTGATTAAGTGGGTAGTTTTTTGGTTTGTTTGTTGTTTTTTTTTCTCTTAAGTACAGTATTTCATGGTACTCTCTTCTTTGCGATAACAGTTGACTTTACAACCATTATATATTATGTCATTTGTCACCAAAAGACTTGAAAAGCATTGAATAAACGCTGTAATTTGTGAAGCAATACTTTCATGTTCCAGTCACTAGTGGAATCCAGTGTTTGTCTGATGTATCACATGTCCAGTGTTGCTAGCTAGAATTAATTGCCATATCAATTAGTCCTACTGGATTTTCTGAATAATGAACAAGTTGTCTGTATCTTACTTGGCTGAAGTTCATGGCCTGAGAGACAACCACCTGTAATGGCATGGTTGCAGGACTGCTGGTTTTGTGGCTGGCATCTAGAAGACCTCGCATATGAATGAGCAATGAAAGTCAATTCTGTCTTGCAAAAAATTATCTAATCCTTTCTTCACTCAGTCTACTGGTGGCAAACTTTTAGTCATCAACCTGTTTTTTATAATCTTTCACAAAACTTCATTACCTCATTACACTTTGTGTTATAAAAAAGGCGGCCTATGCTTAGTAGTTTTTTTCCTGTGGGGAAAAAAAAAAGTGAGGAATCTTTCCTCAGAAACAAACAAAACACACAGTGGAGTGAGAATTAAGTAACACGATAAGGATTGACCAAAAATAGTCTCAAAGGAAGCTGTTGAATGAAAAATTTACTAGTAAAGCACCAAAGAAATAATTTAGAAGAATGCAGTGTATCTTATTTAAAGAAAGTAAACTGGATTTTGCATCATTTATGAAACTGAATAATACAAATTTACAAGTTAAAGTCTTAATCTACCTTTGTTCTACACTGGCTACTAGTACAATAAAATTCAAAGCTTAATTGTAACAAATTATTGTCCTTTGTTTCCTTACAGCATGTGAAAAGCTAAACTTTATCTCCTCAAGAGAACAAAAACCCACACTATTAATTACATAAGGAATAGTCTTCTCTTTGCAAACTTTATAATCAAATTCAAATGTATGCAAATAATTTTTCAGGAAAGATTCAGGCTTGATCTGATGTTTTTGCTTGAGTTCCTTAGTTTGATGTTAAGAAATGGATGGTTATAAGACTGGTTTGGGACTTCAGCATGAATTTGTTTGTATGAAAACTGTGCATACTTGAACTTTTATGGCTCTCCAGAATACAAGCCTTTCACCAAATGTGCCCCTCTGGCATCAAATTAACTACTAATAGAATAAGCTGAAAACAATCTGATTAGAAACACCATGAAAAGTTCGTTATTGTCTCATAAACAGATATTTGCTTCCATCAGTTAGGAGAATTCTATTTTGTATCTTAGAGCAAAACCTCTTACTTGTGATTATTCATAACACTGTAATTCTCAGTGCATTATGTGACAGTGGCTTGATTGGCCATCTTATTATCTTTTATTTCTGAAACTGATTTTCTCAGATTTTTTATCAAGTAGTTTCATGAAGCCGATGCTTAAACACTTGGTTCTTATTTTAATTTAATGATTGCTCAGAACAGATGTAAGATTTCACATCTTACATTTAGATCATTTTCATTCTTACCTCAGGCTTTCCAAATGAAACATAGAGTAATTATACTTGTATCTGATTCCTGAATGTTTGTTGATTAACAAAGAAATTTATATCTTGGGCCTAAAATCCTATAATAGGGAGTATTGCAGCATAAATCTGAGAAGCCAGCTGCCACAGATGCATAGTGCCATAAAATCTACAGCTTTAGAGTAACAAAGCTCTTGCCTTTTGTATCCATGGAAAATATTTAAAGAACCCAAACAGGTCCACCTCTTAGCTTATTTTGAAATTCACGATACTGAATACAGATGATTTCAATATAGCTACAGATGGAATTAGTCACTTTATCTCTTTCTTGATGGTAGACTACCCATCAGCTGTGTTACCTCTATTACTTAGTTCTTATTAATTTCGTCATAGTTTCTCGTAATACCTGTTTATGATAAACATGTTGGATGCTTAGGTGTGACTTTTTCTCAGAGCACTGCTGAGAAATGTTTTTCCTTTTCTTAAATCATAATAAATACTTCAGTTATTTTATGATGTTTGAGCTACTACTGTTATCCCCACAATCCTTAATAGCCCAGAATATCTCTCCTCAAAACTACTTGTAAGATCTCTCGACAAATGAAATTATAAGGAAAGGGAAGTTTGGTTATGACTGTGTTGTAGAAGGCATAGGGATGTAACAGTGTCAAACAGCAGCTAACAAAATCAGTTCCGATTGTGCTCATAATTACAGCTATCCCTGTTAATTATAATTCTATTATGACTCTGCTGTTCACTTGCACAGTGTTCACTTCTGAAGATCCCACAGCATCTCTAATGCTACGGCAGTGTTGAGAGTATGACCTCAATCCCATTCTTTTGTCTGGAAATCAGGACTGTGCTTTTAAAATAGCATCCCTCCTCACCTTTATGCATTTTTTCCATGTGGAGGCTTATGTCCATGTAGAAGATTAACTAAAAGCTGTAGGATATCTATAGAGACTCTTTACCCACAAAGCAGGAATGCAAATCATATTTTGGCGTGTATTCAGTAAAGCGTATCAGCTACTTCAGAAACTGTGAAATGGCCCTCTAAGCCCTCCAGAAAACATGGCTTGTGCCATCTGCCAGGGCAGAAGCTTAGAAAGGTCACGGATACCAAGGTTCAATAAACAGCTTCCTTTTAAAAATAACAACAAAAGACTGGAACTAGGGGAAAAAAGCCTTTGATGTGTTTAAAACAGAGAGTTTTATGAAGCCTGTCCTAAAATGTCTCTTGGTTAACTGTCAGTTTCTGACAGACTCTTCCCGTAAAGACTGAAGTAGAAGTTCAAAGTGTATCTTGGATCCTCTTCATCTTCCCGTGGACAAGGATTTTTTTGATTATGTCAAGTGTTCGGGTAAACGTGGCCTCTATATCTGTAGTACGTGATCATCTCCAAAATGTAAATGATGGGCAAATGGAATCACTTCTGTCTTCATTCCCATCTTGTAGAAGACACTGTTGATTGTTTGTGAACATTTTTATTTATAGGCATGATGGGAGGGTTGGTACAGTTTGTGGGAGAAGATGTAATGAAGTTGAAAGAAAAGCCTGAATCTGGTTGTGGAAACAGTTACATCTCACAGTCATTCTGATGATAAGTACATTGCAGAGCCCAGGTCTGGTTTCTATAAAAATTCTTTTGCCTTATAGTTACAGCAGTTTGTCAATGGTTTAATTATTCCGTAACATGTAACTCTCATGGGAAGCCATGATACTGGACAGACAGGGCCACATTCCAGGAGGTTTGGGAATTTGTTTTCACAGTGGATAAACTTGCTGGGGAGTAAAAGATAAAGCTATGTAAGCAAAACCCAACTTCTCTTGTAAAACAGTAATTAGGCATAGTAGGCTGGTTCTCATTCAGTAATTCATCCTCTCAGTGAGCAGTGTTTATTCTAAACACTGTAGTGATGAGACACTACAATCATCTGGTAAAGTTACAGACTTTGTATTTCATATGTAGCCTCTGGACTGAGAAAATACTTGGATCTGCACGTTAAATCATATCCCCTAAACCTAAGTACAAGGAAAACCACAGGACTAAATTCTGTTCTCAGCTCCACCAAATGCATCTTTGACAGACATGTTACATAGAATGTACCTCCACCTATACCACCATACAAGGTGGTTACATTTTACCAAGATCCATGTATTACCTCAGCATTTGGAAAAAAGGACTGGGACAAGGAACTGATGTGGATATATTTTTTGTAAATGCCTGTAGTTCTGCTTAAACCTCTGGATGCTGATCATTTTTCGTGTCTGCATGCGATCGCAGAACACAGCAGGACACCTGTTATGCACAAGGGTCACTTAGGTGGTGACTTCGGTTGGATGCAGAGATGGCTAAGCTTGGAGCAAACATGCTCATTTTAAAAAAAGGAAGTGCAGTCAGCTTGCTGTGAGCAATACTAGTCAGGCTGGATGAAGTACCATCCTAACCTGGTTCTGCTGGTTTGGGAGCTGTTGTCTCTACAGCGGGCAGATGAATCAGCTTGCTTTTCTCAAGTTTAGAGAATAATAAGAAGGCACTTCAGAGGACCACATAAGCACTCCTTAAGGTGCCTGACCCTGGCAATGTTGAATGTGAAGCCACAGCTGGACTTTGGGAGTTTCTGATAGACAAAGACTGAAGTAGTGATGCTAACTGAGCTATTCACACCACACAGCTTCAGAAAGGTTATTTGCTTACTTTCTCACATTAGGAGACTCTGCTTTTTGGTCTGTCTACAGTAGGAGATGAAAATTGTGAGTTATTTCACCCCCACAATTCAGGGTTTGCAATTCAGGATGCCCAATATGGGTTTCTGTTTCAAATTCCGCTATGAAGGAACCTTTATCTTTGTTCACCACATTGCATTACCTACAAATTTAGGTACTGAAGTTACATATCTAATTTAAGTGTTTAGCTGGAGATCAATCGGAAGAATTCTATAGTATTTCATTGATTTGTATTAACCTGTTTTTATGCTTTGAGTTATTGCACTCAGAAAATAAAATGCCTGCAAATCAGAACACTGATAGTTTATATCAGGGAAATAGTACTTACAATATATGGTGAGATGACAGATACAGCATTTCCTGAAACTTATTCTTAACATTCTCAGATATGCGCTGCCATGTTACATGGCTAGGTTGTCAGTTTTCATCACATAGATTAGATAAACTGTACTAAAATCTGTTGTTTCGGCATTATATAGGAAATTTTACTGGAGATAACTGAACAGTGTGAGTTGAAATGTATATTTTTATACCTGTCAGACAGTAATCTAGAACTATGTGAAGGCAAAGCTTAATGGTATGTTATGCAAGCTATGCACTCTAAGCAAACACCATCAACAGACTAAGCACACTGCCTGGCTGCCTGGGCTGCAGTGCATTATAAGATGGCATGCAAAGATGTCCCCGTGACCCGCTTTTCTTGGTTCTTTTTAAATTGTCATACCATAAGAATAAAGTATATTCATGTTCTCTTCTAAAATTAAAGCTTCATCAGCATAATGAGATCTTAAGAGTAGGAACCAGGGCAGTAGGTGAATTAATACAACAGCAAAGGTTCTACCCCATTGTGTAGAATATTGTATGTATTTTTTTCTCCAGTCATCCTACTGTAGCACCGCATGTGATAAGGGCTCCTTGTAACTTCAGTCAGCTCTGAGAGACTAAATGTCATGATAACCAGCAGAGATATAATGTCTTCTGACACATTTGCTTAACGCAAATGTAAGGTAGCTATATCAATTTCAAACAAAGTGTAATATATGCTGCCTTTTGCCACGCATATCTGCTTATCTGAACTTCTGGATTTTGATTATTAAATTATGAAAATAATGATCTGTTGCCATCAATTGAAAATGTTAATCATTCTTCAAAGGCAATGATAAAATGTGTAGAGATGTAGTGGAAGAGGAGATGAAGACCTTACTGCATACCCTGTGAAATGCAGTATTTAAAGTCTTTCTTTTAGTTATCGATATCAGAAGTAACCTCCCAAAGACCAGAGAGAGGCCAGTCATATCACACAGAGATGTTATGCTGAAAGACTAACCATACTTTGTTGCATGTTTTTTTCCTGGCTTTTGAGGACATTGTTTGTATAAGTGAGAACACTTTTGAGAATACTGTTGGGGATTTTTATTATTATTTTATTTTTTCCTCTCCCAAGGAAAACCAAAACAAAAACATTTTTTTTCCCCCCAGAATTGTTACTTAGGCAAAATTCTTTTTAAGGCAATTTCTAGTTTTACTATTACTTGCTTTTAAATTCCCTGTATAGTAACTGTGAGTCTTCTGTTGCCTTACCCCTTGGTATTCACCATGTCTTGCTTAGAGCTCATCAATTACTGTGAGGAGTGCCACTGCATTTCCATTTCTTAATGCTTTCCAGCAGTTGCACATACATTCAATGCAAGTTGAAATAAATATATTAAAATTGCAATGCATGCTGCAACTGGTGGAAATCTAAGGGTAATCTTAGGCTAGTTATCAGCTTTTTACAGATGTGAAAATTGTAGGTTGAATAAGAAAAAGTGGTAAGTAACTTCTCAATTGGTTTGAGTATTGTTAGACAGGAATCAGACAGCCTTTAGGAAACTGAAGCACTGCTTCTTTCAGGAGGGAGATCTCAGCTCAAATTCTTTTCCTTTTATGTAGTGTACACATTTGCCTGCCATTAATTCATTCCATAATGGCTGATTAAGCAGAAATGGTAGTGGCTTTAGGTAGATATGTTAGCAGCATGAATAGTCACAGCCTGCTTCTCTAGGTGCCTAACCCATCCCATTCACTGTTTCCTTAATTCATTCTGCTCATCTGTCACTCTGAAAGTAGCATAACTACTTAACTCACCAAAAGCTACACATGTGACTTATTGATTTACAGGTGGAATTTAACAATTTTGATCAACAAGGCTGCCTGAAGGAAACACTGTCCTGATGCTCTTTAGTCACGGGTGCTGTTCAGTAATGGTAGTTCAATGACAGCATGTTGTAAAGGACCACAGTGAAAATATAACTGATATGCAGCAGAGGGTTTTTCTTCTAGTAGCTATTCCAACCATTCCGTTCAAATTCACCTTTAAAAAATAGCAATTACTGAGCCTCTGTTCTTCTCTCAACTCAAAACAGCCAATGCTTTTTTATATCACTTGGGTTTTGTATGAATGAGGATAAATGTGTGCACATTACACTCGCGTAAGTTCAAGACACTACCCAATAACTTACGGAAGATGTAATCATGATGTTCTTTACCAGAAGGCAGTGCTGCCACCTGTCCTTCATCCCATCACTGTCTTCCCAGTGCAATGAATCTCCTTTGCCTCATTCATGGATGATTTCTGAACAGACATGTATGTTAACATACTTCTGCAGTGCAACTCTGATCTCATGGAACTACAGCCTTATTCCTCTTACTTGAAGAGATAAATAAACCTGTCAGCTGTATTTGGCTGTCTTTTGCTGTTCGATGCTCACTCATTTCATTTCTCCGACTTCTTTTCCTCATTGCATTTGACAAGCATCTATATTTAATTTATGTGTCCATGTTATCCCATGTGGTTCAAATTACCATCATCACTATTTAATGAACTTTTTTGTATAATCCATAGCAGATTTAAAAAAAAAAAAAATTTAGATAGGACTGAAGCTTGTTCATTAGTTTTTTTGTTTTGTTTTGACATTTCATTAATACTGGGCATATATGATTTAGAAAGGAACTCTATTGGTTGCGCTAAGGAGACCCTGCTTTTGTAAATATAATTTCTCTAGGCATCTGATGTAGATGTTTTAAATGTTAAGATGTGCGACCTTCAAGGAAGCAATGCCATGAACCTTCTTGTATATGATATAGTACCGTGTTGCCTACCTTTCTAACAGTTAAATGAACAGTCTTTCCTGTTTTGTTCCTGCTACAAAATAGAAAATAATCTTAACATTTAAATTTAAGTTTTACTATTGTCAAATTAATGGTAACTGCAAAAAAGCATACAAAGTTGGTGTATAATATTTCTGTAGCAAAGTGTTCATTGGTAAAAGTCATGACTGAAAACAACACAAATCTCAAAATTACAGAAGTAAATTCATTTCTTTGCATAATGGTCCAGATCAAGTCAAATATAAAAGCTATAAACACAATCCTGGGAGAATTGTTTGAAGGTGAATTTATCAATTATTTGAGGGGGTTAGAACACCTATTACTCTTTAATCATTCTGATGGTAGGTTAGCAGATGTTTATTGCATACAGAATAAGGACATACTAGTGGAAGTTAACATATGATACTAAAAGTGAAAAATTCCGCATTTTATTAGTGAACCTTTTATCTCAGGATAAGTTCTGATAGAAAAAGTGGTTCAACTATGTGGTTGTTAAGTGTCACACAGGTTTCAGTGTGTTCGCAAGAGATGTGTGGGGAATTATATACTGCAGCCATTTAATGCTGCTCCACAATTTTTTCTTGTCCTGTATGTTATAGTTCAAACTATACTCATGGATACACATTTTTTGGTAGCTACATCTTTGGGCAACCTTGAGAATGCATGCTAATCCTGCTAGTGATTGGTGAGTAGTTTGAAATTTCAGGGAAGTTTGAGCGGTTATTTGCTGTCATAGCTGAGTTTAGACATGTTTTTCTCCCTTATGTATAACATCAAGCAAACACAAGCGACTAGTTAAACAGGTATGCAGCTTTAGGTTTCTTAAATGTGCTACATACAATAGGGAAAACAGAATTCTGATTATTTTGTTTCTGAAGGATAAAATGCTCAAAGGGTGTCAAGGAGGCTATGACATAATAAAGTGCCGTTATGTTTACATAAATGGTTGACGTGTTTTTTGATAATAGGGATCTCCTTCAGAGATCTATTTATCTGTCTTAGCTATTAAGTGTTAATCAAGGAGATTAAATCTCATTGTGGAGGCATAGCACAAATGCTACCTCGTCAGCAGATCTTATTCAATTGCATGATTTGTTTCCTTATGGTTTGAGTTAAAACAATTGCTTTTAAAGGTGGGGTTATTCATAAGATCTCTGCAAGAGCTGGGTTCTGCTCATCTCCAGTTTTCAATCAAACAGTGATATCATGCAATGGTGACAGTTATTAATTAACTAGTTAATTAATTTCCCCGTAGTCAATAAGGAAGTTGCTGAACGGGAGCTACTATAATTTGGCGTCTTAAAATCAGGAGATCTGATACATTCAAACAACATTTTTTTTTTTTTCTTTAACTATCTAAAAGCCTTCTAGAGAGTTAATATTTTCTTCAATACATTTTTGAATAATGCAGAAGTCCCAGAGGACATGAAGGAGACTGAAGGATGAGAAGAATACTAGAAATGAACCTAGATATTATAAAGAATAATCCATAAGTCTGTTAGCTGACATTGATCTGGGAATGAATAATGAAAAAAAGAAATTAAGTAGGGTAAAGTAAACAACAACAACTGATACTCATTATAGAAAACATTTAGGAAATAAACAGGATCATTTTAAAAAATATATTAATGCATTTGTTTGCTGGAGGTAGTAGTGTTGATGTATATGACTTATGCCTCAGTAGGGTGTTTGTCTTTACATGGCATCTTGGTCACTAAATTATAATGACAGAAAGTCAGCAGAGTAGTCATCATAAAATAAATGGAAAAGTGATTACAAGACAGGATTCAAAATTGGAAAACATCACTGGGCAGGTTCCACAGGCAACACATAAATTCATTTACATGACATTATCAGGCTGCTGGGTGCTTAAAGTACATGTGGCAGGGACTGATGCTCCGTTATTGCTTTTTATTACACTCAATTTCATGTCACCCTTGTAGCTACATTTACTTGTCACAGGTTCTTTTTAATTTTAGTGATGGTTTTTAATTTAACACCCAACACAATAACAGCCAGGTAAATGGAGATGTTTAAATCCCCCCTGCAAAACCGGAGGAGAGACCAAGGCCTCATTTCCTATAATGAAGCTTTTGTTAGCACTTGACAATGACACGATGCGAGGGCTCCAGCTCTCTGTGGAGGAGCTGGCGCAGGCAGGCGAGAGCCGGGGCTGCCAAAAGCCTCGGCGTGGTTTGGCACCTGCAAAGTGCCCGTCAGGTCAGTTACATTCTAATCTGACAGCCGCTAAAAATAGTTCAGGTGGCTGCTTTCTACTCATGAAGAAATCACGTCCCTCTGGATGTTTATATTAGAAGGGAGAGATTAAGGAATTATTGTTTATTTCCTTCCACGTTTACAGTTAAGAGTATATAGGAGAGCTTTCATGTTTGTTACAGTTTCTTGAAAAATACTGAAACATCACAAGGAAAGGAAGACTGTACAGTGTGGAATGTGAAAATATGGAACATGTGTTGCTCATGCAAAGGCATTTATGGCATGACTTTAAAATTACTTAAGTTTAAGCACACAGTTGTTTCTGTCTTAATAGTAACTAATGCATGGTTTTTTTTTTTACAGCCAGCAATCAGCTGAAGACCTTGCAAGAGTACCTGCCAATTCTACCAGCAATATCTTGAATAGGCTATTGCTCAGTTATGATCCCAGGATAAGACCTAATTTCAAAGGTTTGTCAGATATTTCAACCTTCTTTTTAATCTTTGGAATTTAACTTTTGCTCTTTTCACACATAGAAAATCTACATAGAGATAATATTCACAACCTGAATTGTGAATACAGTTATTCAATACTTTAAAGATATGTTAGTAAGACAGCTTACACACTTTGGGATTTCAAATAGGTGATTAATTTAAACACATTTTCTGACTTCAAAACATCTCCTTGGTAGGCAAATGTTGTAGAAGTCTTCCATGTAGGCAAATGTGATTTTCTTAGATATGCAGAAAAGATTGGAATACATATTCTCCAAAAATAATAATTTATACAGCTGTAAGGCATGCTTTCCAGGAACTAGATTATTTCCCTGCTGGAAAAAGGCATAGATAATTTTATTACTTTGCAGAACCTGCAGCTTGCATTTAATTATATGTACAGTAAGATACTTTAACATGCATATCAATAGTATGAGAAATTTGGAAATCTATAATCTTTACTGTACTTTTGCAGAGACCATTTTCAGATGTTCTGTTTAACTAAGTTTTATAAATATATTAAAACTTCTGTTCTTGGCAAGTGTCTTGCTTCTTTCTTATTTTCGGTAGAATCGTATTTATATGTTTTCAGCACTGAGCCTTGTCATGAAGAATAAATGTCCAGTCCCTGCTCTACCTGTTCTTCTGCATGATCAGCTTGTAATCACAAAGCATGTTGCAGATTTCTGTAATCACAAAGCACATTGCAGATTTCTTTATATTTTTGAGAACCCTACTGTCAGTCTGTTAAGAATCAAGATGGAAAGAAAAGGGAGGACAAGCAATGTTAACTCACAGGGAGGTGGAAGAAAAAGAACATTTTCTGACAAGTGGTTTGCCCATGTTATAACATTCCTCACACATGGCTGATTTTCTTGGATGGCAGTTCCTATTCAAATCTGGAAGAGATAGTACACTCTTGGCTACTAGTGATGTGGTGGGTGCTCTGACACATGCATCGGGCACTAAGCAGAGTATTATGCTGATTGCATAACCAAAAGCACCACACATAACTGGTCTGATTTAAAAATTAAAAAAAAAAAAAAGAAAAAAAAAAAGAAAAATTAAAACACAGAGCAAAAGAAACTGGTTTCATGGAAGAAAGTGAAATTGTATTTTAGTGATTTTCTGGTGACCGAAGAGAACTTGCTGAGTTTGAATTTATGTATGAAATGTACACTAAAGTATTGTATGCAGACAAGCAAATTATTAGATGTGGCATACATTACTTTGTATTTGCTGAATTAGTCAAAATAGTCTGCACATATTCTTATATGTCTTTATTGCTGAAAATAGGAAGAATTCCACTGAATTAAGTACTCGTAACAGTGTAAATGAGATCAGATGCATGCATCTAGTGTACATACTGACAATCTCTACATACAGGTGCTAAATAAAACCAGTGGACCAAAATTAGTTTTCACAACCACCAGGCCACTTCTCCCTGCTTTGTGATAACTCTCTGTTAACACCAGATTAAATGACTGCCAATCAGTTCCCACAGGGTGACAGAGGGCAGATGTAGCAGCTGTCACACCATCCCTCTTCAACTACAGGAATCCTGGCTGTGGAAAATAGGAAAAAAATCCAGTCCGTGTTAATATCTTCAGAGCTGCTGGCTTCTAGACATTTTTCTTGGCACATTCGTAACCATTGTAAAACGGAACAGCTTTCCAGCTCTCTTGCACCAAAGCAGGGTAGCTGTGAAAGCTGCATGAAACAATTTTTGTCTGCCTGTATTCATACTTTACAGTTATGTACTTGACTTGCACATAGAAGTATCCTCTTAGAATATAAATAAATATGTCATCATAAATCATAAACAGGTAATTTGGGTTGATAGATCATCTTTATAACCTTGACAGTTAAAAGTGTCTGCCACTAGAAATGTGAATTGCCTCTACCTATTACACTGTGTACAAAGCTAGTACTGGATAATGCATGCTTTGATAACAGAAAATCATGGAATTTGAAAATTATTCAAATTTATGATCTGTGGAATGCTTTAAGCTTAGCACTCTAGACTGAGGAATTTTTTTTCTGTTTTCTTATCACTAGGTTGAAAAGAATTTTTGTGACTTCTATTGATTTTCAATGGAAATAGATCAAACCACAGCTTTTGAAAACTGTGTATATACTAGCTTGAAAAGATAAAATGGTATGACCCTATAAAAAGCCATTTCATATTGTGATACCAGTATTAAGGAGCTTTAAAAGAAGGATAAGGTACCTTTACTGGATTGTGCAGTTCACTAGTTATCTTCTTTTTTTTTTTTTTTTTAAAGGAATTCCAGTTGATGTTGCAGTTAACATCTTCATTAACAGCTTTGGGTCAATTCAAGAGACAACTATGGTAAGACTGCAGTTAAATTAATATAGCACACACAGAGATTTTCTTATTAAATTAAATTTAAATTTCAGTCTGAGAATTATGAACTATAACACAGAAATATTTTTTATGATTGTAGACACTGAGAATTGAGTTTAGTAATTGACTGTGCTTTATGTCATAAACCTATTAATCTCTTTCACTCTATATTTGTCTACACATCGTCATAGCCTTTAGAATTTGAGGTGCATGAAATGAAATCCATGGTTTCTAAAATGCAAGAAATACACTTATTTCCTTAAGTTATTAAGTTCAATGGAAGAACACATTTGGTAGTATGAATTAAGTAATCTTTCTGGGAGTTAATATTTAGGTTGCTTAATGTATTACTAAAGAAGAAACTAGGGCTGTATGTGAAACAGAAAGAACATAACATAGATAAGGCTGAGGCATACAAGTTCTCTGTTTTATGTAGAACAGAAGAGTAAATCATGGAAGAATAGGAGGAGAAGGTGTAAAGGAGTAGGCCATCAATGACCTTACTCTAACTCCTGTTTATTTACTGTGTGAGAAACTGAGGAGTGAAGTTTCTAAAAATGTATTTCCCATTGTCAGAAGGTTTCAACGTGTCAATAACAGCACCAAATAATCCTCATTAACATTTTGATTTTTTTATTTCTGTAGGAAATAAAATCTATTTCAAAACAAGAAGTCATTTCAGCAATGCCCTTCCAAATATTTTGGGATTTGAATACCTTTTTTGCAATGGTATTTCCAATAAATACTGTCTAAATTACTGCCAAAAAAATTATGTTTAGTTGTTGAAGATGTTCTGACCTGATTAGGGTTTTCTTTTATGTAAAAAAGAGGGGAGCATACCATATCTTGTCAGTACGTGCGAAGCCACAGCCAGAGTGTGCACTCAGTGGGGGAGTTCTGAGGTGCTCCCTGAACATCTCATTTAGAAGTAACTTGGGTGATCTGCTGCATCCAAAGCATTGAGGCAGTTCCCAAAATCAGGCTGCTTTTTTTAATGCCGTGACAGCACAGAAGCAATAAAGCATAATAGGGCTAATGAATAATAAAACACCTTTAGTTGTTGTGGAATTAAGTACCCACTTCAAATTCAGAACCCACTTATATGTTACCCTAGTGACATCTCAGTTTGACTGCAAAGCCGCTCAAAGTCAAGCATGTGATGGCCAAAACAGCTTTTGAACAGCTTGGCCAGAAATTTCTGTTTCCTTAACTAGGGGTGAATAAAGATTTGCATTTGATTGCAAATGATAGTAAGTCAACTAATAGCATTAGTGGGAAATTATAGTAAAACAAAGAATGCAAGTATGCCAAAGATACCTTGAAATTTATTTCCTGGAAACAAAAAGGAGGCTGAAGTTTAAAGAGGGACAGGGAGGAGGAGAAGGAAAGTGGGAGTGAGATAAGTGTCTAAGGTGGCAGGTATATTAGGCCAGATGGCCCTTTCAAGTTTCTGAAATTTATTGCATACTTTAAAAAGTGACTTTTGCAGAGGCTTTTTTACAATTCACCCAGATCCAAATAGTAACAAAACATGAATGTAGGGGATGCGCTTCCCTGCCTCAAAATTAAATATGCTCCCTACAGGAATGTATGTCTGTGAATTCCTGATGTGGTCACTTACAAATTTACTGGGATTTTCTGTAAGATAAGTCATACTCTCTTTTATGTTTCTGAATTTCACTAACACCATCCTTACTTTGAGTTATGCATTTATTTAGATTTCTATGTCCAGCCAATCTATGTCCAGCTAAGCATGTTTGGGTGAATTTTGGATTACTACTTGGTTGCCTTAATGTATCACAGGAAGCAATGACAAAAGAAACGGTTGATCTATTCTTTCATGTATCACTTGGGAAACTCTTCCTGCTGCAGTTTTTGCAAAATCTATGTGGGGGTAAAGCACTTCGTTTTAGCCAAGCCAAAAGGACAGTTCCTTCTTTCGGGTGATGGAAGGGTGGGGAAGAATAACCATGGGTGCTAGGTGTTTGGAAGTGAGGTGGTAGTAGAAGCCTCGACAAATAAATGTGCAGAGTGCCTGTGAGAAATGGTTTGAATCTTATATTCAAGGTTTGTACTTGCAGTGTAACCTTTCTTCACTGACTCAAATGGCAAAACAATACTTCCTTCTTCTCCTTTACTTTAAAACACTGTAGAAAGGTCTTTTTAATTTTTAATTGTATAAATAAAAATGATTTCCTTATTTTAATCTTAAAAATTCAATTCTCTACTTTATTAAGAGACAGTGTTATTATGCTTCTTTTCTTTCTGTGAGTGCAGTTCATGTAGAAAAAGCCTGTCATGATCTTCTATGTGCTCCAGTTTGCAGAAAGAGATGTATTGGCTATGCCTGTTTTCTGGCCTGAGGAGTTTTTCTGGCTGCATGCCCACTGTTTAGTAGGTTGCATTTGAAATATTTCCTAGAATGCCTCCCCTTTCAACCTCCCTGAAAAAAACTTGCCTTCTGTTGGAGTTTCATGGGAAGACAAATCCCTGTGGAATACTTCTGTGATTCTTTTTACCTACCAAGTCCTCCTAGCTCTAATGCTGATGAATGTCTCTTCCACCACTGCCCCTAGTTTCAGGCTTTTTAATTGCTATTTAACTCTCCTTTATTATGAAATGCCAATCATTCTGCAATATTCAAAGAATGTTTGTAAAATTTCTAGGAGGAAAACCATGTGCTTCATGCAGACCACTTCTTTAGCCCCTATTGAATCTAATCGTAGTACACATACTGAATCTTAAAATTCAATGCCCAGGTTTGAGAGGACTGGTCGCAGGCTTCTTTCAAATTAGACTTGTACCAGATCATAACGTATACTGCTGTCAGATGCTGTAATAGTTCATATTCTTCTAAAAAGAAGCCCTTCTGGACATCATTGTCTGGCTAGCCACAGTTTTATATCCTGACATCTCTTTGTGTTCTTCTACATTTTCTGTATTGCCTCAAGTATGTTGGTGGCTTTCCTCTCCAAATACACCCTGTCACAAGTTTCTAGTCATTTAGGTGAGTTTGACCTTACCTATCTTACGTTAATGTGATTTTTCTTCCATTGCCTTAAATGGGAACAGAATCAAGTTCTTAAAATATTACAACATCCTGTTGTTAGGTATACTTAAGTTCATTTGTAATAGAGCAAAGAAGGAAATAACATAGCATCTACCTGATCTTATTTCCAATTCTTATTTTGCCAGTGCATTCTGCTTTTCAGTGACATAAACATTGCCTCCTCAATGGGTAAGCTGGAGGCAAGTGTTGGACAATGTTTATCATTTGCCTATGGCTTTCAGAAGGCATTTTATTTTATTAGAACTAGGGTAATGCACTAGTTTATGGGGAAATTAATTTTGCTGCAATTAATAGTGTAATGCTTGTGAGCATGAATGGTATGCAATATTTATCCCAAATGGTTTAATGTAATTGTTTTATTTGAGCCAAGAAGTGCATATGGAATGTGAACTTCAGCAAGAAGAAAGTAAATTTTCAATTATATACATATATTCGAAAATATGCTTTCCGAGATAATGACCTGAATTCCCTCCTGTTCTGACGCTTTTCTATGACAGCCTTCTAGTACAAAGTCACTTCATATCAACTATTATTTTATACTTCTTATTTACTTTGACAAGATAATATAGGTCTTTGTATAAATAAGAGTCAGACTACATATAGTTTTTCAAAAGCAGACTGCCAACAAGTAACATATCTCTCAGAAGTATGCATTAATAAATGTTGTCTCAGTTCTTTCTACTTCATTTTGCTGCTTTCATTTTCCTTAAAGGAAAAACATTACAGATATATTTTAATAAAGAAATACCTGGGTTGATCTGACTGGTGGACTGAACATAAGAAAGTGGGCACTGTGTTCCAAACAGCAGGTTAAATCAACAGGGTAAATTATTCTGCATGAGGTCTTAGCCAAGTGAACTCCTTCCTCCTGGAGTTAGCATGACTGTCTCAACATGGCACTTGCTTTGGACTGCAATGTATACATTATAGGAAGTACAACAGAACTCACATTGTATTAACAGAAAAATGTGTGAGAGGGCATTGAAGTGTAAAATAAACAACTTTATAAAATTAGTTTGCTATGCAGAATACATTAACAAACCAAAAATATGTTGAGAACCTTCACTCACAGATTTCTAGCATTTTGCTATAACTGTAAAGCAGTAGCCATGTTTTCACTTAAAATTGTAAAAGACACTGCCCTTATCTCAGGATGCTTTGTACCTGATAGAGAATTATAAAAAAAAAAAGAACCACACCATGGAAGTCAACTAGGAAGACTGGAGATAGACTTTACCTTACATGTAAAATTTTAGTTTATTTGGGGTTTTTTTTGTGTTGCTGTTTTATTTTGGTTTTTACTTTACTTTACTTTACTTTTACTTTACAATACCTTTATTATTTTTTTCTATATGCAATATGCCTACTTTACATACACATAAAATAGAAGCACTGAGTAAAATGTAAATGTAAAAAGCAAAAAGACTTAGAGGTAAGACTGAAAGATCTTAACTGACATACTCGGTCAGATTTTTCCTTTGGTTGCACACAGCTTTCACTAAGGACAGAACGCATGCGGGTATCATTTTGCCCTGAGACACATGCTACTCCAATTCCTGAAGGCAAAATTAGGCTCTCATTGAGCATGGCTCTACTATTGTCCATCCTTGAGCAAGAGTCCTGCTGAATTCAGAGGGAAGTTTCCTCCGTGTAAAGTCTGATTCTGTCTCTTTGAGACCGGCTCTGTTTCTGCTTTCATCCATGCTACCTCAGTACTTGTGTTGTGAGCTGGCATCAGTTTTCCTCAGTTACCAAAATAGTCTCAAATCACTGTTGCAAGGTCTGAGGCTGTATTCTGGGTGTGTAGTGTAAACTGTATTATCGACCTGGTCTGTTTTCTGCTTTTATAGTGTGGTATTTTGCCATCTGTTTGCCACTTAACCAAATGGAGAATAAGCTGGAATTTTCACTCACGGGATATCCTGACAGAAGCAATGTCGTGCCTGCTGCCTGCAGCAATTTGATGTAGTCAAGTTATGGCCCGCCTCTGTCCTGCTGTGTGCTTTTCTCTATGCTTAGGGAACAGAGGACTACTGTCAAGGAGAGAGAAAAATGATCCCAGGGGAAGAATTTGGCCCTTTAAAATAAAAAAAAAAAGTTACCATATTCAAAACATGAGCGAGACATCACCTACCAATTTGTAGTGAACTTAACACTTGCCACTGTGATTACTGTCTTTGTGATTAAAAAAATCAGGGCATAAATTGCTTTTCTCTTCAGTCTGATATAATGGTTGACTTTCTCTATGGGTTTCTGGCTACATTTTTGGCTTATCTAGTGTTCATGTGTTCTTCCCATCAGGATTATAGAGTCAACATCTTTCTAAGACAGAAGTGGAATGACCCCAGACTCAAACTGCCCAATGACTGGAGGGGTTCAGATACACTGACAGTGGACCCAACAATGTTTAAATGTCTTTGGAAGCCAGACTTATTCTTTGCAAATGAAAAAAATGCTAACTTCCATGATGTAACACAAGAAAATATCCTCCTTTTTATATTTCGGGATGGAGATGTCCTAGTCAGCATGAGGTATTTTATTGATATATTTCTGCACTTTTTTTATTTTCAATTGCCTGATATGCAATATATATGCTGTTAGACTTAGGAATATAATACAGTTTATGACTAATATTTAAATTTATATGGCAGTATGTAAAAGATACTGCAATAAATTAAATGTGTGTAAAGAAATCAGATGACAATGATTTAAAGCATGTCAGTTGACAGCATAACAAGTACTAGAAATTTGAAGTATCTGTACATTTGTATGTCATGTTAAGCTAGCACATTAAGTAAACTAGTATTATTGGAAACAACATTTTAACCCTTTTGATAATTGCTTGGATTCCTTGAAACATAATGAAATGGATATCTGAAGTAAAGCCTTCAGCAAAACAGTATAATTTGCACACCGCTTGAATTTCTACATCAGCAAAAGAAAATGATGATTACTTATTAATGATATAAGGAAAGGCAGAAATTAAAGAATTTGTGAATATACATGTTTTGTAAAAGTATTGGGACATAATCCTGACAAAGTTCTATGCCTTACTGGATATAGATTTTTTCAGAAGACCCAAAAATGTTTAATTTCATTGCAATCAGTGTACAATTTTTTGTGGTTTGATTTGATTTATCAAAAGTACACCATGCCATAAAAATA
This sequence comes from Nesoenas mayeri, assembly GCF_963082525.1. Classification (NCBI taxonomy): domain Eukaryota; kingdom Metazoa; phylum Chordata; class Aves; order Columbiformes; family Columbidae; genus Nesoenas; species Nesoenas mayeri. The sequence continues at coordinate 33,634,681 of NC_137540.1, forward strand.
GTCATCCACTGAAAACAGCAAATTGATTGATTAAAAAGGATGTCATAGTGAATTACAGTTCCAGAGAGTTCATAGACACAATGATTTTTAGAGATTAAGCTCGATTTCACAGAATGAGTGGATTTTCTTCTAGTGTGAACTGGAACATAGTGCCCTGATAGAGGAAAAAATGATTACCTGAATATACTGCAACTTTACCATTAAGACGGAACCACTACTGAAATTACGGTCACATGAGATATTTTTTCTTTGAGTAGAAGTGGCTAGAAAGTAGAAAGATGGGAGAGTCTGGGGTCCTTTTTGCCCATTCCAAATCAGGATGAAAAAACGCAGTCTCAATAATTTGCCAATAGTGATCAGAAAAGAAAAGATTGGGCAATCAAAGCATTTCATTTTGTTCACTCTGAATGTCCTGGTTCTGATTTCTGTTGTTTATCTAGCATGTTTTGAAGTCTGTAGAAATTAATATTTCAAAATAGAAAATCGCTTTCAGCTATAAAAGAAACTTCCATTTTGAAACAGGAAATGTTGAATGAAACATTTAAACTTTTTTCAAATATTTTTCCAGATGGAAGCTATTCATAAGTGAACTTAATTCAGTCAATAGGTTAGGCTAGCGAATAGTGAATATTGAGTGAATACTGATAAATGTGTTTCTGATGGAAAAGTTCTTCTTTGAAAACTTCCAAATAACAAAACCAAATCCAATAAAGTTTTAAAATAATGTCATCCTCTAAAAATATTCTGTCAATTTTAATAATATATGTTCATAAATGATATATGTGCAGGTAAGATTAATTTTTTGAGGCACTGTGCTTTGGTGACATGCTACTAAGATTTTCATTTTTTAAAATACATAATTGCTATGCCTTCTATTTTTAATTTATAGAGATGATATCCTATATTAATGAAAAAATCTCCAGTTATCAAAATACATGCTTGGCAAAATGCATGTGAGAGAAAGCTCTTGCTTGCATAAGTAGTTAAGAATTGGGAAACTGAATGTGGGAATAAACAGCTAGTGCTCACATGAGGGGGAGTAGGCAGTAGATTTCCACAGAAAAATCTCTTCTGGGGCCTGTGGTGTTCAACATAAATTATCTGGAAAACTGGCAGATGCTTTTGATGATGCCAGAATATTTAGGATAGTAAAGATAACAGACAACAGTGGGAATTACAGATTAATCTAATGACTAGGTAACAAACTGTGGCATGAAATTCAATGTAAATAACTGAAAATTATGCATGTCGGAAAAAAATATTTTAACTTTACATAAAAAATGGATGGTTTTGAGGTGGTTACCACGTAGGAAAAAAACCTTTGGGTAATGATGGCTAGTTCTCTGAAAATGTCCACTGACAGCTCAGTGCTGGTTGAGAAAGTGAATTAAATTCTAGGAATATTAGGAATTAAAGAGAACGTCATGCTACTGTATAAATTCATTATATCCTTGCATCTTGAATACAATGCAGTTCTGTTTTTCCTACTGCAAGAAGGGAGGCGTGGATGGTCAAAATTATGGAGCAACATCCTTTGTGAAGACCAACTAAGCAAGGCAGAACTTTTTGCACTGGAAAAAACAAGATAGTTGAGGCCATGAATGGCACAGAGAGAATGGATGAACATTGATTTTTCATGTTCTTTTCCAGAAAAAAAAAAATATGAGGCAGGCTCAAGATAGAGAAAAGGAGATTATTGGAGTGTGTGCAGCTTAGCTATGGCATGCCTTGCTGCAGGATGCTGTACATCATTAAAGTTGCACGGATTCCAGAAGGCAATTGGAAGCAAAGCAGCTTCTTGGAGGGAAAAAAGTCTATTGAGGTCCCTTAAATACTGAAGCATCATGTCTGGTTTCGGAAGCCCTTGAGGTGCAACTCTTGGGAAGCTGCTGGACATGTGGCAAAATACCTTTTCCTGATTGCTGTAGTCTCATATTCTCCTTCAGGAGTCTGCCCTGGGCCTCTGCTAGAGACAGGACTCTGCTCTGTATGGACCTTTGGTTATTCTTAAGACCTATATGTGTTCTATCATGTATTAGTAGATCTCTAATTTGTGAACTAGTATATTTTAAAACTCTTTATAAAATTCTGTTCCCTGACTAATAGGGATAGCTCAATTTCAAACTGCTACTTATTATAACTTTATTTTTTTCTGTTATTTTAGAAGCTGAAAATCGAATACCTGATTTTTTTTTTTTTTCTTACTGCAGCCTACTGCTTATAATGTTTTTAAATTCCATTTCTGTATTTTCAGATTGTCTATTACTCTGTCATGCCCTTTGGACTTGACCTTGTTTCCTATGGATACACAGCGCTGCAAGATGCAATTGGAAAGCTGTATGTAAATCAGTCAGTGCATAAAAACAGTGGCCTTCTAGGCATGCCTGAGAATCAAACAGAAAATGATCAATTCTGTATTGTTCATGTCAACATTTTTAATGAATCTTGAAATTAATATTCAGTAGTTCCTAGCAACATACGTTTCCCTATTAAAAATGTTTCTTTCATTCTCCTATCTGCAGTTATGATCCCCAATTCTACACAGTCCCTGTAGACAAAATTTTCACTGCCCAGTAATTGTTATCATAAAGGATCTTGACAGTTTTGTTATTTGCTTTATGTTCTAAGGGAGTGAGACTGATTTTATGAATGAAGCATTAAAACAACTGATTTTGTTTTATATATTATCTTCCATCATGGGGCTTTGAGACATTGTGATTTTTATTAAGTTGTTATGAATCTTAGAGAAGTTAGCTTATGAACACTTTAGATTTTTTAACCACAGCTGTTTTTCAAAGATAAAATAAAAATCTGTCTAATGCCTCCAGAAGAAGAAAAAGAATGGTTCTGTAAACATTTTTCAGAGGCTTTGAATTGCAAAATGGTGTATTCCAATGCCATCTTTTCTGTGTTTCCCCATCTCTGTTCCCATTTAACACGTACTGTGTTTGAGCTAAATTAATCCGTAATACACAGAAGACAGTAGAAAAATGGCATGTAGAATCGTGATTATGATTATGCATTTTTAATCAATATGGCTTTATGCTTGAATAGTGAGCCTACTTTCACCTAACTTTCTCACTTGGTGGTGTTGCATATATCATGATTTAGACACTCAGATGTGTGCTGAAGTCTGTCCTTACTTGGGGGATCATGAAGGTGCTGAATTGATTTCAGTAGGACTGAATGGAAATGCTTTCATGAATCAGGGCCTTTAATCTGAAAAACTGAGCAGAAAGGTTGTTTTGCACAAAACCCAAGATTCATCACAGTAATTGAGTTGTTAAATCCTTTTGATGTTACTGGGACTTGTGAGTGCTGTTACAGTTCAGTATATTTGTCATGCTTTGCTGAAGCAAAGTGTGAATGAATATGGAGGCTTCAAAGCCATGGAGAACAGAGCTTTGCTTTCCTTGTTTAAACAGTACGCACCGTAACAAACACCTCGGAATCAGTGTAATATTGCTGATACTGTGATGTTCCACCCACCAAGTCCTAATTTAGGTCTACATAAAAATTAAATTGTGGATTATTTCATTTTTGTATTTAATTATTTGAAAAGAAAATAGAAAGAAAAAGAGTGAAAGAAATATGATACATATATGCTAGATTTTCTTTTGAGTGTACTGTGATTGAGACAGTTCTTTAAACTATTATTGTTATTATTATTATTATTTTGTTCTTGTAGTTGGTTACACAACTGATGACTTACGATTTATCTGGCAGTCTGGAGATCCTGTACAGCTAGAGAAAATTGCTCTGCCTCAGTTTGATATTAAAAAGGAGGATATTGAATATGGTAACTGTACCAAGTATTATAAAGGCACAGGTAGGTAATATAAGTGGTAAAAGACTTTAAGATTCCTTCAATTAATGTTTATAGTTAATGGTTAATATTCCAGTTCATGTGTTAAATTTCATAGCATAAAATAGATTACTTTTAACTAACAAGTAGTCCGTGTGGTAGTATCATAAATGATTACTGCAAAATAATTGAAATATAGAAACGTCTATGTTGAAGATGAGATTAAATGCTTATCTTGGTTTTGCTTACATGTCTTTTGATCTTATTATCACCATTTTGTTTCTATAGTCCTAATGCACATTTATGCTTGTGTCTAACTTTTCTGAAAGGATGTTCATGTAGAATCATGCCAGTTGCAGCAAAGTAGGATAACTTTTATATTCTGGTCAACTTTTCTTCCAGAAGTGAATAGTATTAGAGTGTAACTTCAAATGATTTGGCCTGCAGGTTCTTCCTTTCTCTAAGTGTCCTGGAACATCTGTAATTAAAGAAAACTGCTTACAATCATCAGCCCTGTGTTTATTCAATCCTATGATTGTTTTCTGAGTGTGGCCAAAAATTTATCCAATGCTTTCTGTACTCTGGCTTCTAATGATTTATCTTTTCTACTTTGATTGATTCCTGCCTGTAATTATATCCAAAATACTCACTGGAAGGCTTTTTTACAACAACGGAAGTCAGCAGAGCATATTTTAGTCAGTGCTGTTGCATCATGTGAATAAACCTCCCATTAAAACTCAACAGGGACGGCTGTAGCACTGCAGATTCTGAGGATCCTCTGCAAGTTTCTCATTTACTATTTAGCTGAAGTCAAGGGTCCATTATTTGCAGCTGTTCCTGAGCTAGATCCCAAGCCTGAAGAGATCTCAAGTAATGTTAGGAGATCACAGAGTTAATGAATTTAACTTGAAAAATGTAATGAAAATTGAAACGAGATTTGTCTCTTAACTGCAAAGGAGAGAGTTTGTAGCCTAACTACATAATTCAGTATCTCAGGTGATTTACCATTCGTAAATAATGTGAAAGTAGCACCCCTAAGGAAAATTCTGTATTTATGAAAGCACAACCCACTGGCAATGATTGCATTCAAGTCTGAATCTGGGTATGGTAGAAGTTTATGTAGCAATGAAAAAAATATTTTACTCTTAATTAAACAATGAATTTAATTTTTAAAAAGGCTATAAATCCTTTTTGTTTGAAAACAACCATGTTAATCTCATAATCAAGACTGGAATTAATATTTCATTAATGTGAATGGAATATTTTAGAACTCTGAAATATTTTTAAAGCTTGTTTTCAGTAACCAGTAGTTTTTTGATTTAAAATATTTTAAAGCTTGTTTTCAGTAACCAGTAGTTGTTTGGTTTACTTTAAATTCTTATATTGAAGGTACTTTAAAAAAAGGAGATTTTGAGCACATAGAATCACAGAGTCACAGAATGTTTGGGATTGGAAGGGACCTCGAAAGATCATCTAGTCCAATCCCCCTGCCGGAGCAGGAACACCTAGATGAGGTTACACAGGAATGCGTCCAGGCAGATTTTGAATGTCTCCAGAGAAGGAGACTCCACAACCCCCATGGGCAGCCTGTTCCAGTGTTCTGTTACCCTCACTGAGAAGAAGTTTCTTCTCAAATTTAAGTGGAACCTTTTGTGTTCCAGTTTGAACCCATTACCCCTTGTCCTATCATTAGTTGTCACTGAGAAGAGCCTGGCTCCATCCTCATGACACTCACCCTTTATATATTTCTAAACATTAATAAGGTCACCCCTCAGTCTCCTCTTCTCCAAGCTCAAGAGCCCCAGCTCCCTCAGCCTTTCCTTATAAGGGAGATGCTCCACTCCCTTAATCGTCTTTGTGGCTCTGCACTGGACTCTCTCCAGCAGTTCCCTGTCCTTCTTGAACTGAGGGGCCCAGAACTAGACACAATATTCCAGATGGGGTCTCACCAGGGCAGAGTAGAGGGCAAGGAGAACCTCTCTCGACCTACTAACCACCCCTCTTCTAATCCACCCCAGGATGCCATTGGCCTTCCTGGCCACAAGGGCACAGTGCTGGCTCATGGTCATCCTGCTGTCCATCAAGACCCCCAGCTCCCTTTCCTGCTCTCTAATAGGTCACTTCCCAACTTATACTGGAACCTGGGGTTGTTCCTACCCAGATGCAATAATGAAATATAATGTTATAACGAAATATAACAAGGGAAACTGTAGAGTGTTGCATAGTTAAAATTAATTCAGTTAATTTTGTCAGGTAATCAAGAGACAGTGTTGCATGTGCAAGCAAATTTTGAAAGTTATGTCAGCTGCAAATAATTTAATCTTTACTGCCAGTTTATGTCAACTGATGTTTTATCATATTTACCTAAGCAGAAAGATGGTCAACAGACTTGGGGTGACTTTTTGTGGCAATAAATTGAATACTTATATTTGCAAATTGCCTATTATTTGTTTATGAAAATGCATGATAGATCCAAATAGGTCCCCGTCAGCTGAATGGTGGGAGCAATACATACTATTCTCTGCCTGATGAAAGATGATATAAAGCCACACAGAATGCATTTCTGGCATAAAGCAAGCAAAGAATGATTTTGAAGGTCATCCCTCATCTGAAACTAAAACCTAAAAGCATCCAGAAAGTGTTCAGAAATTATAGAGGGGAAATTTTTCAGACAACACATCATTGCAGAGGATAGAATGAACTATGAAATACCATATAGTCTCTTCTACACAAGGAAATTCTTCTTTAATGTTTTATTGTTTTGTTGTTTTGGTTATTGTATGCCCAAACAGCACCTTTAAGATGCCTTACCATTCTACAGTGGTTAATTGATAAAATAGAGAAGATAAATACATATATTTTTGACAGATTCAATCTTCCAAATCAGCTTTGCACCAACTTTATTTATAGATATAGACAGATCTGAATTTTGAAATTGCTGTAATATAATGTGGGAATGCCTTTTACTTGTGATGGAATAGTTTGTGAAGTTGTTTTTACAATGCCATTGTGTTAATATTAACATAGGAATTCCAGTTCTGCTAATTGAGTGAATATATGAATATAATTTGTTTTCTAGTTATTTGACTTCTGGATCCATCTGTTATCTCCAGTAAAACCTCTAGTGTCTGCAGCTTTATATTGAATTAATCTTAACAGATATCTTAAATGGTTAGGTGATTCAGATCCTTATTTTAAAAGACTTGAAGCAATATTCCTTGTTTTCAAAATTCACAGTTTTTAGAGTCTTTTTAAAAAAATCTGTACCAATTTTAGAAGTCACCTGTACCAGCTTTCAGTACTGCAGGAATCTCTTTGCTTAGAGTCATGTTCGGGTCACCTCTTTCCATTCTAAACTTTCTATACTAATATTTCTTAATTCCATCTTTTGCACAAATTAATGCTAAGTAGGATTTTCAGATGAGCTTAAGCTAGTATGACTGCTAGACCCCATTGGTTTTATCTAGACTGCATCTTGAAGCCATCCCTAACTTTAACTGCCTGTTACTGATGTGCTGTGAAAAGGCAGAGGGTGCCTTATGGAGCACAGAGAGTACCACATGCCTGACCACATGTGGTGGTTATATAGATCTGTGTTTTCATCATTTTTTTCCAAACTGAACTCTTTGCCTTTATAAAGAAAATAAAATCATTGAACTTTTGCTCTTAACTTAAATGGAAAAAGGCCTAAAAGATACGGATCTGAAGAGGTTGACCTGCAAAGCACATTAATGCATTTATTTCTTTAAAGGTTATTACACTTGTGTAGAAGTGATCTTCACCTTAAGAAGACAAGTTGGATTTTACATGATGGGTGTTTATGCTCCTACACTACTAATTGTTGTTCTGTCCTGGCTGTCATTTTGGATCAATCCTGATGCAAGTGCTGCAAGAGTCCCACTGGGTAACCTGCGTTTACACATACCATCACGATCCACTTTAACGCCATTGAGCCATTCTCAGTTGCTTTGACACCATGACACTGGACACTGAAAGCAACTTCACTTCCATTATCCGCTCATCGTTTTCACTGAAACGTCCTCATTCCTTGTCCTGTAGAATTCACCTCTGAAACTGAGACTTCTCTTGACAATGGTTCCAGGATTTACATGCTAAGCAAACTGTCTCTGCTCCTCCCAGCCCAGACAAATCTGATCTTACCTGTGTGTGGATGAAGCTGCAGACACTGTGGCAATATGCGGTTTATAGGAACTGGAACATCTGAATATCATTCAGAAAGCAGGAAGATGAGTAAGGCTCCAAATAGCTACCCCTTGGAGCAGTTTTTCTGAAGAGTAATAGAAAAAAAATTATGTCTGGAAGAGAATTAGCATCCTTGTTACCTGATTGGTTTTATTTCATTAGAAACTCAGTTCATGAGAGTACTTCAGGCTCATGCTTTCATGCTGCTCAGCACAACACAGTAGGCAAGCCCTTCATTTATTATGAGACAATAGGACACAGAATTAACTAAAACAATGTTATTTTGACTAATTGAATTGTACACGGGACTCCAGCTCTGGGCTGGCCAAACCCGCTGACCCCAAGATCTCAATGAAATACTGAGCCAGGTTCTTCCATCTTGATGCTTCTCGTATTCAGGTTCCCGTCCCCATGCCATGACCTCTCCTTCCTCATGCTCCCCTTTTCCCCGGCACTCCTTCACAAGTCCATACCCCTTATTTTCCACATCTTTTCCATGTTCCAGAAGGTTCAGTGTACCTGTTTTCAAGATCCCAGGGGCGCAGTTGCAGAACCCTTCCAGCCCCCCACCTTCTTCAGAAACCTCTCACCCACACTTGAACTTCCACACTCCCACAGGACATGAGTCCTGTGCAGCCTCATGTGTGTCAATAAGCACAGGAGACCCTCGGAGTCAGGACCTGCCACATCACCTTACCAGTCCCCTGTTGAGAGTGGGAAGGGTGCCTGCTAAGTTTTGTTAGATGGAAAAGTGTATGGGGATGATCAACTAACTTGTATAGCTACATCCTTGAAGATAGTTGGCCTTGAAACCTATTAAGATTAACATTTCTTTGTCAAGTGGATGATCTCTAATCCCAAAAAAAGTGTTATCAATGGCCGGCCGCTGTGCTCTCAATGGTTAGATATACACCTGATGAGAGATGTGAAGCCACTTCACATTTAATTATTAATATCATAATACAGTCATCCTTAGAATTAAGTATAGTGGGTTACTACTCCCTACAGCCAGTCATCTCAGAAGTTTCCAGGTGATTTAGGGACACAAGTTACTTTGCAAACCAGTAAGCAGCATATGTTTTTGTAGACTGATTAATGTTCTGGGAGAAGGATGTATGTTTGTTTGAAGAAAAAGCCTTTTTCCATGAAGGAACTAAACAAGTTGCAAGCCCTTAACGTTTCACCCAGTTAGATCATGTAGTGGTAGAGAAGTCCATGAAGGACTGATACATAAACAGCTGTTGCTAAGCAGTGTAAAGGCTGATATCACTGAATGCTTCTTTCTAATTAAATGCCGATGTTTCACCTTTTAATGAGCCTGACAAAGGACTCTCCACCTCTTTACAGGTGGGCAGTGTGCCAGCATCTGTTTAAAAAATTATTTTCTTTCCTTCACTGCCATGTGATCCCCAAAAGCAGTAAGATCTTCCCTGAAGCTGCAGGGATCTGAGGGGCATTGGACTGCCCAACAGCATGGAACATTTGTCGAGTGTGCAGGTGGGGGTACAATAGGGTACCCGAAGGCTTGGAATAGCGGTGATGGATTCCCATGTACAAAGCATAGCTAGGTCTGAGGCCAGGCATGCTCGTGCCCTGTCACTCCTGTCCTCACATCTGTATTCGTTCTTGTCATTTCATTTTATAAAATTGCAACAAATGTAGAGTCTTAGAGGAATTCATAAAGATATATGTTAGAACTGCAGTATGAAGAAGAATTGGCAAGAGCATGTCTTTTAGTTTATGAAGTTTAATGAGAGGAGAGAATGCATTAGAGATACCAAGTGATAAGGAAAGGAAGACAGAATATTACCTTTTTTCAATAACATCAATGAGATAAAGCCAGGCATTTTTAAAGCAGTAATATAAACCAGAAAATACTGGTTTATATAGCATATAATTAACCTGTGGAATTCACTGCCAGAAGATAGTGCTGAGGCAAGTAAATTTGATGGATTCAAAAAAGAGAGATTTATTTATCTGGCAGCACGTGCTGAAGTGCTTTGGTGGATTGGCACTTTCTGATACTATCCATATGTAACTTGAGGCAGTATTTTTTAAATAGTAGCCCTATACAATCATGCTTTAGGCTGGGTGCCAACTAGTCTTACTGATAAGCTAAACTTTGCTGTTGAAAGGGATGCCACAGTAGGGGCAAAAATGCAGAGGTATTTTCTAGAAAGACCAACTTTCCCAGTACTTTGCAAGTACAGAGGAAGAAGATCTGTCTGCTCTCTCTCTAGTGCTCCCTGAGAAGAAAAGGGGGACTTTGCTGTTTCCTTTTTTTTTAAATTAAAAAAAAAAAGAGAGAAAAAAAAAAAAAAGAAGTAATCTTGCAGTTTATTTATTCATTCTCCTCATTCAGTTTGAACCCTGAGCTTGGGACTGTGGTAGGTATGTACCTAGTGCAGCTGCTGCCAGAGGAGCAGCTTACAATACTCATACTAGGGTCTTCAAGGCTATACTAACTCTGATCTGGCAGCAAATGGTTGCTTAATAGAATATTTCTATACTTCTATCTCACTTTATTGTTACCTTGAAAACCTAGAAGTTTCTCGAACTCTGAGAATGAACTTTTCATCCTAGGAATCCAGGCAAATGGAAATTAGAGGTGGGTCACCATGATCTCAATTGCCATACTGAACAGATTGATGACAGCTCCATTAAAATATTTTCAGCTAGTTGAATTTGTAAGTTATTTTTATAGAATTGAATCCAAGATTGTAATATCTGGTATTTTAAGCTCTACAAAGTGATTGTAGAAATGTTTCAGTACGAGGCATGATAATAATGTTAGCATATTAAGATAATCAACACTTTTAAAGTTAAGCAGGAAAAAAAATACAATATCCAAAATGCTGGGCAAGTCTACATCATCATGTAATTCAGTTGTTCAGGCTTATGGTAGAAGCTGCCTTTCAGAAGTCTAGCATAGACATGCATAGCACATGATACAAAACACTGGTACAGAATAACAGAAAGCTGGGCATAGGTAGAGGTGTGCTTTATATTTTAAGAGACAGTACAGCCTTATATGTACCTGTTATTGCAGTTCATTATGATCCATAATTAGTGTTCAGCCCAAGACAGCTGTAGTTCGTCAGTGAAAATAAATTAGAAAAAAGGGACACTACTCTATGCTCACTTTCTGTCCTTATGGACGTGTTTGTACTTGAATGCTTCAGATGCAGTAGACAGAAAATAAGCCAGAGTAAATACTGAGGTTTGTTTGTTCAGTACTTGCCATGTCATTCTGATCTGACATAGTGCATCTGGCCATTCTGTATTATCCCAATGGCCACAAAAATCCAACTTTGCAATGATAAGTTGATATTACACATTTGTAAATAAAACACCATAAGATTCTGTATTTTAAAATCGTATGACTGTAATAATTTTTAATACTTTCTCTTCAATGTTTTAGCAACTAGTAAGTTGCCCATTTGAGATTAATACCAAATAAAGTATCGTATCAATCATTAAAATCCAAATGGGAACAGCAGCAAAATAATTTTGCTTATGGTCAATTAGAATTTAATACTTTCATAAGCTGATACAGATACTTTCAGTTTTATTAAGTTTTTCACATTCTCAGTTACTTAAAACAGATCCATAGAAAATTGTCTGCTTCATTGTTTGGATAGCAAGTGTGGCCAACATTTTTCTATAGACATTGATTACATTTTATGAAGCTGCCCATTCATTGTTGAAAGATTTTTGTCATTAGCATTCACAGAATCAAAATGGCACATTCTGAACTGGGAGTTTGAAATAAGTTTTCCCTATGTGAAAACCATTTCTAAAGTTAGAAATTTCAGTTTCATTGGAGCCTTTTTGAGATCAAACTTGTGTTTTGTCTCTTGCAATGTGAGCCCTGTGTTGATTTGAAAGCCTTGTAAGGAGGAATGCTTATTGTAACCTAGTTTGAAGATGAGTGTGACCTTTCAATAGCCTTTGCAGATGTGGATTTTTTTCACCATAAGGGCTTCCTGCAAAGCCCTTTATTTAGAAAGATTCCTCTAGATCCTGTAAGCTTGAACAGGGAATGATCATAGATCCTCAGTCACCTCAGTATTTTCATCTTCACAGTGAATGGGGAATGCAGAGTTTTTTATATGCTGGTACAGCTTTGCTCTTCAGCAAAACCTTCCCTTTTCTCTGTGTATTGCACTTGTGGGCAGGTCATTCAGATAAGTGCTCCTGCTGTAGCACAGTTCAGGTTTCTGGAACAAAAGTTGCTATTGAAGTCTGATTTAAAGGACTTGGAGACTTCTGATTGAAGTATCATATATTTCTCTTTCATCTCTCAGATATGTGTTTTAAGATAAGTCTTTCAAAAGCCCATTTCACAGTGGTATTGTGTGTGGTGGGGCAGGAAAACCACAGCAACCAGTTTAGCCTCACTTTTTTCTTTCTCCATTTATAACATGAAGTATTCCTTATTAATAATTCATCACTAACTGCAATATGCTACCTGAGTATTGTTTAACATGTTCATTAACTGAACGCATGTGCACTTTGTCTACCTCCTGTAATATACACCAACTGCATTGGGAAGCCTCAATCACTGTTATAAAACATCATTCAGTGTTGTCTGCTTCAGAGTAAGAGCACAGCTGGTGTCAATAAGGGCAAGTTTTCTTTAATCTATATATTGTTTTTCTTTTCGTAGGTATTTTCTCAGTTCTCAGCTTGGCATCTGAATGTACCACTCTTGCCGCAGAACTTCCCAAAGTGTCTTACGTGAAGGCCTTAGATGTCTGGCTGATTGTTTGCCTTCTCTTTGGGTTCGCATCCCTGGTGGAGTATGCGGTGGTCCAGGTAATGCTAAACAATCCAAAGAGAATTGAAGCTGAAAAAGCAAAGATTGCCAAGGCAGAGCAAGCGGAAGGGAAAGGTGGAAACACTGCCAAGAAGAACACTGTGAATGGCACAGGGACTCCTGTCCACATCAGCACTTTACAGGTACGAGCTGCGAAGCTGTGTACGCAAAATCAGCATTATCCTCTGTTAACACAGTTCCAGGAATATACTGTCATAATACAGGGTGTTTCAAACAGATGGACCCAATTTGAAATCACTATATCTCTGCAACCATGAATCGCCCATGAATGAAACTCTTACCACTGGGAAGGGCAGGGCATAGAGTTTCAAATTATTAGCACTTGATAACTCATTAAGCTGTTTGTAAATTTTTGTGTAATTGTAACATGTTGCCATTGTGAAATATACTACTTTGAAACTGGGTCCATCTTTTTGAAACACCCTGTGGTTTTGGATAGTGTTTAATCTTAGAAGTACCCAAGCCCTTAAAAATGTGCTGGTAATTAATGGCTAGCAATCTGACCAGTTGGTCCCTAGTTATTTGAGGTCAGATGCACTAGATGAAAAATTTGTCTCTTAATATCCTAGCGCCATGGTTGCTGCTGAGCTTCACGTAAATAAAGCAGCAAGAAGCTTTACAGTTGCTATATTTCTCATAGTAAATAGCAGCTGTCAAACCGTAACTATTCAGAGGACAGGACTCTCAGTCAGTATTTGCTGAGAGTGTACTCAAATAACACCCGTCTCATTGCTTTCCCGGGGATGGCCACAGCTGCACTGCATTGCATGTCAAGCATCTCTGAAGCCAGGGATCCAGAAGTCTTGGTATTTGTAAACAAAAGACAGGTCTGTTTGTCTGTCAAACAGTTCCTGCATTTCTTATGTTGCCAGAAAGAGTTTATGGTTAAATCAGATCAGATCTCATTATACAGATAAAGATGAGATGTACATCTCAGATCAGGCCAAACTTTCTGTCATGATGGTAGGTTCCTGGTGCTGTATAACTCCCCGTTTGTGCTCCAAGAGTTATCAGACATCCCAAGCCAACTGCCCCCAGTCCTGAGTGATATTTAATTGACATTTATTGTACAGAAGAAAATAGGTTATGCTACAACATGGAATATTAATTCAGCTTATAGTTGTCAATGACTCTGCAATTTTAATTCATAAAATAAAGCTATTAGGCCAGATCCAGGTGATTATATTGTTAGCATACAATGTGACTTAAAAGCTTCTTTAAGGAGGAAGTAGTTTATGCCTGAATGGTGGAATCTCTGTCCTAGCATCAGACTGGCATTGCCACATTACTAATTAGACCCAGTCCTGAGGAGCTGCAGATATCACACAGTGGTGCACTTGACTACCATGTTTCTCATCTGGTAGAAGAGTCTTCTGAGAACTGTTCTGGCAGGCAACCAGGCTCAGCTTAGAGCAACCCCATGTCTGCTTTGACTTGTGTTGCAAGTAATTCCCCAAGCCCAGGCAACATGGGAACTGAGTAGAAAGGAAGATAGCTCAGCTACAGTTTTGCTTCCCTGGAACTGAATGTGTTGTTTTTGTGTTCAGCAATTTGCAGGTCCACAATTCAGCTGTTTCTTGTGACAGAATAGTTGCACCAGTCCAGCACAGCAGCATAAAATTTATCTATTCCTGTTTCAGGTACTTAACAAGCGTAAGCTTGATCAATGACAAGATTAACAAAAAAATAGAGTTTTTCAGCGGTGACCAAAACCAAAATGCTAATTTACTGATTCTCCTCAGTGTATACAGTGCCCAAAGTGCTTGCCATCTTCATAGCCAAAAGGAGAATAAAATGATAACTTTTATCACCTGTGATATCCTTCCATCTTTTAATAATTATTTTCAAGAATGCAAGTTTGGGTGTACAGTGAATTTTAAGACTTAGAGGAAGGGGAGTCATTGTTCACAAAAAGTAAGCAACACTCCCCATGAATGGTGTCTAGTGATAGGCTAAAGTTTTTTAGGATTCAGACCTCAGTTTGCCCTCCAGGATCTTGCCGTGTCTCCCCTCCATAATCGTGCAGTTTCAGCTCCAGTACCTCACATTTGATCTGCACTTTTCAGGGTCTTCCCAATTTGTTCTCAGAGACCTTTAACATTCCAATATCTATAATGTCTGCAACAATAATCTGTGTTGGATTTATACAGAGTCCTGGGCATGCACGGCTTCTGATGATCTTTATATGAAGAGTTACTACACATTTGTTTGCTGAGACATATCAGAAATATATATTCATTGCTGTAAAAGTTCACCATGTGGCTGAGTAGTCTCCTGCCCTTATGGCTAATGATGGCTTGTATCCAGCCATCTGTTTTGAAATATAGCCTACCTGAGGAAGGATGTCCTGGGGAGGTAATTTCTGGGAAGATCACCAGGCTGAGATAGAATAAAGTCTCAGACCAATGAATCATTTGACCTCACGATGTGGTAGGACAATGATTCTATGTATTTGAATGCTCTAAATCTGCCTAGCTGAAAACTCCCTCTGAACCAGCTACCACGTAGGAGCACTTTGAAAGCTGTCAGCCCTGGAGAAGCCTGTACTAAACTCTTAAATCAGATCAGGTCTAAATCTTTCAGTAGCTCTGATACCTATTTCAAAACTAGGTCTGCCCCACAAAATTTGGATCATTCCCATACAGAGTTTGTCATGATCAAGAATGCATTTATCATATGGCAAATATGCAAGGGAGGGAAACATTAAAGAAACAGGTAACGGAAAAAAACTGTCTGTTGAAAGGCATAAAGAATATGAAACAAAAGAGGCCAGAGTGCTGTCCCAGAACTTCAGGAGCTGTTTTTCATCAGAGTTGTATAGGATTATGTGTGAGGAGAGAGCAAGTACTGTGCTAAATGTCTGGAAGGACTTAGACAAACCAATGAATAGCTCTAGAATAAAAGGAGGACAACTTGGAACTGCATCCCTCATGTGAGTGTGCATCCCATAGAAATGTTTGAGGATGTTCTCTTTCCATATAGGAGGGGATACTAAGGCAAAAGCAACTGAGGGTGTAGCTGGAAATCTCACCATAGCCAACAGGAAAGACCTGGAAGCAGAAAACTACAAGTGAGGGAAAACAGAGGGAATTAATAATTTCATTTGTAAATGTTTCCCCAGCTGAAATGAAGCACTTTATTATGAGACATTTACTGAATGATGCTGAGACATATCTGTTAGTTATTAGAGAGGAACCAAGTTCAAAAAGATAAATTGCTTTATTTCACTTGAAAATACCCCTGATCCTGATGACAGGCCAGTTTACCAGTGTTCCCCGAGCCGCAAGCTGCGCTCTTGCTGCCCATCGCAGCCATTCAGCATTGCAGAGTGATGTCTCTCCTGGAGATTTGATGAAGGGGCTGGTATGTAAAGTACAATGGGGTTGTGGGGGTGGGAAGGTCCCAGGCATGGGGAGGATTGGCAGGAGCACAGGGAAGCAAGTGGGGCGGTCAGACACCCCTGATTCCAGCCCTCATGGGATAACTTGTTTTCATGTATTTGATCCATTTGTTAAAGGTAAAAATGACATCTGGTCTGGAGACTTGGCATGTTTGATACTAGTGAAAAACAAGCCATAACTAAATCATGTCATCATCCTTAATAATAAAAGTGGCTGTTGTTCCTTTTTTATGACAAGAAATAAAGGGATAAACTTTTCAGTATATCCTAAAAATTAAAAGTTTGATGCCATTCGTAATTGAAAGTGAGGAGAAGAGATCCCCTGTAGCAGAATCTGTAAGGGTCCGCCTGGAAGTTTTCAGTGGAAGGCACTACTGTGTCACTAAGGTCAATGATCATGACCAATAGCCACCAACAGCAACAGTGAAAATGACAGGATGAAAACAATGCTCACAATCTGCGAATCAGACAAAGATGGAGAAAACCTTCCATGGATGCAAACTACTTTTCCTCTCCACCAAATCCTGGATACTGGCTGACGCAAAAGCTGCATGTTTCCAGCATACGCCAAACCCCCAAGTCCATGCTTTGTGACTCATGCCCCCTCCAACAAAAACACTTGAAATGTCAGTGCAATTTTAAGCCCACAGGTTTATCAATATGACTGTCTGATTAAAGTCAAGTGGTCCATCTGGCAAGATCAACCTGAATCTGTAGAAGAAAGTGAAATTCAGCATAAGCACTTCTGCTGTGTTTGCTAGGAGCTGCAGCGGCTATGCATTCAGAGGCAAGAAGCCGTAAGAACAGTTTGGCTCCCTTAGCTCATAGAGGCTGCAAGTAGATGCTGTTCTAAGCAGAGGAGAAAATTATGCAACCTGGTGGCAACTGCTGGCATGTGCCTTTTATTGGGAATCCTCAGTAGGAGTCTGCATGTGTTTCCTAGCAATGTAACATCACAGAGTGAGAAAAACAAGCAAAAAAGGAACTGTTTTGAAGATGAATCAGTTTTTTTGCTTTCACTGGTGGCGTAATTACAGGGAGAGATTGCGCTGTTAACTATAACAACACCCCTCGATTTGAAAAGTCACATTTTCATCAAGCCCATTTATAGAAGCTGTCCCCCACAGGTAATGTGCTGATGACTGGAGAGAACATTTGCTAAAAGAGTGGCTCTGGGGGATGATGAATAGTGCTATGCAAGCGGTGGTAACAGCTCTAAACCCAGTTATTTTTAAAAAGAAGTTGCTTGCCTTATCTTGTCAGAGCTGCATCTACGCTCTGAAACCTGATATGTTTTTTGTTCATCTCTACTGATTTACAATATACCTGACCAGTGGTGGTGACCTGTGGTGGCTTGATCTTCCCATAGTGTCTTTTCCCCTCGAGTGGCACTCCAGACTCAGATTTTTTTTGTAGAACCACCAGAAACTCAGTTCACATTTTATCTTGTACACAAAACCACAGGCAGCAATCTATTTTAATAGTTCCTGACAGCATTTCAGGTACAGGGTAGGTACTTTCTGCTCTAGTGACTCACGTATCTATCCTTGGAGATAATTCAGGACACAACTGTAAAAAGGCCCCAAGCAATCTGCTTTGAGCAGGGGGTTGAACTAGATGATCTCCAGAGGTCCCTGCCAACCTCAGCTATGCTGTGATTCTGTGATATTTTATGTATAAATATTTTTTGTGCTATACTTTGCAATTAGTGGGGTAATGAGAATTTGCAAGGAATATTTAGAATGTGATAGTGAATTCCTGCTGAGCTGCACCAGAAAATGTACTCAGTCTGAATACACACTAATACTAAATAATGATTATTTTATTGATGACCTACAAGAGCAAGAGAAGAGCACAAAACAAGTGCAAGAAAGATTAATGACAGAGTTTGTTAGAAAAATACTTCTTCATCTTGTATGGAAGACTCTTACACAACTGGGAGGACTAGTGACAGATCTGCATGCCAAAAGAGGTTGGGGGCAGCAGAAGAGATGATTTCGTTGCAGAGAAGACATGCTGTGTAGAGCAGAGAATGTTGCATTACAGTCAGGAGGTGCTTCAGCCTGAGGGATGGATGCTGAGCTTGAGAGAGTGCCAGTGCTACAGCATGTTCAAAGCTTTGCTGGAAATTATGGACAATACATTTCTACTCTCAATAATTCTTGAATCCAAAATGATGGCATTTAGTGTTAAACTTCATCCTGATGAATAAAGAGGAGTTGATCACAGGATGAAGAGTTGCTTGAAAAGGATCTTTATTCTATTTGCACAAAACAAATCTAGTCACGTTCCAGTATTTTTGGTGCTGTGAAAGAACAGATTTCACAAATTTGAAAACCATTTTTTCCTGTCTGAGTGGAAGAATTTAAACAAAAAATATGAGTGATGCTAGTGAGCTATCTGACAATGTTCAAAATAGCTACATACCAGAAGGGGAGCTATACTAATTTAAAACAAAACAAAAACAACAACTAAAAAAGCAAACAAAGAAACAAAAAAAATACCCAAGCAGCATGTTCTAAAACACACTCCCAAAGACTGAAAACTTACACAGCTTCAAGCATTTCTGTTTTCTTCTTACTGTCAAAAGAAGAAGTTGATAGCAATTAGTATAAGTTGAAATCCAGAAAATAAATGTAGATAATAGATGTCGATAACAAAATGGGTATGTGGTTAGCATAAGTGGGGGAATTGGAAGTTATTTTGCATGTATAGCAAGTATACAAACACCAGTAACAAGAATGTTGGTCCAATACTAGATGGAGTGTCAAGAAATAACAGAAAAGGCAAAAGTGTTGAAAAAACATTCTGCTCTGTGTTTGGAGAAAAGCCAAATATATGCAAACAGATGATGAAATAAGTTTAATTGACAGCTGCTAATGAGGATGTTAAACAGTAGCTGTTAGACATTTTACAACTAAGATTTCAGCTTAAGTTGCATCTTGGATTTTTTAAAGAGCTGGTCCACGAGTGCTGTGGAACAGGAATGTTGATTTTTAATGAATTCTTTAAAACTGGGAGAGTTCCAAAAGACAGTGAGAAGCTAACTTTGTGCCAGTACTTTTAAAGGCTAAGTGGCATAACATGAATAATTATAAGCTTGACATCAATCAGTGGAAAATATTGCATAGCTAACAGGTGGCTGACTAATCATTATTATTCATAAGTATTAATTATAATTAACATTATTCATAATTCACCCCCATGTTAGCTAGTAAATTTAAATGGGTCAGTGAAATTAAAGCTGACCTGTGTGTTTATTGATTTAATCAAACTGAATAGAATTTTTAAAAATATGATCAATTAGATTGACAGAGGTAATGATGTGAAGGTAAGAAACTCTCAAGAACATTTGACTTGGCTTCATATATCAACCTGGTTCCGTCATCTGAATTATGCAAAATCAAGGTTAGATCTGTTACCATCTGTAAGTACCAGCAGTTAATCAGACTAACTATAGTCACGCCTTGTGACTGAAAATTGAAGCTGAATAAATTCAGGTTAGAAATAAGGTACATATGTTTGTGAGGAACAAGGTCATGGAAAAAATTCTTAATTCTGGATGTTTTTCAAGGAAAATCTGGTATAAGTAGTTTAGGCAGTAAATGTGAAGTGATGAGGAGCACCATAGCAGGAGAGGCAACAATGGGGAGTTCCACCTTCCCATCAATTTGCATGCACAGGCAATGCTGCTTCTTTCTTCATCTCTTTCTCCACTTTCTTATCACATTATTCCCCTGACTCCACAAAGGAAGACTTTCTGAGATGTGTGTGTCTGCCGTAGTGGTGTGTGTGCCACAGCTCCGGCTGCCACAGCATCCATGGTAGTGTCAGGTGCTGAGCTTGGCAGTGGGCACCCATCAGCCTGAACTTTGGAAAAGGTGAGAAAGGCTCATCTTTCTGGCTTTTATGAGACATTTTTAGGTATTTCTGAGCTGTTCATCAAAAGGCAGGTGTCCTGTCTGATATATTGAACCTAGACAACGTGGCCCAGTCCTGGGAGAAATGGGAATGAGGTCTGTGTTTTGGCCCAAGCCCCCAGAGCCACTTGCCTTCCCGTGCCCTCCTCAGCCCTCCAACTCTGTGCTGGAGGGATGAGGAGCAGCTGCCCAGCTCCATGGGGGAGGCAGGGAGGCCCTGCACTGGTTCAGCAGCCTTCCCTTCCCAAACAGCTGCTCCCCATCCCCTGCGGGACCAGAGCCACAGAGCTGGTGGAAGCATCCTGTGGGCTGGGTCTGCCCCACGGGTCACAATGCAGTGGCAGGATAAGGCAAATGATATAAAATATTTTCCAGGGCCAAGTTCTATGTCAGGATGAGGTCGAAAGGGTGTAACATTTAACAATGTTTTACTTTCTTTACAAGTCTTCAGTGCAGTACTGTAAAATCAAGTCCTGCGCTATCATTTTCCACAGAAATTGTTCCTGTAGACTTTGGTAAGTGTCAGGGATATCATTACGCTTCTAGCACGAGCTAAGGCAGGATTAATAAGCAGTAGATAAACTACTTTTAATATATATTATCTCACTTTGTTTAGGGAAAACTGTAGGTCAACTGAAGTGAATTTAGATTAAAACAACAGAACTATTGGAGAGTTGAACAGCTGTATGGGAAGAAATTTAATAATACGTTTAGGCAGTGACTGAATATAGAAAAAAGAAAAACACATTAGATTTGTAAAGCCAGGGAAATGACATAAATTATTTTTAAATATTTGCTAAAGAAAAATTTGGGCCAGATTGCTCTTAGAAGGAAAATTGTGTCACCCTGACAAATCAGTGCTCCAGCTGACACTAAGCAGAACTCTTTGTGAACATGCTGTGAACAGTCCTCTGCTTGTAAGGCAGGGGTGACCCAGAAGCTGTTCCCTCAGTTCTCTGTCCCGCAAGTGAATGAGAACCAATGTGCAACAGCCTTTAAGGGAGCTCTCTCTAGATACTGCAGTTGAACAGGAACATTCTGTATTTTGAATCCGAGCGCCTAGGCTACAATTATTGTCACTGAGCTTTACAATGTATTGCTGGTAGTATGAGAAACAGATTACAAGTTTGCAAATTGAAAAGCAGGCTTATGATTTCATACACGATTCTATTTCTTGTAATAACCTTACTAAATCTTACTAGTTTGGGACATGGAAAAAGTGTAATATTCCTGTGACTCTTCAGTTAACATGCACCCCAATTCTACAAGTTACGCGTTCATTGAAGAAGAGTCTGCTTTGTATCTTCATTACCCATATCATTGAGTATGATCCGATTGGAAGGAACCTCTCCGATCACTGAGTGACGGCCCCCATGTCACCCAGGGTCACATAATCATGCCCATATGTGTCTCAATCACCGCCTTACTAGACAGTTTGTCCCTGCTCCTTCAATATTAAACACTGTCCCAGGCTGTCCCTGACTGCCTCAGTTCTTTTCATCCACGATACCTTGTCAGTTGTGACAGAAAAGCTAATAATGTTCTCCAGAAGGTTTTTCATTCATCTGTAAGTCTGGTACAATGTTTCACTATTATTATTTTAATTACAAAATGTGATGATGCCAGTGTGCTGAACCATCAGCCTAGGATTGCAGAGAACTCAGAGGTGGAGAGAAATGAGAGTAAAATGCCTGAAGGCTTTGTGGAGGAGTGATCAGCTACTGGGAAGGAGGGATAGGCAGCTTTTGGAAAAACCAAGCTTTAGTGTATTGGTGGCTCCAGGAAGCTCTAGTGAAACTTATGTTAATGTCAGTTGCCCAGGTATATAACCTAATTTGTGAACCAGCATTTTTTCCAACTAACTCTCAGGTTATATATGTGTACAAATAGCAGTATTAATAATGCAGTTAAGTTTCATAATATGTATTCTTTTTTCTTCCTTTTTTTTTTTTTTTCCCAAAACACTTCAGTTTGAAGGGTGCCAAATAGGTTTTTCTTTTAAATGTTCATTGTCTGTGGAAGTACAGTTGTCTAGTCTGTAAAAGAGAATGATTCACCTGGGGTGACCCCATAGCACAGTTGTACTTGATCCCCAAGAGCACTGGCAGAGCTGTAGAAAAGGCAGGAATTCATTTCCTGAGTTTAGATGTCCCACTTACACAATTCTCTTGTGTACCAATGGGAAGTGCTGAGAAGAGTGTTGCATCTTTGTTACGTGTCTTTAGAGAGGCACCAAGAAGTGCAGGTACAAAGGAAGTGCCTTCTCACCACGTAAGGTGGTCACACTGGGATGAGAGATGGGATCTTGAGCTGACTACATAGTAGAACCAGAATAAACTCTATTGTTGCATTAAACACTGAATTTTAGGCTTAATTCTGACTATAGCCTCAGGCCTCAGAAAAATGTAAGTATCGAATAGTATCTGTCTTGCAGGTTCATCTGCACAGAACTGATTTGCAAAAATACTCTCTACAGAAATATTCTCTCACCTTCTATCATCTTAAAATTAAGGAATTAACTATAGCAGGTTGCACAGCATGAGGCACCTTGTGCATGAAAAATTACACAATTAAGAATGTTTGGATTAGTTTATATGATAGACTGATCATATTTAAGTACCTTATAATGCAGCCATTCAGCAAATTAGGCTGATGTACTGCAACCCTATCAACAAGTAATTTCCTGTATGTTTGTTTGTGGTGTTCTCTAGCAGCTGCATTAAGTTTGTTAATGAAATACGGTGAGTAGATCTTGATTCCCCTCACACTTTATTTCATAGGTTGGTGAGACCAGATGCAAAAAAGTTTGCACTTCGAAATCTGATCTGAGATCCAATGATTTCAGCATCGTTGGAAGCTTACCAAGGGATTTTGAATTATCGAATTATGACTGTTATGGGAAGCCCATTGAAGTCAACAATGGGCTCGGAAAATCTCAAGCCAAGAACAACAAGAAGCCTCCTCCTCCCAAGCCTGTCATTCCATCAGCAGCAAAGAGAATCGATCTTTATGCGAGAGCACTGTTCCCTTTTTGCTTCTTGTTCTTCAACGTCATATACTGGTCCATATATTTATGATAAATCTTTTATTTATGTTTTTCATATGTGTAAAATATACCCCATTTCATTACTCCTCCCCAGTCATGAAGGCCGCTGTGTGAAATTATTTGCATTTGCAAAGCAATATATTGCATTTTGATGCCATGCGATTGTACTGAACATATGGCATCTGAAATCTGAATGAAAGCATGACACTGCAATGTCTGTGCTCCAACCAACGTTGTATATAAATGTACAGCATACATCCTGCTTTAGGAATATATATGAAGGACAATGCGTACTACATTACAAAGCTGAATAACGCTCTTCAGTTATTAGTAACATACAGAGATTTAAAGTGTTCCTAACAATGAAACTGATGTGCACGTTGAGTATTATTAAAATCAGTATTCTAGTATATGTAGTATTTAACAGCTTTTCTGCTGACTTCCAGAGGGGCAAAAAAAACCAACCAAACAACATCTTGTTCCTGCGTAATTTTAGATGGCACTGTTGAAGAAAAAGCTAAGTTGTAATTCATATTATTTAGACTTTTTAAGTGAAGGCAGCATTGAATAAGCTATCTTGTCTATGTGGAAAAATAAAGATCAGAGAATTACTAATTTTGTAGAATCAGCTCATTTAGAAAAAAGACAGCAATTGTATCCATCAAGCAGGCACACTTAAATGTGTGAGAATATGCTGAGAATAAAACATTTGGCCAAATTTTGACTTCTGTTTCCTTAGGAACAAACTAGATACAATATGTCAATTACAAACAGGCCACTTTCTAGATTGAAGATATCAGGAATTTTGAAGAAACATCACAAGATCCAGTTCAGTATCAGGTTATGTTATACTTTTTTACATTACACTGTCCTCTAGCTCATCTTCTGTAGTGTCTTGCAAGCCTGCAGTATCTAAGTCACAATTTTCTTGTTGTTGTGTTGGATACATCTTACTTGACTTGTTTACCTCCTTGGAAGCTTTCAGTTTAAAGAAACCAGTTACTGTCAAGATGGAATCCTATTTTTACCACTAGTTATGCTTATTTTTTTTTTACCTATTGTAGCACAGATGACCAAAGCTAACACCTAGCTACCAGTAGAAATGAAGAGGCGTCTAAGGGGCTGAGACTTTTAAATAAATAATTTGCCCTTGTGCCTATGTATTAATGAAAGGCTGCCCTCACCAACTCAGTGAGTTGACTGCTACTTACTGGGGAACAAGGTCCTATGCGTGAATCTGTTCTATAGGAGACTGCTCTCTATTTTCCAGTGGAAACCCCGTGACATGGAGCCTGCAGAAACATCATCTCCCCGAGGTGCGTAGTGCAGGACCTGTGGTCTTCTGTGGCTGCCAGAGCACACCCCTTTGTAAGGGCAAGTCATGAGGTGAAATGCAACCAAAGGAAAGCTGCTTAGATGTAGGCATCTGAGTAGTGTGTGTTCCCCAGGAACATGCAGGGCCTGTGCCTCAGCCCTTGTGAGCATCCCATAGCAATGCACATCTCTGCTTGTGAAACTGGGGCACAGTTAGTTAAAATTTGAAAATAAGACAGTTCTCAGTAACTTGGCAATTCATAAAAGGAAATATGGATTATTGGCTACTCATAGGCAAGGAATTGACTGAATTAAAGACCTGAAACCTTCCATAGCATGGAAGCAGACACAATACGACTTGTGCTACATTTCTAGTGCATCCAGGATGTGTTGAACCAATGCAGGCCTCAAGTGGACTGTCAGATCACTTGTGTATTGTCCACCAAGTGAATGTTGTCCACGTATGGCCAGCCTGTACAACCAGGAGGTCAAAAGTGGAAATATTTAAAAAAAGGCAAATCATGCTATGCTGGCTTTCCTGGGCATCTGGCCGATCTACAGGCACCCAGGTTGCGTGGCAACTAACCACTGCCACTTTGGGTTCAGCACCCTCATTGCTACAATTCGTGTTTGGGTTGAAGAGATCTGCTCTTCAGAATGTGGCCGCATGCTTCCCATCAGCTTCTTGGCCACTTTCTGGTGCAGATTTCATGGAGCCACTTTACCAGGTTGCCACAGTTTGTCCTTTGGATTTCTTTCTGATAGGAGGAAATGGAAGGCAGATCCCAAATGTTACTGAACCGTTTTGAGCAAAAGGGAAAAAAATGTATATATCTTTAAGGTCTAGTTCAAAGTTCCAGTATTTCTGTCTGATGAAGGTATTTACAGAATTGTCAGAGACTCTGAGAAGCAATAAGGGTAAGTCAAAGAGAGTAAGGAAGGGAGAGGTAATTTTTATACATACAATCAGAGTGCTATATTTATAGACATTATTTATTCTCATACTTGTATTTTTCTTACAGTACTGGAAGGCAAGAAAATAATTACCCTGTGTTGGAAATTATATGACTTTTGGAAGATTTTTTTTTGTTAGAAATCTTATTAAATGATTTATCTGTAATTAATGTCCACATTCTATCTGTATAATCTCAATTATAGATTTTATTGTTAAATTATTCTTTGTTCCTTCTTGCTTTCTTGCTTACTTGATGGCTTTTGTGTTTTATCATAAAACGTTTAATCAATAATACACTGTAATTGCTTTCCAACTCACACAAAAGGAAGCAAAAGGAATGTGCATTGTTAAGATAAAGGCTTTTCATTCATTACAGCACAAAGCCTAAGGACTGAAGCAAAGTTTAACAGCAAATTTGAAATGAAATTTTAAATAAAACAGTATCAGCTATAAAGTATTAATTTTCTTCTTACTTACACTAGATAATATTCCAATATTTGTATTACTTTAGAATATATTAACTTGTCCTACTGAGCAGTAATAATTGATTTATTTTATTTTTCTTCTTTCCACTAAAGGTCATTGAGAGTTTTGCATGCCTATTACATTATGGTCCTCCAGCACCCTCTAGTTGTAAAATTCTGCCTATTGACTTATTTCCAGAATGAGGTGCAAATATGAAACTGTATAGGCAGTATAGGATGATATTTGATAGTGACACTGTGAAGGAAAAAAAATATTAATAAATTAAAAATAACTGGACATAAAAGCAATGGACCACTATAGAAATTGCCATGCAGTATGAATTTAAAATTGTAGAAATTAAGACATTCAACTAGTAGTAAAGGTGAGGCTCATGAAGTACACATTAGTAACTAGATTAACTACTCATGATGTCTGAACAAACTGCACGACAGCAAAATCTGTTTCTGTGGGAGAGACCATCTGTTTTTCGGCTGACATTTACTTGAAGTTCTCCTGTTTACTGGTAGGAGAGTTACAAATTTCTGTTCTACCCTTAACAGAAACCTCAGTATTTCCTTGGCTCTTAAGCATTGAGAGCTAGGATCCAAATGGTTCATTCCTTTTCTAGTGTTAGGGCCCTTTAGATATCTTTCTATTTCAAGATTTTTGAACACATTCAAACACTGCTTGAGGAATTTCCATGGAGATGAATTAATTAATTTCTTAACTGCATCCACAAATTTAAGCTATGCAATAAGTAAGGATGTGACTTGGAAAGTGTATTAGCTGCTGTGTATTAATTGCCTGTTAGGCTGTGTGAAATGTACTGTGTGGAGTAACACACACCTCACTTGCTTGTACTGGTTCGACTCAAGTTTGACACCCAGTTTTGGGAGCAGCTCTGTGGTGTTTCTTGGCATCTTCTTTTGAGTCTCACATTAATTCTGGCTAAGAGGGTGCATGTGAGTGTTCTGTCTTTTGCGGGAGGAAGGGAGTTTATTTCTGTAAGTGCAGCGTACAGAAGACTGACCACTTGGAAACACTGCCAAGCAGCTTTCGTTCTTCAAAGTCTTCATATCAGTTTGGACTTGGTAAGAGGAAATGTGTGGGTAAAGGGAGAACATCTTCAGTGCCCTGTTACCCATTGAAGAGAAAGGAGTAACATAGCCTTTTGGGGTAGTTTTGATGAGCATGGCCCACGGAGATTGATTTGTCTATATCATCATTTTGAAGGAAGTGCGCTACCAAGTAATTTTTGTTTAAAAGTATTTCGCTCTAAAGAGAGGCAATAACTTACTTAAGCAGTCTATCCTAGCTGTTGAGGTGATCTATTAAGAGATGTTATAATACAGCTGAAATTAAAGCAGCTTACCATTATGATTATTGGGTGACTTGTGCTGTGGATATTTATAGAATAGATAACAGTAAATTATTTATTTCCAAGGCAGTGTAACCTGAATATATGCAATGTTAAGTGATTTTTCAGGCTATAGAGATAGCTTAGTGCTGAAATGAGTACAAATGCAGTGTATAGCAGATAAGGAAATGACAGGATGCTGTTACTTGATGCTTTGGTATACTTATTCTGGGATTAGGGAAGATAAGATGAGAAGAAAATGAAATTCAGATACAGAGAGATTGAATAATAGTTTTGCTTGTGTCTACAATTCAATTTAATTGTATCTAACAATTTAATTGCTCTGTAAGTAATAATATGCCACAACAATATTCCACAACAGTTACCTTCCTTTTATATAAAGAATTACTAAAAAAAGCTCATCTGTTGTGCCAGAAAGATACAGAAACTAGTTCTTTTTGTAGGAAGCTCTACAATTAAATAAGCAATGGAACATACAGAAAAAAATGCAGTTTTACAGATAAGATTCTCATTGTTGTGGTTTTGTCTGTACTGTTCTGTCAAATCAATCACAAACAATCTGGGCTGCTTGCAGAACCCCCTTGCATTTTGACTTACTCTGGAAAGTCACCTGCCCATCTACCTTGCAGCACCTGTCCTTAATCCATCAGTAGCAACAGTGCCAGCAAATATTTTTAAAAAACCACATGGCTATTTTGAAATCTTTCTGAAAACGCTTTCTTGCTATGAACTTGTCTACACTGCAGTCACTAAAATGTCTGCAGCTAATGCGGGCTTATCCAAATTAGCTTTAAACTAGCTGGCTTGGGGATGGCTGGCAATGTTGCCATGGTAACGGTGAGCTGGGCCGGGAAACCTACCTGCTGGCGTAGGGAATGAAATATATACTTTGGTGTTAACCCCCACAAAGCTTTGTGCTGCCTGGGCTTTTGCACTCGAACTGTTGGTTTAAAGTTAGCTCGTGTGGGTGTTCATCAGCCCGTGCCTGCGAAATGTCAACGTACGCTGCTGTGTGACGCACTCTGTGCGGCTAGAACCGAATTATTTTTTCCCACTGGTGATGTGGGATGCCACTGTAAACTATTCTCTTGACGGATCTTGATGACATACGAGATTTCTGCCATGTTTAATTTTGTGTACTGACGAAATTCTTCACTAGTGGCAAAAATGCAAGTCATTTTCCCGAACTACCGTATGTGTAAAAGAATGAGCTGGTTTCGCCTACCAGAGTGTGAATGATGTTGCCTACTGAGTCTAGGTCATAAGACTATCCCTTTTACACACTGAAAGACCCATTCTGTCTAAAGTTCCTCACTCTAATAGTGGATATTGTGTCATAGCCTTTTAAATGAATAATGAGACTGAGGAGACTAGTGAGACTGATGAAACTTACCCCATAAAAGCATTTTTTGGCTTCCATTTTGTTTATGGAGGTCAGCCCTCATTTTGGGGGACACTGATTGCTTTCCAGCACAGTGTTTCTCAACACATCATGCCTGTCAAAGTTCTGGAGAACAGCAATGACTGACAGCCTCCAAACAGGGAAGGTATTTGAAGGGCCTTCAAGCTCTTTAGTCAACTCTTCTTTGGAGTATTGAGGTAAATCTAAAGTCTGCCTCGCACGATTAGCTACAAAACAGAGACAGCACGTACATTAAACAAATGTATTTTAGTTCAATAAAATTTACAGTCTTTCACCTTATTTCCTGAAAGGATGGTTTACAGTGACAGAAAACAACCAGTAAGGCAATGTGGGTTAGTAAGAATTTCTGTCCCACCAGGCAGCTGCTTAAGACACATAATGTGCTGTGAAACAAAGAAGTGTGGGGACTGTGGAGTAGAAGGGATAAGGTTTTGGATAACTGTGTTCCACTTGATGAGTTCTTTGGGCTGTGGCAATGGTTAATGTAGATTTTTTTTTTTTCATATATATCTGTGTATGTCTGTTTCTTTCTACAAATACCCACAGTGGGAGTAATTTTTCACTTGAGGAAGCAAACCTAAGAGGTTTTCGGACCTAAGAAACCCTCCTGAGTATAGCAGGTCAAGTTGATGTACCATTGCCCCCTGCAAAAACCTTTCAACACAGAGGAATCCATCTGTAACACCATAAATTGCGAGAAGAATCCCTGCTGTAACTGCAGCTGCTGCTGAGAGGAAAAGCTGTGTGTAGGTAGGCAGCCCCTGCGCTTCCACCTTCTTTCACTGTAGCATACATCATTATAATCAATAGCACTGTTTAGCTTTTCTATTCTGCAGAGCACTCCTTTTATCAAGACTGAGTTATTTCCTCGGCAATATGCTGGAGCTGTCCTGCCTTTCATCTCCGTACAGAGCAGAGATCGTGCGTGTGACTCCAACAGAGTTCAGGAAGGCAAGCCAGGGTTGATGTTCAATGACAGATTAATGGTAATGTAAGAGAAGACCTGAGACTCCCTTATTTCTCAAATTTTAACATCATCTGTGTTATCCTGTTTCAGTTATGTCCCTATAACTCAGAATATTGTGTTATTTGGATAACACCTCACTACATGCATTATATTTTATAGTGAAGTGTATTGAATTGTTATTTTCTTGTCAAAAGCAGAAATGAAAAAAGTCGTTCATGTGACATTTTTTTAAAATGTTGATTTCCTCTATTAACCTTAAAACTTGTGGTTGACCCTGAGGCTAGGGAAATATATTTCTCAGTGTTTAATAAGCCTTACATTGTCATAACAGATTTATCAGTGTCTTGGGCAGGCTTGTTCTTTCAGATTAATTTGTTTGTTTCTTTGACTCCCGAAGGCCAGCTCATTGGAAAACACTAATTTGAAGACTGGCTGTTTCAAAGGCATCATACTGACAGGAACTGACTGTAAAGACTAATGTTTTTGACCAAGACCACTCTGACATCATTTTCTGCTTTTGACAAAGCCTATCTTGCTACCTGCTCCCGCTTCTGACAAATCCTGTTTAGCCTCAGCCTACTGGAGGGTGCAAAATCTTCATAGGCTTTTTAAAATATCTGTCTGATTGCGTTAGTTTCTGAGGCAGCTCTTTTCCCATTCCCCTCCTGGATGTGCTTCAGGATCAGGTTATTACAGAAACAATCTTCTTTTTTCAAACAAATACAAATGTTATACAGCATCCACTGTGAGCTATAATCTACTTCATGGAATTAAACCTTAGTCTTTCCTTATTAAGTCTTCATATTTTCTAGCTGACTGTTTCCTGAGTTGAAACCTTCTCAAATAAATAAATTTCTTAAATGAATAAACAAATGTGCATAATGGCAGGAGCGGATCACATTGGCCCTGCTTGTTTTCTCTGGGCTTAAAGCTCTTTCCTTGCTGTGGTCTTAAAGCCAAGACGGCTTCGGAGGATCTACTGCTGCTCAAGCCATTAGGGCTGCCCTACAGGAGCATGGACAAAGACAAGTTCCCCTCCCTGCGTAGGACCTGCCCTAAATGATGGCGTTCAGTGAAAAACAGCCAAAGGAAAACAGCTAGATTTCCCAAACCTTGTGCCTTTGCAGTAATGTGTTCATCACCTTCTCCACTTGATGAGTTTTCTTGCAACAGGGAGGCACTTTATTTAGAAAAATAACATCACCAATGCCATAGTAATATTCCCAGACACTGCAGTTTCATGGGAGTATTTTGCACCACTACTCTGGAATACTGAATATCATGAATTTCACCATGGGAGATTTTAAACAGAAAATGCGTATCCAAGTTGGCAACCTTTTATTATCTGTTACTCATAAGCATGACTTTATTGCTTTATTTATCATGTACTTCCATATTGTTCCTATTGTTCCTTAGAAAAATTGGGATTTTTTTCTAAGTATATGAATTATCAAAGCATATTGTGGTTTACCTCATTTTTTTTCCACAGGAATATAAGAAAGAGATAGTGTATTTTGCATTACAGTGCTCTTGCAGCAAGTTTACTAGTCTCTGTGAAGAAAGTCTTGATGAAATTAAATAGGTGGAAAAAAATTTCATGGAGTGTGCAAATGAAAGAGCCAGGAATAAATCCATTTATGCAAGACTCATGCTGAGAGTCTGATGAGCTTTGACAATTGGAATAAATTATTTTGGCTGAAAGGAGATTCCAGCCTTAAAAGACAGGACAACATTGAATCTTTCAACAGTTTTCATTTCTCGGCTGGAAAGGAAAACATAGCTTTATAGAAAAGACCAGCCAGTGTTGTCCATACTGACCTCCTGTCCGCACCTGACCGGCAGCTCTCCTGTAATATGGTCTTTCTGCCAGTTTGTGTTGCAAGAATTCAATAGAGGAAATTATTTATTCTCTGACCAAGCAGTGAAATGACTGCGGTTACCTGGCTGGTACAAGGTGCACAGCTGAAGAAGGCATGGCTCCATACACAGCGCAAGGTTGAACGTCGTGCGGGATGGTCTGTAGCTCGGCACAGTATCCAGTAACTAAAAAGAACCAGATGTCTTTTCTCCAGATCTCCTGAACTAGTCTGGCAATCAATTTCCTCTTTTTCTTATGTTCCTCTGTATTACATGATAGATGATAACAATGCTACTTTTCGTTGTGCTAGGGGCCTTTTGTTTAGATTGGATGTAGCTGGGATGAAAAATAATCTGTTGCTATATGCTGCACACTGCCTTATGGTACTACTGTGAGGAACAGAAAGAATAAAAATTATTTCAGTCATTATTAATAGTAGATTCAGTGGTATACAATGGTGATATCTGTATTTGTCTTCTCCGGGTCTCAACATTTCTGGAAGTCGTCTGGCTCTGATTCCAAGTGCCTGATATTCCCCCTCTTTTACATTGGCTTTACGCTCTCAGAGGAGGATCAAACCTACTGCATGTATACATTCTTCCCTTTAATATTACTCATTTCTGATCTCTAGAAAGGATTCTTAAAATAACCCCACAGTTTTTTCCTCAGATCCAAATTCCACAGAAGAATCTGCAGAATAACAAAGGAAGAAGTTGTATCTTTTAAAATGGTATATTTATTCATTTACAACTTAATGTACATATGCATAAATATTCATATTTAATATAATGACATGCTTAGGACTAAGTTTGCCTGAGAACAGTTTGTCAAGATTTAATAATTTGCCAGTATTTTCCCCTTCCATTATTATTAATTTGTTTTGCAAGTATTTTCAAAATACATCTATATCCTACCATGTATTTTTTCACTTCTCTGTAAAATAAATCATCCTCTGCCATGACACAGAGTGGGCTATGTGGGCCATGGCATATTAAATCACATGCTGGAGTAGCTGCTTCAATTGCAAGCTCAGAACAAGTTTTGTCACATATAATGTAATCAATAAGAACTAAGTGATTCATTGATATCTCATTTTTTCTATATTGTTAATGTTAGTAATGCTATATATAAATTTATAAGAGGGATATTAAAAGGTATGGATAAATTTTCTGGGGTTTGTTGGCTAAATCCTTGAGGTGGGAACCTCACATTAGGCAATACAGTCTCTCATTTATAGGACACTAATCCTACAGCAGTGTAGATATAATCACCTGGGGGCTCATTTATATGCAGAAAATTAAAAGAGAATGCCACATGTCTATCTGACTCGTAGATTGCTTACTGCCTTCACCAGGACAGAATGGGAGCCCAGCACAGCTCTTGTCAGAAAGCAGGGTTTTCCTTTGTGATTGACATTCAAAAGCAAAAGACCCTGGGAGCTCATGAAGGGTGGCATTTTCAACCCATTTAAGTTCACTGTCATTTCATGGGGTGATACTGTAGTTGATTTTCAGTATGCCTCGCACAATTTTTTATCAATAACACCAAATTGTCTGTTTTTCTAATGAGACACTGTATTGAGATAAGTTATAATTAATAAAATTATAAAATAATTAAATTGTGAATACAGAAAATTCCTCTCCAAAGCATAACGTTTATGCTACAGATACATTTTTTGTGCAGTGCTGCAATAGCTGCAAAGAAGTAATATTGCATTCTGCTATCTTGTTCAGCAGTAGCGCTCAGAGTGCTTGTGAGATTTGTGATTTTCCCTAACTGCCTCAAATAACCAAACTCGTCTCACTGTGAAGAAAATCTGAACATTTGGTACTCTTCTGGTATGAAAACATAAGTAAGAACTGGATTATTCTTGATAGATGTTTGAGGCTGGAAGATTCTAATGTCTTTGTATTTCCCTTATTTTTTCTAAAGGAGATATTGTGTGTTTAGGGTAAGCTCATTTCATTGCTTTTTACATTCATTTGCTATAGCTGACCAACCTCTAAAATTAAGGTCCTATTTTGTTACTACTACTAAAACCACAGGGAGTCCAGCAGAATACAGGCAAATGTTGGAGAACGTTCTCCTCCAGAAGATGCCTTTCAGTACTCATGTTTCCTTCAGATACCATCAGCAAAGACTTCAGATAGTTTTAGTTATAGAAGCTGAGAGCATTATATAACATTAGCAGATCTGTTTCTTTTAACAGAAAGATGTAAATGCTATATTGACAGTAGCTACAGCTGGTACTGACAGGTTGGGAACAACCAAAATTTGGGACAAAAGATGCTGGATCCTAATAGGAGTGTGCCTGTCGTTGGTCCACATATTCCCAGCTGTGGCATAAATGCTTTCACTATCTGTAGGTTGTTTTCCTTTGTAGCTGGTTTAGACTCAGGACAGTGATGTTTCCAAGTTCAGGTTAGGTTTCTGTTGTGTACTCTTAACTACTGTCTTTGAGCTGCCTTTGAAGCCCTACCAGCTTGTCCCTTTCTTGTTAAGCCCTTGATGCATTGTGCTGTGTATGTTGACCTGTAATGAAAGGAAACCACAAATTTAAAATTGTTCTGAACACAGCTACCCGCTCACATTATCTCTACGCATACATCATATTAGGGCAATGCAATTAGCAAGGAATAAGGTAAGTCTCAAGTTAAATGGCAACTACATAGACTCTAATAACAGCTCGCAGTTAATCTGTACAAGATAACTTTCCATTGTAACACAAATGGAGTTCAGTAGACACAAGCAGCATTGTTTAGGTTGTTTTTAATGCCACAAATATTGTAAGCAGAAATTCTTTTTCCTATAAGCTCTTCAATTAAAGCCTATCTTTAAAGCAAATTATGCAATTAGAAGAATGTTATTTTCTGCATATTTACTATGTTGTAGATGCATTTCTAGTCCAAAGTATGTAATCAAGTGCCTCAGAAGAATTGGGTTTTTTTTCTTACAATTCTGGTTTGTTCTTTTTCTTTCTGTGAAAGCTTGTCATTAACACCACACTTTATCACAATAAATCTCTGGCTATATATGCCTATGCAGAGGTGAAAGTAAAAATATCTCTTATCTGTGCTGTGAACTAGTTCTAGCACTGAACCACTGAAGTGGTTTTTCTGAACTAAAAATAAACTTCTGTTGAGACAACTCTGTATATTTCCATGATAACTTGAGTGAGCTGTTTCTTAACAGGATGATTTTCTCAGAATAAAAATTATTGATAGCAAACAAGTGAAGGGTGAAACCAAAAGATATTTCTGTTGCTGAAAGATCGTAATGATAATGATAAGAGAGGTGATGTTTCAAATCACAACAGTCCTTTTAATCTTATATCCTATTATTGATGGGATTTTTCAAAGAACAGCATAAAATGCCTGCAGTGGGTATTCGAACAAAACAAACAAAAACTGTATATCTTTTAGATATCTCCCAAAGAAAGGAATTATTATCTTGTCTCATGCAATTCTATCTATTCCTCGAACTTAATTTCTTTTTAATGTTGCCAAGTGCTTGAGCTCCATAGCATAATTTCTGGAACAGCACAATATGTCTCTTACTTATTTGTGTCATAAAATACATTACTTTAACATTTGCTCAAGTGTGGTTTTTTATGATTTACATTATTTTTCTATTATTTTTATGAAGAACATAACAGAAAATGCTTGACTGATTGGTGTTTCATCTCTCACTCACTATAGCTTAAATTTCTCTTTATTTTCCTAGTTACAGAAGCCATGACAAAATTATAAAACTATAAAAGTGATCTAAATAAAATGCACTGTAATACCATAACCATTTTTAAACTAAATCCATAACATGAACATGTATCTTTTGAAAAGAAGGGTTGGGTTTCATTTTGTTTTGTTTTGTTTTTTGTTTGTTTGTTTGTTTTTTGGTTTGTTTTTTTCAAAATTTAAAAAAAAAAAAGTAGCTTCACACAATTTGCTTATAAATAAATGTATGACCTATATCTCAGTTACCTGCGGACACAGGAAACCATATTGCGCCACCAGTTCAGCATGAAGTGGTTACAACTGTCACCGCTGGTGTTGGTATAAATGCAAACTGATGTCCATGTACCTTCTGATACTTCTGCAATGTTCAAAAGGGAAACAGAAGAAGAAAAATGGAGGTTTCATTTACTCGTGTGGTGACTGCAGTAGATTTTATCCTGCTTTACTATGGAGAGAGCAGCAAAGCAGTTTATTACCATCGTATGTTTCACCAGGTTGACAGCTAGCCAAATTGCCTGTGCTCTGCTGAGCAGACTGGAACTGGGCGTCCCAACCCCAAGGGACAGAGCTGACACATGGTCCTTTCTAGCCCCAAGGGATCAAGGTGACACATGGTCCTTTCCCCATCCCCTGGGTCGACTCCTGACCAGTTGGGTCTCCAAGCCAAGAGCAAGGTTAATGCTGGCATTATCATTGCAGCTTTTCTGCTTGTTCAAAGAGCTCTTGGCAAGCCTTGCACAAAGCATGTGAATGAAATAGTACAAATGTTGTTTCAGACAAGAGGTTAAGCAGGAGAGAGTCACTCCCTCTCTGCAAAATATTATGAGAAGCTGTCTTACATGGATTAAGGAGTTTAGTGTAGAAGTTAAGGATTCATTAGTTCTGCTGTGGTTGATAGCATCTCTGAAGAGTTTATTTGAATGCTCTCCTGGATGCTGTGTGAGGTCATAAACCAAATTAGAGTATTGACTAGCAGTGCAATACTGCCTGTCATGACTTCCATTCTCTATGAGAGTTCAGTGCTCATGCACTAATTTTACCTTGTCAGGATATAAAAAGCAGCCAAATCTCCGACATTCTCTGACCTGGTCAAAACACTGGATTTGCAACAGGTTTAAATTTGGAAAAGATCAGCTGATTTCTTCTGGTTTCTAAGGTAGTTGGAGTAATCATATATTTTATGAGTAGTTTTTATGAATAAAACATTAAGAACATGCCTTCTCCATCTCAAAAATTATCATTACACAGTCCATTTCCCACAGGCTGGTGTTTATCCAGAGTCTTTGTCCGAAGTACTGTCTCGGCACACTCACTACAACGACAGAAACATCTTTCTACAGTATTCATAATGTTAAGTGCAGCCATAAGGAATGTTTGAGCAAGCATATACAAAGGTGTTATTACCAACGGCATATTTCATCCTTGTTTTTCAATCTGTCTGTAATTTGCCGACCTGGAGCTGCTCCTCCCTGTCATTGCTTTGGATTCTCAAGATGTGAGATCACTGCATGGTGCTGAAACTGCTGAGGGAGAAAACACCTAGCTTGGGGGAAATTTCTTCTGTTGTACAGAGAAAACGTCCAAAAAGCAAGTGAATAGAAGTCAGAGAATGAGTAACATCAAAAGTGTACCACAGATATATCAATAGAGAGCAGACTATAACATTCTTCTCAGCTTGCCTTTTAACATTTCAGCATGTTTATGAACGCAGGGAACTGAGGTGGAGAGGCAAGTACTGCACCTCAACAGAGTACAGTCCAACAGTATATGAAATCTGATGTCTTCATCATCTTCATATCTCCAAAGTACTTTTTGTCATGAATAACAAGCAATACATTTCTCACAGGTGACAGGATGCAAGGCTAAAGAGGAATATCAGTGACTAAGATCTGACCTGAAAAATAGGTGTAGCGTTCATATTTCAAACATAGACATCGGCATAGAAAAAGGAACAAGAACAGGATGAGAATAAAAAGCAATGCTGGAGTCAAGGCTGGCATTGCTTGTGCAACAGATGGGAGAGGCGGCAGATGAAAAGAGAGAAGATCAAGGCTGTTACAGTCTAAAGAGAAAAACCAACACATTGGAATTAGCTGGGCTCTGCAAAGGGAATGGAGATGCTAAAATCAAAATAACAGCAGAGAAAAATAAATATTCTGATGGCAATGCTTTGGAAAACCACATGGAAATTAGGCAAGGAAGGAGACATCAAGGAAGAAGAGAAGTAGGCAGGAAAGAGATTTGGACAGAAATAAGAAATTTATTCCTTGGGACTGAGACAAAGCAATGGAAGTTATTATACTGTTGGAAGAAAAGGAAATATATTGACTGACAAGAATGGCAAATTTAGCATGCGTAGTCTAATCTGAAAGTATTCCTTTTATTTTTTCCTGGAACCTTAATGTGATTTGCTATGATCTCAGTAGAAAAAAAATGAAGTAATCTATAGCAGGTTTTCCATGCACATGGTTAGTTCATTATATACCTAAGAGATTTTATCACCAAAATAAATATAACATTTCTTGCCAATAACAAGAATGCAAGCAGCTCAAGTAAATATAGTAAATCCCAATTCACTATAAATTTCTCAAAATGGTTGGCTAGGCTAGCAACAAACTGCATTGTCACAGCTACTCTACAGCAAAGGGAACCTGAAGTTGTACGATTATCACTAATTATTTTACATTAGTTATACCACAGCATAGTGATGTTACTTTTTTCACCATCAGAATCATGTAACAGAAGCATAAGCTATTCCTTAGTGTGTGTCATCCCCCAGTATATATACTGTTAATGGGAACAGTATGTGGTTGCTAATCAGAAGAGGAAGCAGAACAAGCATGGGAGATCAGGATGTACTTTTTATTTTTAAAAAGACTCTTGAGATCTAGAATGAACATATGGAACTGAACAAATTAAGAAAGATTTGGAACTCGAAACTTTCATGTATATGTCCTCTTTATTTACATTTACTGGTATTTGGTAAATTTTTGCAGATTTGAAAAATCCAAAGACCACAATCTTTATTGAAGGGAAGAATTTCTTGACTGGCCATAGAATCAAAAGATGCATACATTGATACAGCATTTTTGCATCCTACAAAATCTGCATATTTTAAGATTTTTTTCTAAGGAAAAAATAATTACAATATTTCCAACTATAAAATCAAAATACCAATGGCACATAAGGCCAGAAGGGATCACTATAACCATGTAGTCTGAGTTCTTGCCAAGGATCATCTCAGAATTCAACTTTTCCAACACATTTTTTTGAAAGAGAATCTGATTTTTACTAAGCATTTTCCAGGGCTGAGAAATTCAATGCAATGCTCAGCATGTGATTGTCATGGTCAATGACACATTACTGAAACACCAAACAAAATATAAACTTTGTTTCTAATCTGGATATGGTAATATAATTAATATCAGCATTCAAATACTGTTATTTGTTTGTTTGGCTGGGGTTTTTTTGTTTTGTTTTTGTTTGTTTGGTTGGGTTTTTTTGTTTGTTTGGTTGGTTTGGTTTAGTTTGTTTTTTTTCTGCATCCATCTCCTCAGATGCTTTATATTATCAA
Source organism: Nesoenas mayeri (assembly GCF_963082525.1). Taxonomy (NCBI): domain Eukaryota; kingdom Metazoa; phylum Chordata; class Aves; order Columbiformes; family Columbidae; genus Nesoenas; species Nesoenas mayeri. The sequence goes on from NC_137540.1 coordinate 33,673,563, forward strand.
AGTTACTTTCCCAAAGCATGTAGTTCATGTGATCAAGTCATTCCTGAATTATCTTTTTGAAAAGTATATGGAGTGATCGCTAAATGTTTCTGAGTGAAAGGCAAAAGCTTCCAGTTCTTCAGTCATTTCCAATTTTCTTTCCATATCTCCTATGCACCTGCTGAAACATATGAACATTTGGTTGAATTGCAGCCACTCTCTCAACCAGAATTTTGCCAGGATGAATTACTGAGGAAATGTATTCCTGATAAGCTCATATTTATTTCTGATTGCCACATATATTAGCACATTTTAGCTTCCTCACCAGCTTCTACCTCATGTTCAGAATATCATCCATTAGAACCTATTAAATCAAATATAGCTGTGATTGAATCCTGCATGCTTTGCAATAAATAGCAAATCTCTCCCAATTTCTGTGGAATCGGGATTAAGCACTTTGCTTTTTTTAGGGGTTTGTCATCCTATTATTTGATATCTGGCCTTATGTCATCTGTCATTGTTTTCATTATAATTTCACTTCTATGTTCCTTTCAACGAGTGATTGATGCTTATTATTAACAATCCTCCTGTTTATGCTTTGTTCAGATTCTGAACTAATGCATTTTTATATGAGCTTTTATCATGGATTTAGAAAAATGCATATAAAACTATAATCTTCTGGTTTTAAGATTACAATCCTTACCTCTTGCTAGACTCTCTTCATCTTCTTGTGGAAAAAAATATTGAATGTGATTTCCAGTAATGCAGTCTGATTTTTTTATGCAGAGTGTTAATGAGTATGCCTATTCTTAGTACATGGTCATAAATTACTATAACCTATAAATTTATTTTTTCTCCTTTTGTCATGGTTTAACCCCAGCTAGCAACTAAGACCATGATAGCCACTTGCTCAATCCCTCCACCCCCTTGAGTGGGATAGGGAAAAGAACCGAAAGAGAGGGGAGAAACTTGTGGGTTGAGATAAAAACAGTTTAGTAAGGCAACAAAATAACAACAATTACTCATTAAAAATACATATAAGATGATAAGATAAGATAAGAGTAAATTATACTCAGTGCAATCCTTCATGAAACTCCAGTCGAACCAACCAACCAGTCCCAGAGAGGGCACCCTGGTCCTGAACAGCCAGTCCCAGCAAGAGAGAGCAAAATGGGCAAAAATGCAGAAAGGCCCAAAGGCTCACTGCAAAATGGCAAAATGGCAAAAGGCTGAAGTAACACTGAACTCCTGACAGAATGGAACTTCCAATCGGAACTAACTGAACTAGCCAGGTAAACTGGCTCCAGCTTTGTACCAAGCATGGTGCTAACAGGAGGAAACATTTCACTGATCAGCCTGGATGTCAATCTAGGTGCTGCCCTGTCTGTGCCCCTGTCCTACCAATTTGCACCTGCAGCTGGATGGCTGAAGAAGTCCTTGGTTTCCCTGAAAACCGCCAAGATTTTCAGCAAGTTCTCAGATTTTCTTCATATTGACTCAAAAACATACAATAGCTAGCTAGTGAAAAAAAGAAAAAAAAAAAAAACATTAACTCTATCCCAGGGAAGAAGCAGCATTTTCTCATTATTCTTATGCTACATCCAAAACAAAAGACTGTGCTAGTTACTAAGAAGAAAGGATTCTAACTGCATGAAAAACTAACTTGATTCCAGTCAAACTAGCACATTTTTTGCCTGTTTACATATTTTTGATTAACATATGACAGTTATAAAAAATAGAGAGTTGAAGAAGGCCTTATTTTATCACCAGCATTTTTCCATGAGTAAGTTCTGATTAAACTGTTTTGTTGCTGATTCACTAGCCCATGCTGTGCTTTTGAGCTTGCTCACCTCAGTTGAAATATTTTATTTTTCTCTGGCTCTCCAACAGTAGATTATGGCCACCTAATCTGACATTTTTTCTACATGTTCCGACATGATGTTACAAATCTGTAATACTAGATGTACATACATGCAAACACATTGTAGGTGATGGATACATGTACATACAATTGTGTAATAGAAAAATATGCATTAGATAATCACCAGCTGGGGTGGTAAAATCAACAGTTGGGGTGGTATCAGTTGTGACTCGCATGGCAGTTGTTTTCAACTCACCACAAACAGTCTGTCAAAACCCCCAGTTTTAATTGGCAATTAACTTCTTACACAGGTCACTTTTATTTTACCTACCTGCTATGCTGTGTTCTGTAGGTCTTTAACTTGAAAGTTGCAGCGCGGACACTGTCATCACAGCAAGTGGGTTCAGGACCTTAATCTATAAACTGTTTGACTCAGGTAAAGGTGCTTGTTGTGTAGTGCCCACTACAGTGAGATCCAAAATTAGTTTAACATTTATCCACAGTTTAGAGTAAACAACAAAATAGCATTTTACTGTCTAACCAGATAAAACATGCATCGCCGTGCATTAATTCTTAGTGTATCTGTCAAAAGTCTTGATGTGCATGTGGAATAGCACTGCTCTCTGTGACACAAAATACACCCCAAAACAAACCAACCAACCAAAATAGCTTAAAGGTCTTTAAGATGTAAATCCTTTCCATAACTGTGAAGACAATTAGTTCAAAAAGTGGGATTCTTCTAGATTTCATTTTTATATTTTGCATCATCTCAATTGTTTTTCTATTTTAGTTAATTATGCAGCTTTAATATATACTGGCAATCAGGACTTTTTGTTTCATTATAAAGTATTAAAATAAAATCTTCAAACTGAGATCTTCGCTGCATTTTAACCTCATTTGATATACATAAGGGGACTCTTCAGAGCTGGGCGAAAAAAAAGTGCATGTTTATGATTTATCTTTGCTTCTACAAATGTATGGATACAAATTTATCGATTGTCACAGTGACACCTTTTGCTTCTTTTACAGAATTCAGCGGTGAGGGAGTACAAAACCTGACTAATGAGGGGGACCAAGCTGGGAGAAAGAGCAAGGAAGGGCTGTAGTCACTGTGCCATTGCACCCAAATAAAGTGATAGGGTCTCTTACATCACGATGTTGAAGCTCACTCTCTTCATCAGACTCATTATGTGGTGGGAGAGACATGATGACACTAGTATAGGCAGAAGCTTGTACAGAATTTCCTGGTGAAATGACTCAAATCAAACTAAACTCATAATGAATTAGTGATGGGCAATGGGCCTCAAACTGCCTACTTCCTTCAGGATATGTACTTACATTGTGATTATCAGAAGATTTGAGAGTTTTCCTTGTATCTGGAAAGGAGAATTAAGACAATTTAATAATGAAAATAATAAAAAAAAGAAGGAAATACAGTGCAAGATCCTTTCCTACACGGATATCCCTCATCTTTATTAACAACAACAACACAATTTTAAAAAATATACCAGCGAATGATCATTTAATAGCAAATTCATTGTCACAGTATTGCTACGCTGCTTCTTTTTCTGTAAGATATGTGTGTGTGTCCATGTGTGTATGTGGTGCATAGCAACAGACTTTGTGCCAAACTGAAAAATGTTAAATTTAGCTTGCAGGAAATAATATAGCTGGAATCCATCTTGAAGAAAAGAAAAAAAAAATCCCATTATCTCTGCAAATGAAATATCTGAGTAGGTTTAAAGTTTCCTGCATATTAACTCTTCTGTTTTGGTTATGGCAGATAAAAATATGCTTTTCAGGTAGATCTGAAAGGTGGCTACATCCAAATGTCATCCTAATAAAGACTAGTGAAATTGAAACAAACAAACAAACAACACACTAAAAAGTAAAAGGGCTTTAAAAAAAAATATTATTTCTGCTTTCTATCCAAGCAGACATACACCGCTGTCACAGAGAGAAACTGGCAAGTGATTGATTTACGTTTCTGATTTTTACGCATCTAGAGCGGTCCAAACGCGAGGCGCTCCGCATGCCCATCGCGCCGGGCCGCGGGGAGGCGTCCGGGCTGAGGTGCCCGACCTCAGACACGCTCCTTCGGGGAACCAGGCGCGGGGATAAAACACCCACCCGCGAGGCAATGCGGCCGCGACGGGACATAGGGCTCAGCCCCGGGGGAGCTGCCGTGGACACTGGCCGGTCCCGCCGCCCCCGCTGCTGCTCCCCTCCGCTCCCCGGAGCGGGGCGGGTCCAGGGGCTCCGGCGGGGCCGCCCCCCGGTCCCCACAGTGCCTCTGTCCGCGGTGCTGAACGGCTGGCGGCTGCGCTCACCGCGGCCGCGCGCGAAAGGGGCGGGAAGAGCGCGCTCCCGCCCGCCCCGCTGCTCGCGCAGGCGCGCCACCGCCTCGCCGGGTGCGCCGCCCGCCCGTTGAGTGCGAGGGAGCGCGGGCGAGCGCGTGTGAGGGCAGGGCCGGTGGCGGGCGCGCTCCGGCAGCGGGAGCGCAGCGGGCGCACAGCGGCGTCGCCGCGACCGGCACGCGGTCACCCCCCGGTATTTCCGGAGCCGGGACGAGGACCGGAGCGGCGGCAGCAGCTCTCAGCGGCAGCGTGGGGGCAACGGCTTCTCCGGCTCCTGCCGCCCGCCGAGGGGCTATTTTCCTTGCTTTCCTCCCGTGGTTGGCTTGCTCCCGCCGGCCGCTCGCCCGGCGCGCAGAGGATCTAATTTGCTGACGAGCGCGCTCCCCGGAGGAGGAGAAGGACGAGAAAGAAGAAAGGGCTGTTTCCGTGGCTTTGTGGATGCTCTACTTTTCTTGGAAATGCAAAAGATTATGCATATTTCTGTCTTCCTGGCTCCTGTGTTGTGGGGACTGATCTGGGGGGTCAAGTCTAACAGCATACAGATCGGTAGGTGCCCGCATGCCGGAGGACGTCGCTCTCCTCCCGACGGATCCCCCGCTCCCTCGTCCCCGCCGCCGTCACTCGGGCATCGCTGTCATGTCGCCGCGAGCCCAGCCCCACCGCGGCACCCGCCAGGCGCCTGTGAGGTCCCCTCCAGCAGCCGTGGCCACCGCCTCCCCCGGCCCCTCGCCTTTCCCCGAGCCCGCAGGCTCCGCCGCGGCGGCCGGCCACGGGACAGATCCGCAGCCAGGCTCGCTCCGGCAGCGGTACCCGAGCCGGCGGAGCCTCCCGGCACCCCCGCCCACCCGAGCTCCGGCGGCGGTAGGAAGGGACGCGGCCCCGGCGCTGCTCTGCCCGTGCCCCCGCCCGGCTGATGTGTGTGTGTGTGTGTGTGTGTTTCCCTGCAGGGGGGCTGTTCCCGAGGGGCGCCGATCAGGAGTACAGCGCGTTCCGCGTAGGGATGGTTCAGTTTTCCACTTCGGAGTTCAGGCTGACTCCCCATATCGACAACCTGGAGGTGGCCAACAGCTTCGCCGTCACCAACGCCTGTGAGTAACGGGCGCCGGCAGCCGCTGCGCAGGGCGCGCTGCCCGGCAGGCTGCTGTGGCGGCGGGGGCGGGGCGCCTGGGCACCGAGCGGCGGGGGTGGCCGTGTGTGGGGGAGTGCTCGTGCGGGGGCACCCCGGCCCGGTGCCGGGGACACGGAGCATGGAGTCTCCGTGCGCTTCGCCAGCCCTCGCGGAGGTTTAAAATGGTTCCTGCCGCCCCCGCACGGCTGTTCTCCCCACGCGTTACATAAAGATGCGCGGCCTCGGGACCGCCCGCAGTGCTCCCCTACCGCCCGAGGGCCGGCCGGGGGCTCTGCCGTGGCTGCGGAGCCTTCCCGTTAACCAGCGTGGGCAGGACTGGGGTTCCCTCTCGACAGTAGTCGAGGGGACGCGGAGCGGGCGGCTGCGGGGACGATCAGCCATTTTACGCCGCGCCGCCCTCCGGGAGCCCACCGCCGTTGAGAGGGGCACCGGGGCCTGCCCGTTAGCCGCCCTCTGGCATCCCCCTCAGCCTCACCCGCAGCCTGGCACTCCCACGGCTTTCGCGGGGAGCCGGCGCCCGGCTGCATGGGCGGCTGGCGGGGCTCTGCCCTGACACCGCCCCCGGCGAGGCAGGGCCCGGCCGCACGCGTGCCGCGTGGAGCGGAGCCTTCGCGTTGCTCGGAGGGGCGATGGGGAAGGCGGGGTGGTGCAGCCTCGTCGTCCTAGCGCGAAGAGAGAAGCCCTTGGGGGGTCCCACAGTGATGTTCGCTTTTCCTTGCCGCTCCGCGGCTGCCCGCCGGCAGCTGCCCGGCGTTTGGCCGGGTCGGCGTGCAGTTTGACCCCGCGGCGCGGCGTGGCTGTCGGGGGAGGACCGGCTGGGCGATGGGTGTTGCGCGGTGAGGCGTGCGAGAGCGGGCAGCTGCAACAAGGGGCGGCGGGCGCTCCCCGTGTGGGCGGTGAGAGCCGTGGACATGAGGCGGGCGTTCCCAGGCGATAAGGGGTGCCCGCCTTACCCCTCTGCCCGACCCGATGTGCCCGTTTCAAGCGAAGCCGGGGGCTCCGCAGCGGCATGGCCAGCACGGAGGAGGGAGCCCGTTCTTGTGCCGTCCTGGCCGCTCCCACTGACCTACGGCTCATCGGTCGCCCAATGCCGCCCTCTCCCGAGGCGTTTTCGCATCCCTTCTGGGGACAAGCCATAAGGGACAGTGAATCTGGAGGTTAGCTGTCAGCAAGAGCAATTTCCCTCCATTTGCGAGCTTTTTTTTTTTCTTCCTTTTTTTTTTTTTTTTTGTTGTTGGTTTTAATTTTTCTTCCCTATGGTAGGTGAGGTGGTGCTGAAAGAGGAGCGTCTCAGCACAGGCATTGGGATAGGTGGTGCAAGAGCTCAACCCAAGGAGCTTTCAGTGGCATGTATAAAGATATACGAGTGTAGCACGAATAGGAAAGGTCAAAGCACGTAGTCAGCCACAGCAAAGCTACTTCACTAATCTTTGCAAGATGTTTGGGGAGTTCTTGCTTCGCTAGGTAATGAAGGTTTGCAGCAGCCAGAACTGCATGTGGTTAGTATTTGCAGTATATGTTATTGGGACTATTGGTGAAGTAAGGCGTTGTGTAGTGGTCTAGGTGGCATTCTATGAAAATACAATAGGTCTTTCTGTGTTTTTCTATTTTGTGAAGTCAGCAAAATCCTGAAAATAATTTGTGTAAAACAATAGATTTTTTTTCTAGTACGAGGGACAAATACAGCCACCTGCTCTTTCAGAAAGCAAGTGATACATATTTTTTGTCCAGCCTCATAAAGTTTCTAGTGAATGTTTGCATGCATGCTCTGCCTTGTTCTTGAGCTTAGCTGTTTTCCTTGAAGAACTCTCACAGTACTCAGATGATGTGTAAGCTGTAGACTGCAGTGACAGACTTTGAGACTTCCAGCAAATGGGAGATGCTGTCCATGTTTCAGGTTTCCCTTTGTCTGAACCTGGTCCAAGGCTTCACTTTTCAAGCAGTTGGAAGAGCACCGAATTAAGACATGAACATGTACTTGCTTCTTGTCACCTCAGTCACCATTGATAGTTTAGTCAAGTCATCTTGTCAATTGGATTTAATTGACTAGTGAAGTATAGGCTAAAAATATGTATAGTGTTTCCTTGGTTACCTTCCAAGAAAGGTTTTATTGGAGAACAAGGTGTTCTGAAGACAAATGCTTGCCATATAAGAAGCCTTTTTTTCCCCCCCTTTATGCTTGTTCTCATTTGAAATATTGAAAAATCTGCAAAATCTGCAAGGTTGTTTGTTTGTTTTCAGAACAGTGTGCATAGAACCTGTGTCCAAACCCATCACTTTCAACAGCTGAACAGTGCAAGTGTAAAAGAAGGTCACAGCAATGCAGGCTAGTATGAAACTGAAAATGTTTTAGTATTTAGTCAGGTATTTCACTCCAGCAAGGTGATTTTCCTTCACAGAAATGTAGTGACAGTCTTATACTGTAATAGAGGTAATGAGCTTTTTCTCCCCCAAGAATAACAAATTTTCTAAAATCGACAACCAAAATATTTCAACTTTCAATTTAAAAGCCCCAAACCATCCAGGTCTCAGAAACCCCAGAGGATGGTGCGGGAGAGGTGATGTGCAGCCCGGCCACCCTCCCGCCGTTCAGTAACCACAGGGCAATTGGTACATACTGTTCATGCACTTTAAAAAGCAAACAAACAAAAAACCTACTGTAGAACTATTTAAAGGAATCTTAAAACTTATGTTCCACACCTGCTCAGAGTTCGTTGATGAAGCAAACAGTCTTTAGATGAACGAGTTGTGTTGCTAGTGCTACCTTTAAATTAGGTTCCTAAACTTACAGAAAGGATGAGGTAGTGGCCATGCACCACTGAAGGATGTTTGAAATGGTGTAAGACTACCCAGTCATTTAAAGGTGACCAGAAGATATGTGTAACAGAGGAGGAATGAAGACTCTGGGAATAGATAACCTTAACTCGTATAATAAATCCATAAGAAATGGTCACTTTAGGTTGCTGGACTGTTGGAAGTCTTGTGTAAAGCTGTGTTGACAGATCAGCAGGATGAAACCTCACAGGTCAGTGTCACTAGGAGGCTTAATGGTTTTGATTGAGAGATGATGCAGTATTTTTTCAGACCGATGGCACAATTAAGAGAAGTGTTCACTGCTGTGATTACTGTTACATTCTTCAAGAGGAATGGGCTAGATGTAGCCCCCTTTGAGAATTTTTGGTGATTCAGAGGATTATAGGCTGGGTGGTAAAGGCAAATGTTAACAAAGCGGTTCAGTTTGACAGAACCTCTTTGGCTTTTAACAGCTGGGGCAGAGGTACAGAACCGTAGGTAATTTGTAGGGTAGAACTGTAAGGTATATTAAAAAAAATGACTTTATTGTCCTTCAGCACAGTGTAATTAAGTCTAGTCTAATTGGAGAAGTGCTGACCACCAGCAAAATCTGATTAAAATAAATGTTAATTCTGTCAAAACAAGAAAAGAGGAAACTGCTGAAGATGAAGTCCTTTCCTCTTAAATCCATCAGCTCAAAGAGGAATAGTTGTATGATGTACTCGCATATATTTGCACTGAAAGGGTATTGGAGTCACCTAAAGAGAGTTTTCCTATGGAGTCCTATAAAACCTCCAAAACTGTAACGAGTTTTTCAAATACTGGTTTCAGCCCAAATGTAATATATGCACAATCTTGGATATTTAATCCTGCTGGCTCAAGAGCCAGTGTTGAGCTTTTCTGTTTTAAATCAAGTCTTGCAGCTCTGCAGGGATCACTGCACCATGACATTATGACAAGGGGATGCTGATTCATGCATAAACCTTAGATCCTTTCATTATATCTTCAACCAGCAGCTTTGAAAACCTATGAATACCTAGCATGTTGCAACTTGGGAGTCACGGCAAAGGTTTTCCCAGCCATTTTGGAATATAATGTTTTAGATTGCATTCTTAAATAGCAGTCAGCATACTGCTGGCAAAATGATTAAAGAATTTAGCAAAAAAACCTATCATGTAGTGGTAAAGATGGAAGAAATTCAGACGTGTTTATTGGAATTAAAATTACTCTGGACAAAGCCCAAATATATTTCACAATACATTATTAGAACTGATTTTAAAGGAAAGGAGGAATTTATTAGATGCTTATGTTTTAATTCTTTTGTATTCCTAGTCCTTCTTGTTTCCTTTTCATTAGGAAACGTTTCTCAGGCTTAGTGAGCAGATGTGAAATAGGTTCTGTACCCCCTTGTAGATAAAATGGACACGATCAGATGGGTTTCTGTGGTAAAACAATGCAGCAAAGCCGGGATGTAGCCTACAACAGGAACTCCTGTGCTTTGGTGCTTTCAAAACATTTCTCCCTTCAAAATCAAGCTCTGTAGCAAACTTTAAACATTCTTCTACTCCTGAGAGTTATTCGTAAAGAAGCCTGGGGTATTTATTGTATGACAGTGCTGTTCCTGCTGTGCATCTTTGCTCCTGGCTCGCAGAGCATTTTCACACAGCTGTGATCCAGAATGTGGGCAGGCACAAATATGACAGTTTGGCTTTTCTACTTCTCAGATTTTTATTATGTGATTATTGCATTAATTTTGTCCATATATCAGAAATAAGAATTTACCATGCAGTTTTGAATATAGAACAAATATATATTTTACTCTTATCAACCTTAAAGTGAGTTATATTTAATAGCAGTTTTTGAGTAGCATATCAATCAAGCCTTAAATATAGCAGTCAAGCTCTTGAATCAATCAATTTGTCAGTGAATCTCTTCAATATATTCATGTATTTTTATGTACTTTTATTTATATTTAATATATTAAAATGTAGTAACTTTTAAATATTTCTACTAATGAAAGCTTTAATTTACACTGACTTTGATAGGACTATTGACTGCATATAGCTGGGGATGTACTTAACTCCTTGCATACATAAGACTTACTGTACTCCCCAGCATGTGTTACACATCCTAAACCAAGGGCTACTGCATTAAGTGATACTGTTACTGCTGATTTCTTTATTTTTTTTAAATCAAACTTCTCATGATTCAAATACTTTTGAGAATTAAGGCATGTTAATCAGATATATAATTCTTTTTGAACAGTTGATAATTATTAGGGAAGAATATAATAGCTGGGAACATGTTACAAATTTGAAAATGCATTAAACAGGTAAAGAATATTCTGTTACCATTATGTAGAAAATCAAGATAATCAACATAATTAATTTATCAGGCATTTTATGTGAGGATATGATTAAATTGTAAAAAAATATTGTTTAAGGAAGATATAATTTTAAATTGATCATTCTCTAATATGGGCTGGCAAGACTACTTTTTATGAAACTAAAAGGGGGAAATTACCCACAGTAAACATAAGCATTTGTATGTATGTATGTGTGTATACACACACACATATAGAAATGTACATACATATATACATATAGAAATGTACATACATATGTACTAATATAGTGAACAATAGTTTATTTTGAATTTCACATAAATAGAAAACCAGGGCATTTATTAAACTCGACAATCCATTTTCTGAAGGGGATTATCTCTGAGCTCTTGCTAGTAAAATATTTTATCACTTTAAGTCAGCATTTTCACCTCTGTGAATTGAGTGCATGAATTACTCATTTTTTATATTGAAGGTTCATGCCCATATTCTGGAACCAACGTCACCGCAACTGAAGCCAAGGAATGTCAGGTCAGCCTGAAAATAACACTGAAAAGATACCTGAATAGGTAAAAAATTTAGTTGCATAGATCAAACTATCTCCATATGTATATGTGAATGGGCTTCTCGTATGACAATTAACTGGAACTTTCATTTCTGAAACGAACAAGATTTTTCCATTATTTTGTAACTGATCACTGCATTTATCAGAACATGAATACAGTGGAATCTGCTTTTAGAAGACTGTGGACAAAGGGTTAATTCTTTTTGCCATCTAGATTTCTGCAAAGTATAGGGCAAAAGCCTGCATGTTTTTATTCAAAATATGTAGGTTTGTGGAGTATCATTATTATTTTGTCTTGAAACCATCATGTTTTCCTTTATTAAGTTCATAAAAAAAATTCTGAGTGGACTGTAAGTGCATATTAGATGTAACCTTGTTAAAATGAAAAAGGATTTTGATATAAATGAATAAGTCCTTCCAATAATGGATTCTTTATGGATGAACAATAAGGAGTGAATAAAAGCATCAGACAAGCATAGTGAATGCACACTGTAAACCAGATAATCAGTAAGAAGTTAAACCAGGTTTTAAATGACCATGTGTTGAACTAATTCATATTGCAACTTCTAAATCAATAACTGTGCTTAAAATACTGCTATTTTATTTATTTGTGTGCCATTACAATACTGTTTACTTCTCTTTATCTATCTGTATCTAGGCCAGCCATAGAACATTTTTGTTTTCTAGTGCAATGCTGCTGTGCCTCCTTGTTTAACAATTATTCCATAACAGACAGTTTTGTTTTGTTTTGTTTTTGGTTTTTGGTGGGGTTTTTTGTTGTTGTTGTTGTTGTTGTTGTTGTTGTTGTTTTTTCTTTTTCAGTGTTTTAAGAAAGGTTCTCAAATCAGGCAGTTTATGGGGAGATTGCCTTTCTCCCCCTGAAGTGCCCATGTGGGAAATTAATATATACAGTTAACATTTCCATCCTGAATCTGATATAATGTACAGATGCTTAATGCATTTACCTATGGCTAGTTGCTTTATGAAAGTGTAAAAAAAATTTACAATGAAAAAGGTATTCATTATCATTGTGCAGCGAGGTGTGGTTCAGCTGCAGCTACTACTATCACCCAGCACCTGCTCCCAAACCTGACTAAGAGAAACTAACAGGATTTTTTTGAGGGTTGAAATGTTACATGCAGTTCAACTAAAGGTGACAAAATCAAACACAAAAATTGTCATATTTCAACTCTAATCTACTATTTCATTTCATCGGAGGAAGGATATGCAGATCTGTATTCATTAACTTAAATCAGTGTGTGATTGCTTTGTATGCTTGGGGTGCTGAGTCTGTAACTGAATTACAAATCACTTCAGCTAGTCCATGAATGACTTACTGGGCTTTATTACACATGAAAATAGTATCTTCATTATTTAACTGCAGAAGGTAAACATGCATGCATTTCACTGCTGAAAAGAAATAGTACCTTGGCATTCATGTTTTAAAATGGGCATATTTTTTCCAAATTGTTCTTCCAATAAACAAGAGTAGGACAAAATTCTGCAAAATGTTCATATTGACCCTGACTCATAAATGTACACTCACACAACTAGTAGAACAGTTTCAATGATCAGTATGGGACAATGACTAATTATATGAAATGTTCAAAATAAATACATGAACATGTGCATGTTATGCTATCCCACCTCTTCAGTTTAATCTCAGGTAGTTAATTTTGCATTGATTTGACGCTGCAGTTTTTCAGGCTGCTGTGGTTCTGGCTGTCACATCACTGCAATTTATTCTCAGTGCTAAATGTGTCTAAAAGTTTAAAACATGACTTGGGGTGGAGAAGATGCCTCTACTTATTGCAAGTGGCATGAACTGATTTTCTTTCACACACACTGAAAATTACGAATAACAGATTCTCTCTAAGCACTTGCTGTGGTGGATAATTTAAACAGCAATCTTTTAGGTAATGTGGAGATTTTCTCATCATCTTATACGGAGAAGGCTACTTTCAGAGGTCACGTCGGCAACAGGGTTGGAGAGCTCAACAGAATGGTATTACAACTGCTTTGCAGCCTGGAGAAAGGATTTGTTTTATATTCTTTGTTTTTCTGTCTTTTATGAATGCATTTGTTAGTTGTAGGACTCTGGTCTATATCCATAAAATGAAAAGGCTATTGTGGTTTACCATCCCATGTAATGTAGTTCTAAAATATTTGAATATGTTTTATTCCCTTGTATGTGTGTAAATTGTCTCAGAATGTCTGCAAATGTATGCTAATGAAATAGACTGGATAGCTCTAAAGAAAGTCAGAGTAATCTGTTCAATAATCTCATAAATCTTTGAAATGGAGGATGTTGAGTGTTAGCTTGCTCAAAATGTTCCTCTCTGGTTCTAGTTATCAGCTGTTTTTGACAAGATGTCTTCCAAGCCAAAATGCTGATTATTTTTTCCTTTATTTTTCCCTCACATGAATGTAGCAAACTCTATAATGCTTTAATAGTACAGTCTCAGAGGGAGTTCTTGGTACAAATGTGGGATCCTGCAAGCAGCAAAACTTTCCTGTATGATTGTGCCGTGTGCAGGTGTTTCAGGGAGTTTGTTCTAGGTATAATGTTTGAAAAGCAGGGTAAAAAAATTGCATGGCTATTGCATACCAAGCTCATACTGACATAGGCTACAACAACATTACTTACAACAGAAGCAGAATTGATCCACACCGACATTACGAGTGGTTTGGAGAATCATCCATTCATATCTTGTTCATGTCAGGCAGAGGACCTGAATTTAACCCTTTGTTTTTCACTTTCCAGTTGAATGCCCTTAGTGCTGGTCCATTTTTGTGTTGATGTCAGTCTCCCTCTTTGTCTGTCACTGTTCTACATTTTTTCTGCCTCAGTTAATTTTTGGTGAAAAAAATCTCTGTAATCTTAATGTTTGTCCTGAGGCAGGAAGGGAAAAAAGTAACTTCTAGGTTTTGGGAGCAGGAAGACAATTTCTTGCCCTTTGTTGTTTTTATGATAAAGCATAGAGGGAGAAGATGACAACATGAGGAAAATTGTTATATCAATTTAAATAATTGCTCAACTAAAAATATTAATTGGCCAGATTTATACACAGCTTTAAACTTTTGAAGCCATTTTAAATGAACAGCTGGAAACATAATAATATAATTATATTTAAAGACTAGATGGATTTGAGGGATCAGGAAATAGAAGAGACTGTGAGTCACTATACATTATAAATTGCAGTATAAGTGTGGTTTTAATTTCACTCACAGCCTTACATCTGCCCTATTTTAAGGTGCTTTCACTTGGTGATAGTGGATCATACTGAAATTCTCAAAAGTCATGACTGAAAAGTGATTCAGTCCTTTTACTGACTAATTGGATTAGTTCATGTATTCAGCAACCTGATCCTGTAGTCTGGGAGTCCAGAGTAATAAGGCCATACTATTTTTGCTCAGTCAAATATATGATCAAGGTTCCGCTCATGGCAGTAGGAATCAAAACAGATCCAAAATTCATATTATTTCTTTTTTCTGTATGAGTGTGGAAGACTGATCTTATTTTTTGTATATGGGGAGAGACAAAGATTAAAAAATTCCTAAAAAGAGCTAAAATGTTTGAGCATCTGTTGAACCTACAGAATATTTTTTCCAGACTTCAAGGTGCATGTTCTTACATGAACCTACTGTTCTTTAAGTATTGCACCTGCTCTTAAGTGCTTTGTCAGATTCAGTGTGGAAACCTTAGAAAAATTATTAGACCTTTTCAAATAAGTATAAAAATGTAAATGGGATTGTTAGCTAAGCTTAAAAAGGAAATATTTGGTCTGCGCTTGTGTAGCTGAAGAGGACAAACATGATGCTTGCTCCTTTCCTTTGTTTGGATTTGATCATGGATATTATTCTTTGGTCAAACCTTTACGTAAAGTTGAAACTTTCAGTTTTTCTAAACCCTTTTTTTCACATAGGAAAAGGCTTTTTGGCTTGACTTCATAGAACTCAGTAGTGTACTTCTGCTAGAAAAGCAAGTGTCAGTGAGCTGCAAATATTGCACTTTTAGCAGGCGCAGCACTTAATGTTTCTTTGAGATTCTGCCTTCTATTTTGATATGACACAAAGATGTTATTCAATGTCTCCACCTGTGGGGGCCCTTCAAATTCACTTGCTATTAATATACCTGAAGACCCAGTTTGTGATACTTGCACTATCCTGTGTGACCTCAAGGTGCAGCTCCAGAAAATGTGAACGTCCTTTAGGTCCTGTAGCACATCTGGCAGCCTTTGGGGATTCCTCAGATACTTCAGTGTCTAAAATGGCAATTGGTACATGTATTTAGTAACCTGAATAATTTCCTGAATTTCACGAGAGAAGAGCATCTCTGTAAACAGCCAAACAATTTTGAGGAACTCTGACATTTTTGTAGGCTGTTAAGTAGTGTTGCAATTAGTTGGCATTTGTAGTGCAAAGCATGGATCCTATTAAGTCATTACTTAGACATTCTGAATAAAAACATACTTTCAAGGATACTATATGCCTGTTCCAACATGATGAAGAGCCTCCAGTATTACTACACATCTGCTTTTCCTGTTAGTTTTGTTGTTCTGGAGATGCAAAAAATGCTTCACTTCACTTTAGGATTTTTATTTTCCTTTCTGTGTGGAACTGTTTCTGGCTTCCTTTTGAACCCATCAGTATGGTGGTTCAGTCAGTGTTGAGACTCCTAGCATTACTTTCCATTTTCTGGTATGCAGAATTGGAATTTCTTCTGCCTGTGTTTGTGTCTTTATCTTGCACTCCAGGAATTTGAAGTGTTCAGTTTTTGCAGTATTTTATTGTTATGTGACATCTTGAAGTGTATATGTTGCAGCCTTTAAACTTTCCAAGCTAAATATCAACTGCCTTAAAATTCAGATGTATTAGAAAAAAAGATCATTTGGTATGTTTCCTCTCTTCATATAGGTGATATATTTCAATAACATAGATCTAACTGGTCTAACTGTGAAGCTCCTCTCCTCCTCTCCTCTCCCTCTCCTCTCCCTCTCCCTCTCCCTCTCCCTCTCCCTCTCCCTCTCCCTCTCCCTCTCCCTCTCCCTCTCCCTCTCCCTCTCCCTCTCCCTTTCCTTTTCCCTTTTTTTTCCTTCTTGTTCTTTTCTCATAGCAC
Source organism: Nesoenas mayeri (assembly GCF_963082525.1). Taxonomy (NCBI): domain Eukaryota; kingdom Metazoa; phylum Chordata; class Aves; order Columbiformes; family Columbidae; genus Nesoenas; species Nesoenas mayeri. Next base: position 33,689,707 of record NC_137540.1, read on the forward strand.
TTTAAAAAATTCACCAAAACAAGTGTTGCTACTACTGAGTTATTAAAAACACTGTGAAAGTAATTGTGCTAATTATTTACTTTTGCCACGTCTGTGGTTCTGTAGCAAGAAATTTGTGCCATCTAACTATCTTTGGTTTTGATTTATTTATTTTTTTTTTCCCATTAAGACAAATTCTGGTTTTCTTCTGTAGCTCCTTCCTTTTCCTTCCTTCACCTTTGCCAATCTGTTGTGACAGGACAAGGAGGAATGGATTTAAATGGTTTTAATGTAAAAGAGGGTAGAGTTAGGTTGGACATAAGGAAGAAATTGTTTACAATGAGGGTGGTGAAACACTGGCACAGGTTGCCCAGAGGGATAATAAATGCCTCATCCCTGGAGCACTCAAGGTCAGGTTGGATGGGGCTCTGAGCAACATGATCTAGTTGCAGATGGCCCTGCTCATTGCAGGGAGGTTGGACTAGATGACCTTTGAAGGTCCTTCCAACCCAAACTATTCTATGGTTTGGGAACTGTGGTGCATAACACTGTCATGTGTACAAACTAGGAACTTACAGGAGTCCAGGAATGGAACTAGGCTGAAGGCATCTGTGTTAGCCACAGTGGTGAGAATTAGATGTGTAACAATGACATTAGCAACAGTCAGCACCTAATGGGAAAGACACTAAGTCAGCCTAAATGATAGAAAGCTGCTATTTAGAAGCTTCTGACTGAAACAGTAAAACTGAACCTGTCCTTCCTCTTGAGTAAATGACCACAGGTCTGAGGCAAACAAAGTGGGAATAATGGCCAGAAGCTACTTTTTCAACTATAGTGGCTATAAATGCTATAGTATGGTGCTCTGGATGCTGTGCAGGTCTTCCACCTTTTGGCTGGAATATCCCAAAGGAGTAGAAAGAAGTGAGAGAATCTGATTGCTCAGAGGGTGGTAGAAAAAAGCTGACTTTTTGCCTTATATTGATGGAACACTGTTCTGAGGACAGGGCGAGAAGGATGTTTTTTTTACATGTGAAAAGAGAAGTGGTTACGTGATCAGATCTCCTTTTCTGCAGGAGGTACTACCCTCAAGGTTTCGCATTAGACTGAAGTTCTTCATCTTATCTTGTACTAGTAGACCTGTATTTTTGAATCTAATATTGTAACAGAAAATATGTCTTTCGGCCTCCCTTAGGAGGGATTGCAGTGTGTTTTTGAATGAGTTTTTACTGTGGAGTTACAGTTTGTACTCTGTATTGTATATTTTAGGTGGTAAAATTTAACACTGTTTGTATTTTAAGTTACACTGTCCATGAGCAACATGGTATTTGCTCTTCCCATGAGTCTGATTGCTTCATTGTTTCTAGATTAAATTCAAAGTAGGGAGTTTAATCTGTAGAGTTCTGTGTGTGTTTCGTTCTGGCTGTGTGGACAGAGATTTCTTCTTGTTTAGCTGTTATGACAGCGATGTTCATGGACACTTAAGCTAACAGGCACTAGATTTAAAGATTAGGATGCTGTTGATAGGATGTTTTCTATGAAGGATGCTCAGCCTTGTATGTGATTTTCATGATTGTCAGACAATCTATTTCATCCAAAGCATTTGCTGAAGGAGCTGGTTGGAAAATGAGAAGATGAATTATTTTTAGGAATTATATTTTCCTTCTAGTCATCAGATAAAATAAGATTAGCTTGTTTATTTCTATATAATCTGAATACAGTGAATGTTTAATTAATATCATGTTCTATTTCTATGAAGGGGCAAGTAGTAGATGGCAATAAAGCACTCAGGTTTTTTTGTCCAATTTTTTTTTTTTTTTTTTTTTTTTCTGAATTACTGAGCACAAAGAATCAAAGTTCCATTTAGGGTGAAGTGCATAAGGAAAATAGGTTCCTATCACCCTTTACAGGTGCATTATATATCCTATATACTATGCTGATTTTTCATTTCCTGTGTAGCAACAGGAAACACAATTTCAGGGGAAAAAAAAGCTTAGAAACAAATAAAACAGTCTTGTTAAGATCTGAATTATTGATACATGGCATGAAAAGTGAAAAATTTAAACCTGGAAGTCAGAATAATAGCATGAATAACTGTAGTGATATGCTATTGTATAGCAAATGAGTGCATCAAGAGAAAAATCAACAGAACAGTCTTGTTCTGGTGTGTCCGTACCTTTTTACAGGCAATGAAATAACAGTGATCACCAAATCTTATGAAGCCCTCAGGAACAGGTTTACTAGATTTTGCTTCAAAATCTCTATTCAGTTGATGTAACTCACTCTGACAGCTGCTATAGGGCTGAATCCTGAAAGGTCCAGGGTACTTAGCATGCCAACAACAGTTACCTGGAGCTGCAAAAGCTCAGGAGGGCTGTGATTCACAGGATTTGTGCCAGCCTTCTCCATACATTTGACTACTGTTCATCCCATTTTAGCTCACCCATGTAATTATGAAAAACAAAATAGATGGTGAGCATTTGGAGTTTTAAATTAAGAATAAACATTACAGAGAGTTCACACATGGCTGAATTAAATGGTGAGTTTTCCATTACTAAATTACTATGACTGATGACAGGTAGAGGCTGTAATTCTAATACTGTCATGATACTGATTGGGTACCAGTGCACAGTGCCGTTCTTTTTTGTGTGTCTGGATATTCTTCCCGCCCAGAAGGGTATTTTTGAAGGGACAGTCTGTTCTCTGTTACCTCCCCAAATGTCACCCAGACCAGAGGTGCTCCACGGGGCTCCTGGGCCTGTTGTTCACAGGTAGTCATAGTTGAGCAGAACACAAAGTCCTTATCAAAATCAAGCCACTTGCTTAGGTAGCGATACTAACAACTCTTAGTGATTAATTTGGAACATACCGACTGACTGACCTAAACAGATTTAGTTAAAAAAATCTAGGAATTCTGGCAATTTTCAAGATGGAATTTCCTTTGAATCACTGATTGTTCTTCAGTGCAAATATTCTTCTGGAGATTATTTGAAAACATGACTTAAACAAGAGAAATCTTGTTGAACAGAACAGGCTAGAGTGAAGGTCTGCATGTTCACCTCTCTCTGTCTTTAAAATGATTCGTTCTTAGTTTCATTATCTTTGGATCCTTAGCTATACATCTCCCCTCATAATGAATGTCATGGAAGTTTCTTTTTTGAGAAATGGTTAATTTTAATCACATCTAGTTGTAATCCATTGTAAGCTGTAATTATATTTTAAAAAGAAATAATTTCAATTAAGTAATCAGGATTGTGGTTGTTTTCTGATAAAGTAGCAGTTACCAGTTACTGATTCCTCTAAAAATGTAACCCCTTGATGGCATTTAGTTAAATATTTTAAATTCTTTTCACAAGCTCTTTGACAACAAGTGAAAAAAAACCAAATGTCTCCCTTCAGAAAAGATACATGTGTACCATCTTGTAATTATAATTTACCACTTTTTAAGATTAAGGCAACGTATAGATCACAGAATGGTTATTTTTTCACTCTTTAATTTCTAATTTTATGTTCTGAAACTTGGAAGACTATGCTTATTTAGCAGAAGCTTAATTTAATGTCTGTTGGTTTGTAACTGAAAGGCTGAAAACTGGATTGTAACATTGGAGAAGAGAGCTCTTCCTCTCCCCAGCATGACCTTAGTCTCACTTCTAGGAGACAAAGGTTGCGAGTGGTTAGGTCTTAAAGTAGGGACATGTGTCAGGTTAAAAAAAATAATAAATGTGCGTGTATAGTGTGAAGGGATTGAGGAGACTTATTATAATTCTTAATGTTGTATGTTTAGAGTTCTCCAAAACAGAAGTTATTTTTTAAAGTGTAAGAATAAGACAAACAGTGAAATTTGAAAATATTTTTGAAGTAATTTTTTTCAATTGCATATAAAAGAATATGTATTATAAAGGAATAACTGGCTGGATGTGGTATAAAGTTTTCATGAGTAATCACTTAGGATTATCCAATTTCACCTTTAAATAAACTTTCAAACTACTGATTTGCAATTTGCAAGGAGTCTTCTCTGACTGCTGGAAATACCTTAAAATGTGCTATCATCTAGTGGGCTTATATCCTTAGTTACTTCAGCTGTACCACCAATACAAGTTTTGATCCATACCAGTTAGCCGCAGTCAGTGTCCAGGCATGGTTTAGGGAAGGGTCCCTAGAAGAATAAACAGGTCAGGTCCCGTTTGTAGCAGGCAATCTGGAGTTGGTCAGCTTGTTTGTAAGGGAGGGGTGGTTAGCTGTTTGGGTGCCCCTTGCCCAGCCAACAGCAGTGGGGATGGAGAATGTGTAGGGGCTCATTTGTTTGCTGTATCAGTATTATATTTACTATTTTGGGACAGCAGGCATTCGCCTGGCATATTGTAGGTGACTTCAAATCCCCTTTCCTGCTCCTGAGATTTTGTTTATCCCCCTTCCAAAATAGATGATCTGTCAGAAATACGTTGTAGGCAGGAGTGAATGGGGGCATGTGTCAGGAATGCATCGCTTTGGAACTCTTCTTTGCATAGCAGAATGAGAAAGGCAAACCTCATCAGCATGATGATTTCACACCAACATTCCTGCCATCCACTTCAGGAATTATTAATACAGAGCGGTATCAGAAGTGTCTCTTTTACCATTCTCCTTGTGTGACTTGGCCTTTGGTCTGGAATATTTGATAATAGAGACCAGCTACTCCTACATGATTGTTTTCAGTAATCAAAAGGATGATTCTTCTTGTGCAAAAGAAGATACTTACAAAACACAAAGCAAATTTAAATGCCTTATATTTACATATAGCTTAACAGAAATAAATCTCCAGAGAAAGACATAACATTGCTTTCCCAGTAACATACTAAAATCTTGTTTCTGGTTGCAATGTTCTGTGGTTTCATGTTGCATTAATTCTCAGTTTTGCTGATTTATAAATAAATTCACTAAAATAAAGAGGAAAAAAGAGTTGCTTTGCTATCAAGAAAGGGCCATACACTTTTGTGACAAAGAATTCTGAATGTGATGTATCCTTCAGGGAAACTGGGTGAAGTTTTTCTGTTGCTTTTCTGGAATTCTTGTTAACTTCTGCAATGCATTACAGTGGCATTACAAACCCCAGAGCCTGTTTAAGATGCTCATGCTGCCAAGTTCAATCCGTGTGTAAGTTATAGACACGATACTTTTTTCTGGGAGGAAAATACATTGCTATTTTAAGAGCACTCCTCTGTTGTGTGCTTTGCAGTGCTTTACCTCATGTAGCATTAACAGGAGTAAAATGTTTGATATAAGAAATTAATTGCTTTACTGGCTCTAATTTAGTCCCAAATGTGAACAGCACTGTTTGCATTAGTCTGGAGTTCTGTTTTAACTGTCAGTGGTCTATAACTCTAGTCTGGAATTTGATATTTCCCCTCAAGAAGAAACATAAATTGGACAGAATAGTGGCTTTTTCATACCAAGCTGCAGTTTGAGGGCTTTCTAGTATCAGCCAGTCCTTCATTTACAATGATATTTGGTAGGTTTCAAGGCCTTGCAATTCTCTGAAGACAGACACTTTTTTATTAAATTATGGGCTAGTGTTCCACTAGACTTGAAAAATGAGCTGATTTTTGAAGTGGACTTTTCTTCAAGTGATTCGATGCGATGTTGAGGGTTTTTTTGGGGTTAGGTGTTGTGTGGCTTGTGTTTGGTTTCTTTTTTTTCTCTTTTTGGTGCATGTGTGTGTGTGTATGTATTTTTGTCTTGTGTGTGTGTGTGTATTTTTTCCTTTAAAATTATTTACTGAAAGACTTAGTTCACCTTATGCTCAAGTTGAACAAAGTATATATGCTCTGGAATAAAATGTGTGGTCTAAATTTTAATCCTTAGGGAAGAACCAATGGAATGGGAAATGCTTCTGCCAGTCAATTTGCAGCATAGAATGAAACAGTCAATTACAAATGTGAAGATCCTGATTTTGAATGGACAGCATTATCAATCAGATATCATATGTATAGTTATCTCGGAAATTACATCATTACAACTTATGCCATAAGTACATAAGACTTGCAGACTGATTGTGAATCATTGCTTTTTCTGAAATCCTAGTATTCATTTCAGATTATTTCAGTTTTCTCGTGGGTATCATACACTAGCAACAGAGGCAGTGTTGAAGATGATGAGAAGCAGTTAAGAGCGCTTGGGATATTACATTTAGATTAGTCTGCATCTGTCAGTAGTTTTGAAGAATTTGAACTACACTGCCTTTTTATCAATTGCTTTTTGCATCAGACTACTATAGTATACAGGATTGGTAATTTGAGACTTCTTAGTTTAGTGTTCCAAAAGCCTGAAAGTATTTCTGCATTTATAAGCAGATATTAAGAGTGATTGCTATACACTGAGTAACTGTGCTAATTGTTTCATGGTAGAAGCCTTCAGCAACTGTAAATGGGAACTAGTTTGTACTGCACAGCATTGTCTGTGTTTACTTGCTGGACATTCGTGTCTGGATGTCCCTGGAGGTATTGCAGGTTGATGTTACTAGACATTGCACAGCAGTATAAGTGCCAATCCTTGGCCAAAAAAAGCTCAAAACTGAAGTATACAAGGGAGACAGAAGAACTTTCTTCACTCTTTTCACATGTAGTGCAAAAGAGAGGTGAAGGGAGATTAAATTATTTACTCAAGGTCATAAAGAATGTCTGCAGCAGAGCTGGAAATGAATCTAGATATCCTAAGGGCTGGTGAGAAAGCAATAATTCTGTTTGACAGAAAAATTCATTGTTTTGACGTTAGTTTTCTTTCTAATATATGAGGGAAAACAATCCATCAGAAATTTCTTATGGGTAAGGAAAAAACATGGAGAAAGTTGAAGAGGAGGAGAAAGAAGTAGGCAGGAGGAAGGAAGAGAGGTTGAAGGGAGAGAGATAGGTATGTTAGAGAATTTGTATGAAAGGGGGGAAAATCAAAGTCACTTTCTCCTCTGCATGATTCAGGTACTTGAACTGAAGTATAATTTTAAATAAGTGCCAATTAAAGAACACTTGCCCTTTTTCCCTGTCCTTTTTCTTTATGTTTGTGACCCAAAACTCTATATTGGACCTTAGAAATTCTCTTTTGGGAGGAGAAGGAAGAAGGAAATGGGAGAAGAATCGATTGCAACAAAAAGTTTCAGTTGACAGAAAATTAATGTCTTACCAGCTTTTTTCTGTCCAACTCCATTCTTAAATCCCACTCCAGAGTCTTAGGTTGTCTTATTTCTGTTAATTACTACATTACACTACTTTCAGTCAAGAATCATTCTATTCTAGAAGGTGCACAGGTGCTGAATAACAGATTAACTCTTGTATGTCCTCTCTTTTGGAGAAGAGTCACACTAAGACACATACAAAATCAAACAACCTGTTTTTTTTTCTGGCATGTATGTTTTAGAATCGATGTAAATTTCAATTATTTTTTTTTTAATAATATTTCTAAATTCAATTTAATACTAAGTTTCTGAGTGGTGACATAAAAAGGGCTTTGCATTGATTACTGGTAACCACCACAAACTCTCATTTGTAATTAAGACAAAAGTAAAATTAAGAATGTTGCAGAAACCTCTTAAATATAGACCTTTCCTGGCTATGGAATACGTGTCTTCTAAGGCATGAGTTACAGTATACCATCTATAATGTATTATCTGTAAAGTGCTTAATCCTTTACTTCCTAGCTGAAATGTAAAACTTTATTTTGCAGTTGTAAAATTTCAGATGGATTTTGTCACCTTTATTCCATTATTATCAGCAGATATCTCTAGCAGCAAAGAACAAGTGAATTAAATGTATTTTATATCATTAAAAAAATGTGATTTTTAGGGGGTTGCACAGAGTCTTGTTTTTTACTAGAGAAAGCTTCTTCTCATTCACGAATCGACCTCTTTTGATACTGTTGTGCACAGTAAGAGGACGTTCTGCTGAAGCCTTCCTGCCAAGGTTTTGCGTGATCTAGTTATCTTGGGCCCTCATGGCTGCTCATTGTTTTGACTGAAAACACAGCATTGAGACCTTTAGTTTCAGGCAACTATTAAGGAAAGCAACACTGAATGAAAAGGGCAGGTATGAGATCATGCTCACCTCTGGTCTGGAGGTATTATTTCTGGTTATGATAGTATTAATAGCTGTAAATATAAAATACTTTGAATGGAGATGGTAGATGATCTCCACCAGGGTGGTGAAATACCTTCTAACAAACAATAAGTGTCTGAATATGGAGATAACTGGCTCAAAAAAATAATCATAATTTAATAATCTAACAACCTCCTAAATTTCAGAATGATAAGACCGGTTGCTTTGCATATAAATGAATCATCGAATGGTTTGGTTTGAAAGGGAGCTTGAAAGATTACCTAGTCCAAGCCCCATGAAAAAATGAAATGAAATGAAATGAAATGAAATGAAATGAAATGAAATGAAATGAAAAAAGACCTTTAGCTTTAGAAGCTCAGAACTGTATTCTTGTTCTGACCAATATTACTTTTGTTTTGAATGAGTTCTGTTTCAATCACATGTTGTTTATGTGTAACTGGATTGTGAGTCATTTTAATAATGACTCACATTTTAATGATAGAGTTACTGTGCGTTTTATGATGAATGAGAATAGTACTTTATCATTCTTGTTGACATCAATAACTTTTGTGTTTTCCTGGTTGTACTGGTGGATGTACATCAGTGATGAATATGAGGTTGTCAGTCTTAATGGAGATGTTGCAAGTAACCAGATGGGTAGTTCTGATTCCATTTCTCATTGTCTAGGAAGAACTCTGATTATTTTTGGTATTTTCATACACCTCTGCTTGAGTTAGCAATAGTCTTTGATGGACCCAGTGGAAAGCCAGGCAGAGTAAATTTTATGATACTAACCTTGATTACTGAATGTAAAGGAGAAACTTACAGACCTTAGCTGGTTCCTGTGTCAGCAGCTTTTCAGTAGTAGAAGAAAATTTACATTCTCGGGTTACTTCAGTTGACAGATTATGCTTGCTCCAAAAGAGAGTGGGAAGATTACTTCACTAAATGGCACCCTGATTCTTCTTACTCTTTGTTTCTATTTTGGATTACTAGTACTTATTACAGAAAGTTTGATTAAGTTACGTACATCAAGTCTTGGGGGAAACCGAATATTATTTGCTCAGTAGCATGTAAGTTTTTATCAAACTGAGATGGCCTTAAATGACTGGAAACTTAAACATTTAGCAACTGTTAAATGGTTAGCAGAAGCAATGCTAAAATGTATCTTGATCAATGAGGAACTGTTGTGAATCCAGTGTTATGCAATTATATGCATATTGAAAATGGTGTTGCAGAACGAGGCTTATGGTTTGTGGATGGGAGCTACTATTCCTTTTGTCTTTGACTAATTGACCAAACTATTATTTCCTTCTTGTTTCTATGTCCCTGAAGGTCAGAAATCAACTAACTTATCTGAGACATCTGGCAGAAGAAATTACATAGCAAGGCACCAATTTCAATTATACTAGTAAAATTAATGATTACTTAAAAATAAAATAAAAAAATAAAAATAAATAAATAAAAAAAAATAAAATCCTAAAAATAAAAATAGTTACATAATTAATAAATAGAACTGGATTTATGACTATGGATTTCAAATATTTTTATAGCTTAAATTTATTTGTAAATGGAGACGATTAATCTTATCCAATTGTACCAGTTGTCCTCCTTCCAGTAGCTGAACAAAATTCTCAAAAACCAGAAATTCTGTTTCTGTTGCCATTGCAGAGACATAATTGTTCAAAGGCACTGATTTTTCAGCATCTGTTGTCATTTTTCTGTAGTATTCAGACCAAATCTCCAGTGGTCTGATCAGTTTAAGACTGTTAGGAGTTCTACTGTAGTCTCTCTAATTGCAGGGGGGAGGGGGAAAGGCAATATTTTGTCTTAAATATTTGCTTTCGGTGTGGACTATAACACCTATAGTTAAGCTTATAGCATACTTCTTACTAAAACCAAAGTTTTGCATCCTCTGTATATGAAGTACAGCTTGAAAACTGGTTTGACAGTGTAGTGGTTATGAGACATTTCTTTAACAAAAGTGGGACTCATTTGATCAGCAGTACTTTGAGATATTACTTCTAGAGAATGACTGGTTGTGTAAAGAGGAGTGTAATGAGTCAGGGTTTGTATGAGATTTGTGTTTCCTGGATGATCCTGATGTGATACAATATCTAATAGACTAGATTAAAATAAAATTTAATTCATTCAGGTGAGATAGTGATGTGAAGGGTAGTAGGTTCCTGTGTGTAGAGAGACAAAGGAAAGAAATACTTTGTAATCTATAAAGAAATGATAGGCTAAGATGAGAGAATACAAATTCAAGCTGTCTTCTGCTAATTCGAGTGCCATTTTTAGACTCAACAAACCCAATGTTAAACCTCCACCAATAATAATTCTGTTTTAGGGAAATTAATTTTTACTTCCTCCTCTTTAAAAAGAAGCTACTTTAAAAGTTTCACAAGGATCACTAAAGACAGAGCAGGCTGTAAAACAGAATAGAGAGATGAAAAAAAACCAACAACCAATCCCATCCTCTTAGTATTACTCTTTGTAATTGGGCTTGAATTACATGTGTCAATTCTGTGTTCCTGGGTATCACATCAGCAATAGGTGCTTTAATTGTTAAGCTTTTCCCTCTTAAAGCTATGAATATATTCCACATAATCTTGACCCAATGGTCAGAATTCACCCTGTGATGGTGATATGTGAAAGAGGAGCAGAAGGTGCACCTGTTAAATTACTTTAATCAGCTACCTAAATCGACGGTCATTGATTTCCTCTAGATTTAAATAGATCAGTTACCCATATGTTCCAGAATATTTGGACAGATTTTCCTTGAGAGAGCCTCATTTATTCTGTTTTTCTGCTGGTTTATTTTCAGATGCCAGCAGGTATTTTGTAATAGCAAGTACACATCTCCATAGCTTTTTTCTCTTTGCATTTGGTCTGTCTAGAAAATTGAGTGACTGAACATCTCACACAGGAATTTCTCTCCAGAATATATTTTGCTTTAAGGTCATACATTTATATCTCTAAGATCATGTACTGAAGTCTTGGCATTGAAGAAGCTAGTGGTTTGCCAAGAAGACGATCAGTAGAAATGTTGCGGTGCTGCCACATGCATACTAATAGAATGTCAGACAATGAAGCAATGGATACTTCTATTTTAAATCTGAGTATAATGTTGCTGCATTGGTGTTCGTTTTCTCAATGCATATGTCCCTGGAGTTTCTATCTGTAAGTATGCTGCCCTAAGGTCTTGTTGTGAGGTAGCGTTTGATGCTATATCCTTACTGTCATTGTAATATTTCACTTTGGATTAAAGGGTGATACAGTCTTTACATTTTGGAAAATTGTGTTGAGGACACTAGTCAAGACTAGTCATTGCTCTCCTTTTCCTTTTCTCAGTTTTGTAGTTTTTGTAGACTCATTGCAAATTTCTGCTCATGTAGATAAAAATCTTGACAGGGAGTTTAACATTTCTTATGCTATTTAACAGGGTTGATGCCCTTAGCTGCTTTCTGCTTTCACACTGCTTTCATCTGACCTAATGGCCTCTTTTTGTCATTAGCTTGCTCAAAACTCAAAAGTGATCTACATTTTGCTGTGGTTTGGTAAAAGCTGGCATACTCTGCCAACTCACAACTTGTGAGCTGGGATGTAAAGAGCTTTGATGGGTTCCTTTGTGAGACTGTCATGCACTAGGCTATCATTCACAATGATTTCAGTTTCTGTAGGTCCTTTAAGTAGGTAATACGTTTGGTTTTTTTTTTTTGAGTATAGGCAATATACCAGAAAGCACCAAATTCACGGCAAGCCCTGTCTTCCCAAAGGACCATGAAAAAAGATTGCTTTTCTCCTCTGACTGACCTGCCAGTATTTGGATTGAGCATTTAGTACCTTATGTGAACTTATTACAAGGGATCAGATCACGGGTAGATAGGCTTTCCTGAAATACTTGCTCTTCTCGATCTTAATTCTATTCCCAGTACACATACGATTTTTTTTTTTTCCACTGAAGCCACTCAGCTAAACCACTCAACAATGCTTCCATTTTTATTAAAATAGACTGAAATGTGCCATGCATAGAAGATGATTCTCCACTGAAGATTATATCGTTTATTATAGTAATGGTGGTTCACTACTGTCATTACATTAGTTAAATAGAACTGATTTTCCAATGACATATTCCAGGCCTTTTAACATGAAGGGAAGTCTCTCTGATGTGGGTGCCCCACTTAATCTGCTAGTGTGACATCATGATGCAGGCTAGTCTTTTCCTGTATTGCAAAGCAGAGATGCTACTTCCTTGTGCTTGATATTATATTAGTACCAAATAGTACAAGTTCTGCACAGTTTCAGGTAATTACAAATGCCATTTGCCAATGTGTTTAACCATTCAAGGGACAAAGAATTGTAGGACTATGCAACCTTTGGTGCTGAAACTGGGAGTGGTTGAGGTTATGCCATGTTAAAGGGAGACAGGAAAGTAGTGTATGTAGGACTTTGAGTTGAAGAACACCTCTGAGAACAGCAGCTTGTCAGCAATGACACAGCATTATTTCTAGCTATAGTACCAAAAGAGAAAAGGGACACCTTCAATGGATAAGCTGTTTGGCATAAGAAAACAGCAAGGGCTGTGCAATGAAGTCCTTTTACTGAATAAATCACACTTTTCCAGTTACTATTTTGCAGCTGCTTTTTCCTGACTTTGCCTTTACCTTTCACAGAAATTATTTCTTCTCTTTCTTTTTCTTTTTCTTTTTTTTTTTCCTTTCTTTCTTGTTTCATCTGCCTCCTGCTTTCCACTTGCAATTAAAAGTTTTGCCTTTTCTGGCTTCTTCTTTATTTATAGAAAGTTATATTAGCTCACTCACTCTTGTCATAGACATCCTCACACTGTGGAATGAGATAAGTATAACGTACATCTAATGGTACTGAAAAAAACAGAACACATAGAATTTTGTACAGTCAGCTGTGAGAACATTAGGGCACAAACCTTCTTTGATCTACGCTATACTGTATTGATTTAACTTTTAGTCCACTAATTAGTATAATGACTGTTTGGCCTTTATTACAGCCTTTGAAAGCAATTCGAATATTTTGGCTGGTTTTTTTTTTTACTTGTAGTGAAGGCTTTATTTCTTGCAGAGTATTCCAGAATAACTGTGTTCACATGAGAGTCGTGCTGTAGTAATCAAAAGAGTGTTATTAATTCGGGTACAATTTGTGCTGGTAATAGCTCTATAAATACACGTTCTTAGAGTTGTTTTTTTTTTAAAGGTACCCGTTATTTTAAGGTACTGGCAAGGGGATTTTTTTTTTTCCAAATACCTCTCTATGAAATGCTACTGAGGGCTTAAACATAAAAGCCCACCTTGTAAAAGGTGTTGCTGATACTGTGCAGTAACTGCAGCTTGGCATCCATTAATGATAATGTGCAGGTTAAAAGACTTTCTTTTTGCAGTGATTGAAACTCTGAGCTTGCCTATGCAGACATACCCCATGAAAATTAGTATGGCTTAGCAAAAGTCATAAAGTTAATGTGTATTTTAAAACCTCCCAACAAGGGCATGCTCCGGTGAACTTAACCCCCTTCATTTCTATGTTAGAGCCTAAAGAGAATTTTAATGCACTTTGTCATTTAATGTTACAGCTTTAATTGCTTAGCTCCCATGGTGGGCATGAGACTCCTTCATGATTGGTGCAATTGTCTACTAGGAGATGCCAGTGGGTCAGAAACATGGTCCTGCCCTGGAAGAAGGATGACTTAGCTGAGAAGATTTTTGCAATCTTAAGTCATCTCTGCTGCTGTGATTTTGTATAAAACTAGTAGGAAGTTTTTTGAATCCAATCAAGAAGTTGTCTGTATGGACAGCTTAGAACTCAACACTTTCTGCAGTGCTACCATGGTAATAATAGAAAGTAATGAAAAAATAAAAAAGGCAAACTAAGAAGTTGAAAGTGAAAGAAAATTAACTATTCCACCATTCTTTGAATAAATCGTTCTTTAAATCATCATTTTAATGCAGTTTCACAGTCTGAGTTGGTATCCCCCAAAATGAATCTGAGACAGTAAGCTTTTTAATGGAGTATGTGTGATAAACACAGACCAAGTCACATTTTTACATAAAAGATAAATAAAGTTTGAGATATCCTTTGCCTAAGGTACTTATACATGCTTGCTCAAAATTTGACTTTCATGGTTGTCATTTGAATTTGTGAAGGAAAGCTGTGAGTAGTTACATAAAAAACCACATTTATCTCCCATATTTATGTGAAGCAGGTTAAACCTTTTGCCATCAACAGTGTAGCTTAGCCTTTTATGTTGTATCCCTGCTCCATATTGTTCTGAATATTTATTTTACACTGAGGGTTATTAATCTGTTTTGGCATTGTGTGGAATACAATATTATTTTTCTCTGAAAGCTTATGTAATTGGACTGACTTACAGCAAATAATTCTTTAATTTCAGGCTAAGTCTCTAACTGTCATATTTTACAGCACATTCTACCTTTTTTAAACTAGTAACAAAAGGAATATAAAATATTTTGTATTTTTAAGCACAAAAAATGCATACTTTCTTTGAAATCATAATCTATATAATGAACAATATATCTGCATTGTTTTAGTATATGCCAGAATTACCTAAGTAATTAAAAACAAATAAAAAGTAGTCCCTTTGCAAATATTTTTCACTTGTCTTTTAAATATACAAAACACGTATCTTATGCATTGCATACAGATTTAATAGTCATGAAAACAAACCTGATTTTTGTGTTAGGATAGCATAATTGTCCACAATTGTTCTTGGCACAGCTTTCTACTTAAATGCCTTCCAAGACAATATAAGGTGGTGACTTCAAGCCTCAGGATACTGTATTAAGCAGAAAAGGAGGGGAAGTTGTGCCTTATTTCTGACTTCAGCAGCCTTTGGTTTTCTTCCTTCATTTTTTTTTCCCCCTTCTTCTTTTTCATGTCAACTTTTAAGGGACTATATGATTTATATTTACATTTGCAATCAGTTGACTATAATTTTTGGTCTTTAATTCTTGTAATTTTTTTAATATACTTTTTTTGTAATACATCTTTTTAATTATCTGCCAGCTACATGTAAAACTTGCATGCTGCTATAAAATATACTTCTATTTGATTTGCATTTTTATCACCGTTCAAATTAGAAGGGAACAGTTCCTGTATTCATGCCAGTTGTACTGGCTTCAGTTCAACAATATGGGCTAACAGTTGGTGCAAAAAAGTTCTGCTGAGGGAAGGGATCTGCATATAAATTGATCAAGACATATGGTTAGAGTGTCTTATAAAGGTTCAAAATTTCTCTACCATTCTGGCAGTCTGTCTCCATAGTAAGGGTTGATGAGGTATTTGACTAGCATTTATTTGACAGAAGATAGCAGCAAAATGTTCATTATATCCCCTGTTATTTATGGTTGTCTAAAAAAAAAATCATTCTCGCTGTTACATAAAATATCTTGGTAAAGCTAAAGACCATAAAAATGCAACTTTTTTCTGTATTCATTAAAAACAAATATATCTGTGGATGGAATTGCTCTGCCTGACGATGTAAACTCATAGCTGCATAGTCATCGCTTTCAGTGTGGAGAACCAGAATTTCAGTGGGATTTACTTGGGTATCTGGAAGGTGGTGAGTTGTGTGGGGACTTGAGCCCTGAAGGATTAGGGTGTGTTGGGCACAGAGCCCCATCCTGTAGCTCTTTGACCAGCACTTGCAAAGTGAGGCACAATGGTAGAATTGTTCCCAGGGTTTCTGGGGTAGAAATGTTTTCCAGCCCTGTGGAGAGTGAGGCTTCACTTTTTCCTGCACAGAGCCGTTCTGTACGTTACAGTGGTACCTTGAATTAATCAAGTGCTATTTGCACAATGGTGAGCGAGCTTGCATTATTGAACTTCTTGTGTTTGATCTGCTTCCTGTTTCAGTAAATAGCAAAATTTCCAATCATTCCGATGAGAATAAGATTAAGCTGTTACTGTATTTCATATGTTTGCATAATAAAATGGTGGCTCTTGCAAATATTTCCAGTGATAATTTCAGGTACTGAAACGTCAACTCTGTTCAGGACAACTCTGAAATAGGCTTTATCTGTTTTCTGTGTTTCATAGAGGATGAACCGAGGCACTTCTCATTTTCAGGGCAAGGAGCTTCACAGTATCTCCAAAAAGGGATGCTTGATGAAAAGGTGAAAGAACTGGGAGAAAAAAAAAATCCCAGTACTAGTTTATGCAATAGGTTCAGCTGGATGATGGACAACATTTCTAGCTTGCCTTAAGATAGAGAGCAGCAAAAAAAGTCTTTATCTGTTTGAGCCTTCTCTGATTTATGAAACATTAGAGAGTACCTGTGATACTGTAAGAAACTGGCAGTGTTTGGCTGAAATACAGAAGCCTTTCTGTTGATTTGTGGTCTTTTAGGGGAAGAAGCCTAATAAGCTTAGAAGACTTCTTGGAACAGATAGCATGTAGCCAGGTGGAAAGCAAGGCACAAAGACTGTGTTAATGGAGAGGATCTAGTTCACACATGGAACAGTTGTGGGATAAGAACCTTGGAAGAGCCAAGACTGGAGAAAACCTGCAAGCTGAAATTTTCAGGTCCGCTTCACTGACAAGCGAGCCAGAATATATGAGAGACTGAGTCCATACTGATGGCTTTGTATCAGAGGAAGTTGAAGCTCTTGGTCAGACACTGTAAATCTGTCATTTTAAATGCATCATCCTTGTTCTGGGGTTTACATCACTGTCAATGAGCTTTAGATCAAGACTTGTTCTCCAAAGGGAAATGTTTTTAAACAGTACTCCCTGTAATTCAGTATTTTGTCATACACAGGTGTTATATGGAATTTCTGTTTCTTTCTTGTAGTAAACACTAAATAAGTTTATACAATGGATTGAATATGTGATTAGAAGAGCTGATTTCAGCTTTTTGTCATGTGGGTCATGAATTCAAGTGAGAGAATACACACCTATGCTTTGATGGTGGCTTGCCACCTAGGATGAGCCATATGGTTAAATAAGTGTTACAGAACAAGCTAGGTGGTATGCCTCAGCTGAGATTTAGGCATGCCCTTCACCTCATTGCTTTGCATGCCATATGCTCCAAAATGCTGTGTTTTGTTGCATTACATGCTGGTCAGGTGTATTTATAGAAGCTATTTTGAAAGCCTGATGCTGGATGCATTAGAATGCTGTATGTGCAAAAACTGATTACTCTGGGCAAGCAGTATGAGATACTAGATACTGAACAAACTTATCGTAATATAGGCAGCATTTCCATCAAATACAGTAAGCGTGGCTTATAGAGAGAAATAATATTTTAATAATCCTCATTTGGAATAATCTAAGTGTGGTTTCATGTTCAAACTATGGAAAAATACCAAAAGAAGCAAACATCCAACTGTCCAACTGTCTTATCCAAAATTTGTAATAGCTACTGAATTTCAAGTAGGAAAGAAACACTAGAAAGCATATTCTTCCCTTCAGTATTAGGATAGAACAAAAAGTCTTGGCTGTTTAACTTGAACTTCGGATGTTGATAAAGCTGTTGTTTTTTAGCTGTGAAATTTGTGGTCTCCATCAATGAAAGAATAATACCTTTGTCATTCAAAACTTTATCATCCTAATATTTCTATGAGGAGGTAAAAATATTTTCAGTCTACAAATAAAACCAGTTTGATTTGTCAAAAGTAACACAGGATGTTAGTAGGGCTGAGGCACGGTAATTTTTTAAACTTCAGGAGCTCAGTTGTCTTTTATAGCTCTGAAGTCCCATTATTCAAGACTGTACTACTCTCTCTGCAATGCACAGCAACTGCTCCTGTGGCTTGTGCTACAAATTTTAAATAGCCACTTGTAAGTATAACAGATCAGTCGACAAGATCTACAGCATGATTTACTGTATTTTGCCAGTACCTGGTGTTCACTTCATTAAACAGACACTCAAATGATGACGCTTGGTTGAAAGTCATGAGTTTTTAAAAACAACAGGAGGGAAGAGAGGCAATATTTCTTTGGGAATTGATGCATTTAGGATTGTTTCAGTCAATTAGGATTTCAAACAAAACACCGAACCAGACACTAATGGTAGGAATGTGCAAGATGTCAACATGGGTAGACAGATTTTTTTGTGTGTGTGTGTAAGATATCATATATCAATGTGAAAAATATGTGCCTCTTAAGACCAGAGAGCTAAAGAAGACTTGAGGCTTAATACTTCTGTTCTTGGAGTAAACTCCTTTTTAGAATGTTGTCAGTGAAAGAACCCGAAATACTCAATTGACACTAAATTTACAGAGCCCAACATAACCAGTTCTAGTGATATTCCATCACATCAAATTTTGCTTTACTCCAAATGGAAATATGTTTTTTCATACCTGCTGAAAATGCATGGATGCCTCCACCTGAATGATTCCATTTGGATTAAGAATGTTTTTTTTTAAGAAAACTTCCTAATGAACCCTGATTCTTCTGCTTGATTCTCATCGTGGAGTGGTTTAGGAGCACAACGAACACATTCTTTTTGAATTAAACTCAACTGGAAGATGTGTTTCTGGAGTTCCACCAGTGCACTCAAACTGCTAGTGGGCATTTAGTCCATGGGGATGACTAAAGTAAAGTAAAATTAGCCCAAAGTAAACCCCCTGAAACCCATATATTCAATCTTCAATATGAACTCTCCATCCTACAGATGTGCTCCTAGGGCTTTAAGTTGATGCATCTCTCTGAACCTGCAGTTTTTTCTCATATTTGATACAAAGGAGAAGAGGATTTTCATTTCTGTGATGAAAACGTGCCTGGAAAAGATCAGTATTTTGGCCAGAAGCTCTTAATAAAGAGGGTCAGTTTCAGGTAGCTATTTGCAAGGGAAATTGCAAAGCTTTGTTTGCTTTACTAAAGCAAGTTTACTAAATATTTAATGAATAGTGTTGGTAAATATTTAAGTGTTTGTTTATCTCAGTTAAATTATAATAGAGTTTTAAAGTGTAAAAACAAATCCTTATGGTAATAAAGCTCATTTTCACACCCCACCTGCCTCTCCCCCGCCCTGAGTTATTGATCTTATATGCACAGCAGTTTCCTGACATTGAGATCTACTTTGATCAGCAAAAGGAAGAGGTTTGAAACTGTAAGGCCATAAAATGTCTTCTTTTTTTTTTTTTTTTTTTATGTGTGGGTGTGGGATTCCTTGGTCTCACCACAGAAACAGCCGTTAGGATGGCTGAATGGCATATCTTTATAAAGCCCAATCTAGTAATCCTCTAAGCCTCTGCAAAATTTTTATACAGTGAGAGAGCATATGTAATATAACAGGAGGTTGGCTGTAGAGAACTTAAAGGCCCAGAAACTGTAACCCTCAGATACTATCACAATGCTGAGTGGGAACATGTTTTCACACTGTTTCAAATGTTAGACAGGTTTCCTCTATAAATGATTTTGGTTTTAGTTTGATGTAGTCTATGTGCATGTCTATACAGAGCATGCAGGACAATGTAGATACTCAAATTAGCTTGGGTAATATAGGCAAGATGTAGAGGTTATACAGAGTAAAACTTGACATAAGCAAATTAGCCCTACTCCTGTGAGATCTGAACACAGGAGGAAAAAATCTGAAACTGTAATTTCTGTCACAGTGAAGCATATATTGTAATATTTTCTGCTTTGAAGGATGAATCATTGCTTTGATAATCAAGTAAGTAGCAATGATATGCCTTACAACATCTTTGTAAGTTTTGTTTAACCAGAATGTATTCTACCAGTGCCAAACTGAATTTTCCTAGATAGGAGCTAAAACGTTAGAAACTTTTAATGTGTTTTGAAATGCATCAAGTTAAAGGAGCTAACAAAGGAGAGGCAAGGAATATAAATTTTCTCCCTGTGCTCGTGAGTGCTCATTTTACTTTATCATTTTGAAACTCTCCATGTTGTTTTGTTTTTGAATAACTTCTTCTCTTAATTAAAAAAGTCATATAATCAGGACAATAAGCTGTTCACTAGGGTGCCCTAATTAAGGGGATTTTACTGCATTTCTGATTTGTATTACTAATAAACTTTATTGAATCTTATTTGAATACCTCACAAATAAATAACATTTCTGTTGTTTCTACAATCATTGAAAAATAGGACATGCAGATAGGAAGGTGTGTGATATATTAGACCATTTCTAAATACAAATAAAGCCTAGCAATTAGATTAACAGCTGATTATCCCAATTAATATAATAAATCCATAAGACATTATAGGAAATTAGACTCTGTCTGGAAGTGCAGCCTAAAAAGCTACCACGTGAGTATAAACCATGCTTTGCTGTGTGTCAGTGGTTTGGGTTGGACCAATGCTGGGTGGAAGCTGTTGCAGGTGGAAGAGACTCGTCATTTTTCCTATGAGAGGCAGAAGCTGTTAGACCCAAGACAGTGTAGGGAACTGAGGTCTCTTGTCTTGCTCATTGTTGCATTTAATCATTAGTTTGTGTGAGATATTTCTCTCTGCAGAGTCATGTTTATGCCAAAATTTTTAGTTAGATGATGTATTTTAAAATCAGGTTAAGGCATCTGGAAGGACTGAGACCTTAGGATAAGTGTGACAGGTCATGTCAGTACAGCTGTGTGCTACAGTGCTAGCTGCGCTGAAGTGACAAGGTATGGGCTGGACTGTGTTGGGTGAATGAAGTAGACTCCCAGTTGCATCATTTCAGAGAGAGATATGTAAGAAATAAATGTCTAGGACTAAAGATCTGGCTCTGAGAGTAATGTGTATGGCAGGTCACAAATGACCAGTTGGAAAATAACATTTTGTTCCTTTAAAAGTGTAGTATGAAGTCTTCTGAGAGTAACAGATCACTTACATATTTTCTGCTGTACTTTCTCTGCCTCAGGAAATCCTCTTTATTACTTATAGTGGTTTCCTTAAGGTTTATTCCATTTTTTTTTTTTTAGTATTTTTAAAAGTCAACCTGAGAGTCTTTTCTCCTGCTTGTCCCTACTCTTTTAATAGAGAAAGTCAGTGCTGAAACTATATTTCCTTTCGTAATAGGTGGTATAAGGTGTTCTCACGCAGTGTTAGAAAATCTGTTCGTGAGTGATTGTTGGCCCTTCTAGGTTAAGAAAAGAAAAACAAGTTTCATAAATTGAACCACATTCTGACAACATTTTAACAAAAAATAGTTGTATGTACCAAGATAATATTACCCATTTCCAAATCCTTTTACAAGTTTTCAAATGCACAGTTTAACACAATGACATTTTCTTAGGAATGAGAAGATGATTAGTTTAATGAAATGTAGAAAAGGGATGCTTCCAGCAATAGTGATGAAAAGGAAGAGGAGATGCGTGTTCCATTGTATATTATATTTCTGGTTTGAAAAGTTTGTGAAAATGCTCACGCTAAAAATGGAGAACCATATTTTTTAGTTGGGATAAATTATATTTGCTCTGTTAAATTCAGCGGAGTTATGCTGATTGCACAAACTAAGAGCCTTGCCCTGAAAGAGCTAATTTCTCCATGACCTGCAGCATGGCTCTGAAAAGCCGGCAATCTCTTCTTAGATTTGATTACCTCCTTCTGCATCTAGGAGGTAATACTTTGTTGGCCACTCACAAGTCTGTGTAACTGGAAGGCTGTAATTGTTGGGAAAGATGCAAACACAGTCAGAAAGCCAGATAGGCAGATTTGAAAGGTGAGCTCTTAGTTGTAAAGGAAATCAATGAAATAAATTGTATGTAATTAAATGGAAATAGCATAGTTTTTATTTGGACAGGCGTGGAGAGACAAAGAAAGGAGGCAGGTAAGAGGAGCTTCCTGAAGAATGTCCTGATTTTAAAGACAACAGATTTTTGGAGACAAGATGAAGTTATATTTCTGTTCTTTAACAGAGTTATCAGGTCACCAGATTCAGGGTTCAGAAAGCATTATATCTCCTTCAACTGGCAGTACTGGCGATTTAGACAAATACGCTAGGATCCTAACAGTTCTGGGAAGAGCTGTGTCAGATTTGTGTGTAATATGGGCATTTTTTTTTTCGTGAGCAGACTTGCATTGCATTTTCATTTTATTACAGGAATCTTGTTTTATTTGTAAAAGCATAATTGTTTTAATATGGTGCTTTCAGTGGAGTTTACCATGATTTTTTTCTCATCATGGTAATTGTCCTAGCAATGAAAAGGGTTTTCAAATGCTTACAGTACACAGCCAAGCAATATGTAATTGAATGCAACTGTCATTGAAACAGATTGTTTTTCTGACCTGTTGTTTCTATCTGAACATGATGTTTATTTACCACGTTCATTATTGCAGCCTTAGCATAGAGAGAAGCTCTGTCGTATCATCATGTACTTTCCTAACAGATGGCCCCTAACTTCTTGAAAGCTTTTTTCTACTTGCTTAACATATCCCATATTGGTACAAAGTTTCTTGTCTCAGTGTGAAGTATGATTGACTGGTTGAAAGAGATTAATATGTTACTCCTCTGATCTTTGAGCTTGTTTTGTACTGCAGCAACCCAGGTTTTGAGTCTAATTTTGCCCAATGATCAAAGCCACTTTTTCTAATTACATAGTGTGGGAAGTTCCATTCAGTCACATGATCTCTGAACAAATAGCTCAGGTTATGGCAATAACTGGAGACCACATTTCTGCTAGAAAAGGTGGAAGAAACTTCCTTTGTACCTGCTCCACCATAATTGTCCTCAAAAAAAAACATTCCAGCCTCAGGATTTAAATTTTGTTTTCTTCCCTCTCTGAGGCTGTGAGAATTTCTCTAGTTGTCTCTGCTCAAAACTGAGGCTCCCTCCATGTTACAGATTGTTTGTTTGCTACCTGCCTGGCTGTTGCTCTAAGTCGTGTTTTGTGTTTTAACGCTGAGTGTACATGTGAGTAATTCATCACTGAAGTGTTTATGAGGTCTATTTCATTATTTGGTTTTGTGTTTGAGCTCAATATTTTATATATATATATATATATATATATATATATATGCACAGTTTGGAAAGAGGAAAATACACAGTTTAGATCAGTATTGAGAGGCTTTAATTCCAGGCATGCACATTTTCTTCAATGATTAAAATAAGATAAAAATTCACATATAGTGGTGTTGTAATTAAAAATTGCAAAAAGAGACAAAGGGGAAGGCAATTGAGTGTTTCGTTATACAGAAGTATAGCCCATTTTTAGTTCTGATTGCCATTGATGCTTTAATTCTTACTGATTTGTCTCTCAGCTTTGGTAAAGGATTTCTTGGGACTTAAAAATGCCAGCTATTTATTTGGTGTATGTGTCTTTGTTTTACTGAATCATACATAGCATGAAGCTTTGGTCCATTGTCTTATCTTTTGGTTATTAAGCTCTTCTTTGAGCCTTAGGGAACCTTTTTTCCCAATTCTAGTTAGCCTACCATGCCCCTAGATAAAGTAACTTCATCTCAAGTTGTGCTGTTTAAATACATACTCCTTGATGGTTCTAAATAATGCTTAGGATGGACTTCCTGAAGAGAAGTTTACCCCTCACATCTTGAAGGTAATAGTATAGTCTGAATAGTTAAAATAGACCATACAGATGATATGTAACATTACTACAAAAAAAAAAAAATTCTTTATGCTATATAAGTGTATACAATATACTTTTTGCTCTGCTGCAATTTTCTTAATGGTTTTGTAAGCAATTCATATTGTTTTTTATTTTCATAATGGTTTTCTCATGGGTGCAGTTTCAATCATAAGTGAATTCTTTTGGCAGCTGTGGTTCTTGTTTATTTTTTCTACTTTTGTTCCATCATTGTTTGTGGTTCCTTTCTACTGTCTGCTTGTTCTTAATGTTGCCTTTCAGAAGCTGAAATTACCAACTGGGCATTTGGTTTCTGTGTTTTGTTCCTGGCTGCTTCCATCTCATCTATCGACTTTTCAGACCAATGATTGTTTCCTTTGTGTTTTGGTCCTCTTTTACAGAGGCAGTGATTGACTCTTTCTTTACACTTCTGCAGTATTTTCTTTCTCTTAGATGTAAAAGAATGATTATTCGATAAGGTGTGAATAAATAACATGCACTGAGGACTTATTTCTGTATGTTAATATTAAAATAATTTTGTTACCACCATAGAAAACCAAATTAGAATAATAAGATAACATAGAAAGCCACATTAATATAGATAGCATTTAAAATCTAAGCACTAGATGGCAGATACTTTCTCAGTCATTTTAAATTTTCGTCTTTGGATAGAAACTAAGTATCAAATACAGAAATACTTAGAAAGGTTAGAAGAGTGTTAAAAGAGATAATAATACTTTTTGGAAACTTACCTGTATGCAGGTACTATTAGATATTTGTTTTGGTAAGTTAAGTGGGTATTTTGCTGATTTTCTTTTTCCTATTTAATTGTCAGCGAATGTAGACAATTATTAGGTTCATTACTTTTCCTTTGGAAAGGAAATCTTGGCTTAGGAAGACTTGATCAGGAATAGTTCGTAAGCATATGTATTCAAATGTAATTATTTCTAGGTGATTTTATGCCATGAAAAGAAACAGTCATTCCTAAAATGGCATCACTTCATTGTATAAAGCTAAGCATATTTGTGATATTTTTGTATTTTGAATTTTCAAATATACTCTTCATTTGGCACTTTTTGAGTCTTATGTGTAAGATGATATGCATCACAGAAATATGTTGTGTATGATGAGAGGCAAAGAATGCGTGTTGCTCTATTTCTTTGTTTCTGGAGAACCAGTTACAGCCACAGAGTTAAACATGAGGTTAACCTGCCTATGGAGTTCATTGACAAAACAGGATAGTGAAATGAAGAAAGTATGAAAGAAAGGTGTGAATGCATCACGGTAAAAAGAAAGTCTAAGAAGAAATAAGTGTCGTTAGCAACAGAAGAGCTAATAATTAAGCAAGTAGTTTTGACTCTCCTTTGACAGGGCACTTATTTCTTATTACTTGCTTAAGCTTAATTTTTGTTATTGAACAAATCTGGGCCCTAACTTTTGGAATAAAAGACTTGGTCACATTTTTAGTGTTCTGGAAAACAAGGGCAAACTAGGTTTTTGCCTATGTTAGTAGAAGAACAAGGAGAATTCAAGTATAAAATACTTAATTCTTTAACTCTAGCAAAACCTTCCGGGAATCGTTGTTTCTCAGGTAACTTTAATTATTTACCCTGTTTCTTGGAATTCCCAGTTATTAGCCAGTCTAGCTGAGTCTCTCTAGAACAGTGATCACAAAATGAGCTTACTATATCCTTGCCCTCATGTTGCTAAGTAGGTCATTGATTATTTCTAGAAATGGCAAGATGAATCCAAAGAAAAGCAATTCACGTAGAAGAGCTTGGAAGAAATGAATGCTGGCAGTTGCTTCTGATGTCTTTAATAAAGTAGATCTTTCATGTTTCAATGGCTTATGAGTCCTAATCATCATGATTTTTTTTAATCTAATAACTGAACAGCTTGTGATTCACCATTGTAAAACTGATGTCTCCAAGCAATAACAACATGATTGTTGACTTAGTCTGGGTGGGAATCCTGCCAAAAACAATTACACTTTCTGCACATTTATGAGGTCACCCTTATGTATTTGGAAATACCATCCATTCTTTTCCCTGCTGCTCCTGAGAGACCAAATGTCCCAGAACAATTGCAAGCATTTGTCTTGAGACAAAGTCTAAATGATTACTTTTAGCAAGTTTATATTACATGGCATCGGTGCCCTCCCACTTATCTTTAGAGGACTTTCACAGAGGAAAGCACATCACTGAGGTTCTTCAGTGTACAACTGTGACACTGATCTCACTGACCCACATAGCTTAATATTTGCTAATGTGTGTTATGTCCTTAATTTCAATATGTGTTAGAAAGAGTATTGATCTCACATCCAGGTGGCCCTGCTTGAATTAAATGAGAGTTTATATCTCTATGTCAGTTTTCTTAATTATTTTTACAAATATGAAATGATTTTGCTTTTATCTTAGTGTTTATCAGGATTGAGTACATGCATGTGTAATTCAGCTTTTAATCTGCAGCTCCTTTAAGTAGCAAGAACTGCAGTGACTTGACTTGCCCAGGTGGTGGTGGTGCTTTGCACTTGTCTCTACTGTGCAGGAGTGGAGAGAAAAGTTCCAACTTTACCCATATTCCCCAGAAGATGGCACATACGTGTAAGGACTAATGATTTTCCAGGTTTAAAGACTATTAAATGGAGAACCATTAGCTATGTTAATCTCAGAGAACTGTGGTCAATAGTCAGTAAGTAACTAGTGAGGAGAGGTAGTATGAGTTTGTTCCATGTCAGGATGTTTGGTCTGAATGAACAGCAGTTGTTCGGGCTGCTATGTGTAAAGTGAAAGACATCCCAGCCAGATCTAGTATGTGCCCTCAGTTCATGTTAGAAGCCTAGCATAAGTAATCTGGGCTCTTTTTATTTGCCATCACAAATAATTGTGATGACCTTTTTGTCTTTGTTGGGTGTTGACTGGTTGGTTTGTTTAATCTTTTAGAGGTATAGTGGGAATTTTTGTTTGTTTATTTTTAATGGAAGTTGAGATCTATTAAGTTACATGAATTCAGGAGCCAGGACAGAGCCTTAACTAAAACTTCCCAACAGCATGGGCAGATTGAACTTCATTACCCCAAAGATGATTACTTGAGACCTGACAGTTCCAGATCTCTCCAGTGTCAGGAAAGGAAGGATCAGGAAGGAACTGAGGCAGAAACTGGAATACAGTGCTCCAAAGAGCCAGACTTTTCTCTGTTAGAGAAGGCATCACCCATGGTACGCAAATTTTCTGATGGAGGCTGCTGGCCCTGGTTGTAGGCTGTTGTAGGCAGTGTTATGTTGTCTATGCCTGAAACCATTGACTGGTGGTTGAAGAAAAGCAGGAAGTGTGACAGCAGTTGTGATAGCATCCTAGGAATCAGCAATACTGGCATAAAACTGTTTCATGTTTCAGTGATCCTGGGATGACACTGTTGTTGTCTCTGTCACCTTACATGCAGCATTAAAATGGTTTAATGCTGGAGATCACAGAAGTGGGCCAGTAGCACACACAGTACTCTTCTGTGGAATTCTTGCCCAGGGATCCAAATGTAAGCTGGTGATTTATTTTAATGTGTATTTTTGAAGGTGGATTGTGAGACATTAACACCTTTATTGCAGCAAGTTCATAAAGTATTTAGCCTTTGCCACAGATGGGAAACAGCCGTTCATAAGTCTGTGGGGAGGTAGTGAGTTGATTTTGTCTCACCGAGACAATAGTGATTTGGAATAGAACAAGGAGTTGCAGTAACTTAAACAGAAAAGCTATTCAGAAAATTTGCAGCCTTTTTCAGAAACCTTTGTTCAACATGAGCAGTGTTATACCTTTAATACACTGGAGGTAAATATTGGAACTTTACATAATGATTTGCAGTTGGGACAGGTCTGACTATCTTTTATCCTAGCCCTGGAAAACCTGCAACATCCTTTTATGAAGGGGAGTATTATTCATCAAGTTTGTTAATCACGTGTATTCTCTCACCTGAGGTGAAATTCTGACCTAATTAAAGTTAATAGGTGATAACTGTTGAAACTGGCAGATTTGGAATTTCAGTCATACTGTTTAGGTGCTTTTAATTGGAGTATAGAAATAATTAGGGTATGAGAAGTGACAGTAGTAGCAAAGATAAATAAGCAAAGCTATGAAAAGAGAATAGCAATTAATACCACAAGAGGATGTTATTTAAAAAAAAAATAAAGATGTAACTTTAAAAGAGAAAATATTTTGTTAATATTAATTCAAATCAGAGAGATTTTAAAAATGAGTCAACTTATTTTTGCCCTGTTGTGTATTGATAAGGATCATGGTTGAAAGCATTGTGGAGAAACTAGTTCAGCCAGGAGATGACACGTTCTGCACAGGAGGAACTGCAATTTACCTATCAATGACAAGCTAACGAGGCACAGATCAGGTCAGCTGACTGATACCAGAGATGGAGCATGTGCTGGAGGGCACATAGCCCCTTCTTCTGATATGCCCAGCTCGGCAAACAAAGAGGAAAAGCTGAGACCCTTCGACGTGGCCCGGAACTTGTCCAGACTTCTTGATCTTTTACAATCACACCTTCCCCACGTGTCGTGTATAGAGTTCACTGTCCCATCTGTTGGGACGGGTCATGCCCTTATGTGAATTATATTCAAGGATTAGTGTACCAAATAGCTGGGAAAATTAGCTTCAGTTACGCTGTGATTTATATCTATAAGCAGGTCAGGTATAGCAAGGATTGCAAGGAGGCTGACTCGTTGTTTTTGCTAGAAGGATGTCTTTTATTCAGGGTGACAATGTGCAAAACAAAGAATGCATAGGTGATAAATGATAATTAATCAGAGATTAACTTTTCCTTATTGTACCCTGGTTTTAGAACTTAGGCACTTCTATAGTCTGCAGTGTCAAGGAGAAAAACCCAGGAAGAGTGGTGATCAGTAGTGTTCATCAATGGGCTTGAGTTGTCTCTAGTAATTAAACTGAATAATCAGCATGTTATTTACACCTATGAGGTTATTCTTTCTGCAGCATGGCCACAAGTGTCATCCAGAAGGACCAGGTTTTGCTGAGTCTTACAAGGCAGTAATTAAAATAATGTATTGAAAGAAAAGGGTTTTAAAGCCAATCAGCTCCTTACTCTTCTGCTGTTAATAGATTTGCTTCTAGTTTTGGATTTATACTCCTGAAATGGAAAGTTATGTAAGGTATTTTGCAATTGCTCAGTGAGTCTCGACTTCAGAAACAACTTATTTTTAACATGACAAAAAATTCATTTCAATAGTACTATTCGTGGTCATAATGACTCATTTTATAAATTACATTTGCCATTGATGCTTCCATCACTATTCTTTACAATATAAATAGAATTTAAGAATAATTTGTCGAGTTTTATTTCTGAATTAATTATCTAGAAATGTGAACGTCATGTCTCTGGTTTTTGTTGGTCTTGTTTCTAGTGGAAGGTTTATATTACTGATTAATAATACTAACAAATAATATTCCTCATAGCAGAGTATTACTGTTTTTACATGGTGTTTATGTGTTCAGACAATTGCATTATTTTCCATAAATATATGCATGATAGAATTTTCAATATTTTTTTTAAATTCTCCTACATAATTGTTTTTCTTTCTCCCTCGTAGTCTGCTCCCAGTTTTCAAGAGGAGTCTTTGCTATTTTTGGATTCTATGACAAGAAGTCTGTAAATACCATAACGTCGTTCTGTGGGACTCTTCATGTCTCCTTCATAACTCCCAGCTTCCCAACAGATGGAACACATCCCTTTGTCATTCAGATGAGACCTGACCTCAAGGGAGCTCTTCTTAGCTTGATTGAATACTATCAGTGGACCAAGTTTGCATATTTGTATGACAGTGACAGAGGTAAGATGTGCTACTTTTTATCTGCATGCTCTTTGCTAGATGTATCTCATTGAAGTGCTGAATTAGTATTAGAAAAGTAAATGAGGAAAGGAATCTTTACCTGCAGCAAGTCTGAGAGCAAGCTTAAATTTAGAAATGAGCGTTTGGGACAGAAACAAAGTTATTTAGATGAGAATGAAATTATTAACGTATGTATTAATAGAATTGCAAGCATGTGCTGATAAGCAATGTGAGATTAATCACGTGTTGTAAAACAGTTCTATGAAAAGTTTTTCCTTTTTTTTTAAAGAAACACCTAAAGAGAAAAAAGCTATCTGAGCATGAAGGGCAATCTACTACCTCAGGTTCACTCCACATATGCAAAATCAATAGTTGGGCACCAAGCAAGCAAGAATCTTGGATAAAGTCCCTGCTTCTTTGGTGACTGCTTTCGATAAATACTCAAGTTTCTCTCTCTGTTGAGCTTAGATTTTTTTTGTTGTTGTTGTTGTTGTTAAACCCAAATAATTGTGAGCAATTTTCTCAGTGGTACAGCCTTCTCAAGACCTATGCCCTTTTATGGCTGTAGTTATAATAATGTAATAGTTTATGAACTGGGAAAAAACAATTGCAAATTGCGGTATATTTATTGGTTTTCTGAGAAGAAGCAGACTGCCCCTTCTGGAATTCCATTATTGTTATTCTCTCTTCAGGTTCTCCTCACTTAGTAGTCCTTGGCTAACTTTTTTATATTCATACCTTCTCCTAATCCCTTTAAAAAGGCTATTTTGTGGCTCACCTGCACGTTCATTGGCCAGAGTTGAATATTAAATGCACATGAAATGGTGAGATGCCATTAGATTTAAATAATGGTTGTACCACACCGTGATTTATTGAATAATGAGATGACATTAGATTCTCTGCATTCTGATGCCATTTTGTACATTATGTTGTTCAGAAGCTGAAGGGATCTCCTCAAGACAGTTCTTTATCATTGTTGTAATCACTAAGCAAAACTAAAAATTGGTATGTTGCCGCTGAGAGTAGTATGTAGGATGATGAACCCTAAGACCATTTCTCAGATCCTTTTCAAATTCACATTAAAATCAGAAACATCCACAGAGGTAAAACTACTTGCTTAGCCAATACTCGGTCAATCAGCTCGCAAGTGTGCAGTACATGACCTGCATGTGATTTATGTTTAGGAAATACTGAAAACCACCTAGTTTTTCTGAACTGCACTGCCTGAATCTGGCCAGGAATAACAGCATGAAATTGTTATTTGTAATCACCTTTTAATTATGCCTTTTTTTCTTCTGTGTTTGTTTTAATTGTGGCAAGGCACCCCAGTGGTAACAAGCTCCAAGGCATGAAACTCCTACCTTTATGCTGAGTAAATTGTTGCTCCTCAGTGCTCCCACTGATTGCACAAGGTTAACCTGCAGAGTCAAGCAGTATGTAGTCAGTAACACTGACAAATCCTGAATACACAGCGTCCACAATTTCTATAAACACTTTTGTGTGAGTTTTAATGTAGTGACAGTGATGTATATTTAGGGAGTGATATATAATAGTTTCCACCTTAAACACTGAAATAAAAATAGTCAAAGAGACTGACTCTTCATGGAAGCTGTGAAAGCTAATAGGAATTAGTTTGACTTATTCCAAAAGAATAATTTATTGCTACTTTTACAGCTCCTCTGGGGTTAGAGGATGACTGGTTGAAGTGTAGGGCAATTTCACATCTCATTCTTGTCCATAAGAAGTGGAGCCATTCAGTATATGCATATCCAGGTTATTACTGGCTTGGTAGCGCATTTGCTCTCATATGATGTGGATTAGTGTCCTGTCCCCTCCTTGCCTCTTCTGTGTTGCCCACACTGAACAGTGGGGTTTGAAAAAAGTAGTGACATTATTGGAGGATTCTGTCTGTAAAAGAATTGCTTATTTACAGTCTCTGTTCAGTCCTCCTTTTTAGAGATCACTGAATTAAGAGTTTGTCTCATGCTGATCAGAAGAGGTTCAGGCACATGAGATTCCCAAACAGAAGATTTTCTGCAGTTCAAAAAAAGCAACTGAAGTTGTTAGAGTTTTCTCCTCTGCAGAGTCCTCCTTCCATTACCAAATATTTCTGTGAACACTTCTTTTGTTTGTTTGTTTGTTTTGCATTCTTTTGCAATGTGTTATTGCTATCAGAATAAACTAAACTGTATGGGAATGAAAAATCTGCCACCTATAAAAAGCAAGAAATCCAGGCAGCCATTTAACGTCTCTGTAGAGAGCATGCCAAGAAAAGGCAGTCCCTAGGAAAAATGGAAGATCAGAGGAGTAAGATATAGAAAACCTTTGTAATGGATAGTATTAACATTAATAGTCTGTATTAATTTATGCATAACTGAGTTTTGTTTAGCTCAGAGGAAACATACAGACACATTGGAGGACCTGAAATCTACTAAGTGAGATCTAAAACAATGATTCGGATTGTATCTGTTTCAGTTTGGAGTGGTTTATTTTTTTGGTGTGTGGGGTTTTTTTAATTATTATTTTAAAGTATCATTTAAAGTATTATTTTGAGGCACAGACTAATTTTGGTGCTTTTTAATGTTTTAAAATATCCCATACATCTTTTAGTTTGCTTACATTTATTATCTCTTGTTTTTAGTACAAGTTCTCCCCATTTGTCTTTAACGTGTTATAAATAGTCTATATGTACCCTTGGACTGCAGTTATCTATTATTTTAAAATAAATATTCATTGCATGACACACAAAACTTCATCTCAGTCTTCTTGAAACACAACATAGAAAACCAGAACTATTTGAGATAATAACTGAATTTATGCTTTTGGAAGCCTGCCATTTTCTACCTTTGCTGATCACCAATCTTGCGTAGTGCTTTATGTCGTTACTGTTTTCACTGATAAAACTGAATTACTAAACACTGGCCAATCTTAATTTAATTATGTATTTACAAACTATGAGACAAATTAATTCTCACTACTTTCTATGTTTATGGGCATAACCACTATTATTTCTCATGAGAGTTATAACTTCCTTAGAGCTTCCTTTACATAGCAAGTCAGAAATTTGTCTCAAAGAAATGACTTCTGGTGATCTGTGGTTTCAGGGGAGATGAATGTGCAAAAATGTCAAGTGACTTGTGAGAAGGTCTAATTTTCTTTTTTTCTATAATACTATCTGCTATGCTTAAAATTGCTCTCTAGAATTATGTAGCATTCTCTGGAGGGAATTTAAACATAACAAGTCTAATTCCTGTACTGCTGGAAACTGTTAAAACGGTATTTGTTGTATAGCAGAAATTAATTTCTGGCAGTAATTTTCATGTTTCTGTACTCCATTATTTAATCCTTGAACAGGAAAACCAGTTAAGTAAAATCTTCATTGATTTTACAATATGTTGTAGGCAATTGCATCTGTACAGACATCACAGCTTCCTAGCAGGAACAGTTGATAAAATGGAGGCAAACTTCTGTAGACTGTTTGTAGGAGTTAGCATGGAGCCTACTTATCTATATGAAAAAATATGTCTCAGCACATCTTCTTTCATAATCATGGATATGACTGTAGCCAGCAGAAATAATAATTCCATTAGCATCACTGCAGAACATGGGAATTTTGCCGTAGACCTTGGTGAGGTCTGGGATTAAATACAGTATTGCTCAAGCATTCAGAACAGAATCAATTCAATAGCATTTTGTAATAAGCAGCTGATGCTCTTGTTGTAACTAAAACTTCTCTCCTAGAAGGCCTCTTTCCCAGCATGTGGAATCTGAGCAGTGGATCAGTGAAACCAGCAAAATCCCATGCCGAAGAAGGTTGAAGCAAAACCAAAAGGTTGTCCTTACAAGGCTCTAGCCTGATTCCTTGCAGCAGTGTAAATAGAAATTTCACGCAATAAGAAATGAATGGGCCCACTCATATCTTCATTTCTGAGTCCTAACAATGTGTGACAGGTCAAACGAGTTACAGGGAAATCTTAAATAAGTAATCTCATAAATCACATTCTAGAAGCTTGTTACTCCCAAAGCTTTATCAGTCATATCTTCTGTTTTCTTCTGAACTTCACTAGGCTTATCAACATTGCAAGCTGTGCTGGATTCTGCTGCGGAAAAGAAATGGCAAGTGACTGCTATCAATGTAGGAAATATTAACAATGACAGGAAAGATGAAACTTACCGTTCACTGTTTCAAGATCTAGAGGTAAAAAAGGAAAGGCGAGTGATTTTGGACTGTGAGCGCGATAAAGTCAACGACATTGTTGATCAGGTTTGCTATTCTCCATTTTTCAGTGACACTAGTTAGCTGTATTCTATAAGTAATTGTAATGAGTTAATTTCTCTTGCTCCTATTTTGCAATTATTATGCGTCATTTGGAAGTGACAGGTTTGTATTGAGGACCACATATATATCAGGCAGAAAGTGAACCTACAAATCCTATGATCATTCCTTTTGTTCATCTGGATTATTCCGTATGCTTTTATATCCTGATTATATTAAAAACAAAAGAAACCCAAAACCCAACCAAACCAAAACAAACCCACCAAACTTGTTAAGGCTATTTCACAACCTTAGTAGTGTACCATATTACATGTGTTTGATACACTATTGTAGATGATGCATTACAAAGTTATATTATGTGTAGGAATTAGTTCTCCTTACAACCAGGAAGTGTTTTCTGCTTCTACTGCTTTTTCCAATAAACTTTCCATCTTAGGAAGGCTGCTTCAACAGCTTCTCTTTTCCATTTAACTCCTTTCGTAGTTCATGTTTCTAAGCTCTTTGTCATTTGTACTGTCCTTGGATCTCTCTTCATTTTGCTCCCTCTTAAAGTGTATTAACCAAAATTAGATGCTGTATTCCATAGCTAAGGCCTCCTGCGTTTTAAACAGAACAGAAAATTATGTCTTCTCTCCTCCTTCATGTATATTATTTACCAAAATGATTTTTATATTTATTTATTTATTTATTTATTTAATTTATTTATTTATTTTACAACAGCATCGCAGTGCTCTTATTCAAATTGTTGTCTTACTTTCAAATCCACCTCTTCAGTCCTAGCATCTAAGAAAGTCTTACTGTCTCTCTATCTTCTTTTCATGCATTCAGAGCACAAGGGAAAATTATAAGGATAGCTGCCTGTTGTCTCGAGCTTGACCATGTGAGACTGTGCACATTTGTAGGGATATATCATCAGAGTGTAGTTATATTGGTTTGAAGCTTTTTTGAAGGACTTGTTATGTAACTCTTTCTTATGAAGGTCATTACATTTTGGAGAGGCTCAGGCAATGAGCAGTGTCCTACATGGAGTGCATTGTATTTATCTGTTTTATTTGGAATTCATATCCACAAACTCTTACCCTAATTTTCACGATTAATTAGAATTTGATCTTGTTCTTCAGAGCATTTGCAACCTCCATATCACCTGTAGCTTTTTTAAAATAATATTTTCTTATTTGTTATCCATGTCAAGGAATGTACTGAGTAGAGCAATACTTAAGAGAAATAGTACTTACAGGTCCTCTTCAGCTGGTTCTGTGTGGCTTTTCAAACGGTTGTTCACTTATCTTAAAGTGACTTTTAGTCTTGTGCATGTTGTGTTAAGAGCTTGTAATGATGTCATATGGGACAAAAGCCTTATTATACTCAAGATATGTCACACCTGCTGTTTCCATATTATCTATTAGGTTAAGTATCCTGTTAGAGAAAGGAAAGAAATTACTTTGACATATTTCGATCTTGGCAAGACTATATTGGCTGTTTATTTATTATTCTACAGGTGATTTTGAAATTAAGTATTTTATATTCATTTAATCTCTTCCTTGATATGAATGTTTGTCTGACTATAGGTTTCTTCAGTTTTTTCCTTTTACCACTTTTAAAAGACAAGAACTCTCTGTACCCCTTAGATACCTCTCATTTTTACTGTCTTTGTTGGTTTAGTAATAGAACTACCATTTTCTGTGGCCGCTTCTTATTTGATTGCAGCTCTGGGATATTTTCCGTATCCTAATAGCACTTTGATAGATTCTGCCTTGGTTTGAGATTTTCTCAGTTTATCCCGACAGACTTTTGCTATTTCTTAAGCATACGGATGGGTAAACTTTTGTTTTTGCTCTTTTGATTTGTAAGTCACTGAAGAATTCTAGGTAACTGTGAATCAGCTACACCGGTCAGTTAATATAATTCCAATTAGTTGTTCACCTCAAAACAGTTTACTGCTATGCCCTAGAATATGGTATTTTAAACTGCTGTCAGCTGTCTCATGTGGGTTTAGCCTTGAGATTCTCTTTGCAAGATACTGTAGCAGTTTCTGGAGTTCAGTCTGGTTTTTAAGTCCATTATCCTATTACTCTAGGTCTGCAACTTCCCTTTCTTACGTTAAAATGTAAACTCACTTTCAATTTCTCAGGTAGCCTGAAATAAAATCTAAAATAACTATTTCTCTATTAATTTCCTCTGTCTCTTAAAATGAAGGTCCGTGCTGAACAATGAATTTCTTGGCCTTTGAATGTGTTCTTTTGATTTTCTTTTCTGAAAGCAGAATATGTACTTCAAGTCTTGCTTTGCTACTGGATTTATTATTTTAAAATTCTTTTAATTCCTACTCCCAAAAAAACCTTCAGCAATTTCCTTCTTTTCTTGAGGGTGCACTTTGTATCAGTATCTCTTTTCTTTTTTTCTCTGTAGTTTTACTGAGAGACTTGCAACAGGCTTCCTGTTGACTAGATTTTTCCTGAATACCGAAGTATTATTTGCAGTCTTTATATAGAGAGCAACGACTTTTTTACTTTCTTCCTTGCTTTCTATTCTTGAACAAATCTTCTATTGTAGCACTTTGATTTATTGCACTAACATTGTAAACTGTGGTGGCAACCTCAGGTTCACCTAGTTATGCTCTGTAGACCTTGGATCTTTGTACAGATGCACAGTGTGTTTGCTAAGTCGCTTCATCATTCTTATTTTTTGTTTTGTGTTATAGTTTCTCTTCCAGATTTCAACAGTTTATGTAAGTTGAAGTTGAAAAATATTTCAGTTCCCAACTCTCTTCAGACTAGTTTATATCCCTCTTCTCTGATTTGGCAGGTCAGTGTTACTATGCTCTTCATTATATAGCCTCTATCCTCAGCCAGCTTCCTTTGCAGAATCTCATTTACCCCTGATGATAGCCTTTGGTAAGCTCTGCGATTGCTGCTATTTCTTGTCCATCCCTGCTTGAGATGCTAGTCTAAACTAGGGACACTGCTGAATACCTTTTGTGTCCAAATCTCCTTCATCATGGCTTTTGGATCCACCACTGAATCTTCTCAAAGTTTTAACTGGCAGCATCCTTAATGTTCATATGAAGGAGTGACACATTGCGATGTTTCAGAAAGCTAGATTAATGAAATAGTACCCAGTGGCAGTTAGAGCATGATTACTAACTATTGATCCAAAGACTTGCAGCCACTGATTGTTTTCTCAGATACCAGTGAAGAAGAAACGTTTTATGCAGAAGGACTAATCTGTTTGGTCTAACAAAATTTTCTTTGGAAGCAGCAGCTGCATAAGAAATACATCTGAAGATAGTTCTAAAACCTTTTTATAAGTAGTGAGTTTTAAGTAGTCTGAACCAAATAACTGGTTTAGAATAATAAAGTTCATATATCATGTATATATTGAGCTCAGAAGAGGAATAATTGAATAACTTCTATGGCCCATCTAATGTGATTCCTCTCAATCTTAAACTCTAGTAACATAAAGCTTATTGTTAAACACTGCCTTCAGTTATATTCCTGTAACTTCATTAAAGCAAGTATATGGAATGTTGTTCACTACTATCTTGATATAAGTTACAGGATACCTATTCTGAACATTTTAGTTATATGTTAAATGAGGAAATAAATGAATCGTCCTCTCTTGATTAAAGTTTTTGTCATTGTTCAAAAGATGGAAGAAACCTCTAGAGTCTTCTTATTTCTCTTTCTCCAGAGAAGTGTTTTGCTTCAGATGGAAACTTCCTGTGCAGACATAGTCTTAACTAGGAGTATTTGGGAGAAGAATCCATGGTACATGCTTGCCAGTGGAGACTGCTGAGAAACCACCACCTTTGGGAGAGATTATGAGGAAGCTGTAGGACAGTAAACAACAATTTTAACTCTAAAGACCTCCTTATAATGTAGATTCTTTTATTAATGTCAGTGAGCTTTTAAGCTTTTTTTAGTTCAAAGAATGTTACAATTCTGCTACAAAGGGAGACTAATCTCAGCAGGAATCTCTGAGGCACAGGACTTCTACTGCATGACACCTGCTTCCTTCCTGTCCAGGTTGTACCTTTAATACAAAGCATAGTAATTAGCATTCAGCTCCTCTGCTTACAGATCTTGGGACTTGGACTTCAACATGACTAATTTCCATCAGCGGAGAGCATGTTCAGTGGTGCATTAAGTAAAATAAAAAGTAAAGTACTGAACAAACCCAGTATTGCATACAAGAAAGCTCATAACTAGCTTTTACATCATACTGCATTTTGTAGTTTTTAAGTCTCAGTCCATATCAGGTGAACATTCTCCATTACAGGGATATTTCTTTTTTTACAGGTTATCACAATTGGTAAACATGTTAAAGGATACCATTATATCATTGCAAATCTGGTAAGCATTTTTAATATTTAAAATACATCTATTACTCATTTTACTGTTTATGGAAGCACATCAGCTACTATTTTGTTTTAAATGCATTTTAGAAAATAGAGAAAAGCTAAGTGTCATTTTGCCTCTCTGAATGAATGCATGAGTTGAGATGGTATTTGTTTTAAC
Source organism: Nesoenas mayeri (assembly GCF_963082525.1). Classification (NCBI taxonomy): domain Eukaryota; kingdom Metazoa; phylum Chordata; class Aves; order Columbiformes; family Columbidae; genus Nesoenas; species Nesoenas mayeri. The sequence goes on from NC_137540.1 coordinate 33,727,893, forward strand.
GGCTGAGTCTTTTCAGGGCTTAAATACTTCCTGTGATATTCCCATCAGTGGGCGTGAAGGTTGCTTAGCACTCTCAGTAGAGCTGCATCCCTTTTTCTACATACTTTAGAAAAGTAGAGTACAGAAATAAAAAAAAAACCACACAACTTTGGAGATTGTAGGCTCACACATTCATTCAGCAAACTAGTATTTCTTCTTCCACCTCCAAAGTATGTAAAAATTACAGTTCTCAGCTTTCAGCTTTCATTCTGCTAGACTAGTGAGTCTTAGCTTTACACATCTTCTTTTCTCAGGTTGACTTGGTGATCAGTTTCAATTAATCCTTTATTGAGCATGGCTGATCACACAGTATAGCTAATAATGTTTTTCTAAGGAGAAAGGTTCAGGAAACTCACTAAATTCTGTCAAGGTCATATTTTTGAAATTTTATCTAAAGATTAAGGGCCATTTTACTGACATTAAAGTCAACAGCACTTATTTACTGAAGGTAGGGAATGTTAAATGTTATCCTTTTTTTTTTTTAAAAAAAATTTTTTTTTTTTATTGTAACAGATAAAGCAAATTCTGCAGGCTTGAGTCTCAGTTATTCTGTTCCAGAAAAAAGATAGCGTTTGGTATAAATTCCAGGAGAGCCCAGAGTACTCTAATTTACACCCTGTCTTCCGTGGTCCTTTGAGGGGCCTGAGAGAACAGAACCATAGGGTGTCTGTCACACTTCAGATATCGTAACTCCTGTCTCTTCCCAACCTTTGATCAAAATACTTCCCCCGTCCAGGCAGGGAGTATTCTGAAGAATCATGTATGTCACTAGACAGATGAGAGGAAGCCTTATACTCTAAAGACCTATTTAAAGGCAGAACAGTGGGATTTCATTTTTATTTTATTAACTAATTTTTAGGATAAAGAAGTTCAGCTACTGATATTCACAAAGCAAACGTAAAATTCTTACAAAATTTGAAAAACTCTCTGTTAGACGTTTGTATTTTTGCATTGCAAATGTTGTATAAATTGTCTTTTAGTCTTAAGGGAAATAAACATTTTAGAACAATTGCCTAGTGTATTTCATTATGTTGACTGGTTGCTATTTTAGCCATAGCTTTAAGCTTGTAACAGTAAGCCTATAAGATCTAAAACTTATTGAATATTGTATTTTAAAGCTGTTTAATATAATATTTGCTTCCTACAAATGTATACAGTTTTAATGCAAACATTGTAGATCTTTTGTATAATATCATATAAATAGATATGGTAATGATTTTAAAACTGTATTTTTTTCTGTCAGAAAGAAAACTTATCTAGTACTTGATCATATCCCATCTTCTTCACTGAATCCACCTTTTTTCTTTCCTTGACTAATAATATGCTTCTTCAGTTTTATCAGCCAGTCAAGAAATTCATCTATTTTAAGAATAAAACATGCTGATAGATGGAGAAAGGATCAAAGTATACAATGAATGTTCCTGTTCAAACTTTAAGCTCACAATAATATTGAAGAAAGTTTCATGACCCTTGTAGAAATGTCTATTAGTATGCAGTGAGACATCATTGATGGGTATCATTAATATACAATATTTAAAGAGCATCTAGTATAGCAATTGTAGCAGCTTCTGAAAATGTGGTCTGAAGTTACTACCTCTGTTTATGTTTCTTCAGTGCATTCATTTAAACTGAAGTGTCTGGTATCAGTATTTTGTGTAAATTCATTTGTATGGACATTTAGGACAAGGTAAAACACAGAACATGGAAAACAAAACGTGCTGTTTGTACGAATGAGAAGTAGTTCTTTATAGTGGAGGGAGGAGGCAGGGGAAACGGTAAGTCCTTCCACATGCTTTAGTGTTCCTAGCAAAAAGAGGACTCAGCTGTGGCTGTAACTATTCCTGACTAAAACCTGCTTGCCTGTTATTAATGTCAGTGTTCCCTTTGTCATGTAAGCAGTCCCATTGAAGTGAACAGGATTGTTCAGGAATGTGAGCATGGCAAGGCCAGATCCACTCACCCCTTGCTCTATAAAGACATATGTCTAGTGAGGATTGAGGGGCATTGCTGGCTGCTGGAGCTGACAACTTAATCCTGGCAGCCCAGGATTAAATTTGGATCCTGTTTGAGGAAAATGTTGGCTTACACTTCTGCAGTAGAAGTCACATGGTAACTCTTTATTTGTATATGCTCTTGAGAGATCTGCCAAAAGTGTTGGAATAACAGACAACGTTTTCTGTGCCCAGGGATTTACTGATGGAGATTTGTCAAAAATTCAGTTTGGAGGAGCTAACGTCTCAGGATTTCAGATAGTTGACTATGATGATCCTCTGGTGTCAAAGTTTATACAACGTTGGTCAACATTGGAGGAAAAAGAATATCCTGGTGCACACACTAGTACAATTAAGGTATGTCTTATATTTGTTTTAACCATGACAGATGTACAGGAAGTGAGAGAATTGGAATAGAAAGACGAGAGATGGAGAAAGCCCTTCAAAATCAGCTGTGTTAGCACAATTTTATATTTCTCTGGGGTACTTTTAACATTCTTTATCCTAGGACTGGTTTAACAAAGATACTGCAGTGTCAAAAAGGTTCGAGACAACTTTAATTTTTCTTGTGTCACTGTAAATCTGCGCCTGGCAGCTTGTTAGGTAATTGATTTGAATGTGATGACATATTAAATATATGCTGACTTTTTTTCTCTTCCTTTGTGTTTCAAAATGTTTTAAAGGCAAATATGTAGTCATACATAGACTTCCAGGGAGCACAGGTCTGGTGCTTTCTGCTATAACATAATCTCCCAAAGAAATGGTAAGACAGTTGTTTTGAGACAGATGCCTAAATCCCACAGAGACTGTTAAAATTCAGCGATATGCCTGAGGTGCAGAATCATGGTCTGTTTTCAGGCCTGAGTGACACCAAATGTGACAATGCACAAGTGGTTAAAAGTCCTCACCTTGTTTTTCCCTCTGGATAAAATTGGATTAATAGTGCCTTCTTACCTCATGTGAATGTTCTGAGGATCAATTAGTGCTTGCAAGATGTTAAAAAGAATAATGCAATTTTAATGCTAAATAATTTTTCTTTTAAATAGTATGAACAGAAATTTTATTAAGAATAAGTATACTTAAATAACTCTAAAATGTGCTAAGACAAAAAGATAGATGGCAAATGTTCTAGGTATAACTTTTTTTGTGTTATATTTTGAACATGAAGCATATTCTTGATTTATAATGAGATGGATAAGAAGCTTGAGCAAGGAATGCAAGAATCATTTTTTAAATTCCTAGAACAAAAATCCTGTAAAGTGTACAACCTTAATTTAAATTAAGAAATAAAGTTTGTAGGTTCCCTTTTTCTGAGGCCAGATTTGCAGGAGACTTAGCCAAAGCTATGATTTTTATTTTTTTTTGTGGGGACTTAGTCAAAACTGTGTTTTTTCTGTGGTTATATTTTTATTCGAAAATGTTTGACAGTATAAGTAAATTTCTCATTTGATATTTGACAAAATAAACTAGAGTCTGTGTCATGCCTTTAGATACATATTTTACATTGTATGTAATATGAATGTAATATGTATTGCTCCCATTTAGGAAAAAGTGAAGGGATATGGTTGCTTGACCAACCTCATAGCCTTTTATGAAGATATAACGAGGTGGATAGATGATGGCAGGGCGGTGGATGTGGTCTACCTTGACTTCAGTAAAGCATTTGACACAGTCTCCCACAGCATTCTCATAGCTAAACTGAGGAAGTGTGGTCTGGATGATCGGGTAGTGAGGTGGACTGCGAACTGGCTGAAGGAAAGAAGCCAGAGAGTTGTGGTCAATGGGGCAGAGTCCGTTTGGAGGCCTGTATCTAGTGGAGTGCCTCAGGAGTTGGTTCTGGGGCCAGTACTGTTCAATATATTCATCAATGACTTGGATGAGGGACTAGAGTGTACTATCAGCAAGTTTGCTGATGACACCAAGCTGAGAGGAGTGTCTGACACACCAGAAGGCTGTGCTGCCATCCAGCGTGACCTGGACAGGCTGGAGAGCTGGGTGGGGAAAAATTTAATGAAATATAACAAGGGCAAGTGTAGAGTCTTGCATCTGGGCAGGAACAACCCCAGGTTCCAGTATAAGCTGGGGAATGATCCATTAGAGAGCAGTGTAGGGGAGAGGGACCTGGGGATCCTGGTGGACAACAGGATGACCATGAGCCAGCACTGTGCCCTTGTGGCCAAGAAGGCCAATGGCATCCTGGGGTATATTAGAAGGGGGGTGGTTAGTAGGTCAAGAGAGGTTCTCCTTCTCCTCTACTCTGCCCTAGTGAGACCACACCTGGAATATTGCGTCCAGTTCTGGGCTCCTCAGTTCAAGAAGGACAGGGAACTGCTGGAGAGGGTCCAGCGTAGGGCAACCAAGATGATTAAGGGAGTGGAGCATCTCCCTTATGAGGAAAGGCTGAGGGAGCTGGGTCTCTTTAGTTTGGAGAAGAGGAGACTGAGGGGTGACCGTATTAATGTTTAGAAATATACAAAGGGTGAGTGTCACGAGGATGGAGCCAGGCTCTTCTCGGTGGCAAACAATGGTAGGACAAGGGGTAATGGGTTTAAGCTGGAACACAAGAGGTTCCACTTAAACTTGAGGAGAAACTTCTTCTCAGTGAGGGTAGCAGAACACTGGAACAGGCTGCCCAGGGAGGTTGTGGAGTCTCCTTCTCTGGACACATTCAAAACCTGCCTGGACACGTTCCTGTGTAGCCTCATCTAGGTGTTCCTGCTCCAGCAGGGGGATTGGACTAGATGATCTTTCGAGGTCCCTTCCAATCCCTTGCATTCTATGATTCTATGATTCTATGGCTGTGGGTGATTAATACAATTCTTTAGTCTCTCTGATTCTTGAGGGCCCAAATTTACCTACCTACCTGCTAATGTTGCAGAATCATAGTCTGGAAATAATCACAGTTAAATGCATGGCTAATGTAAAATACCTAACAGAAACCAAGATGCTGTTTTTCCTCAATGGAAAACTAAGTAGGTGGCACACAGTGCTAAGGATTCTGGCACCTCAGATATTACTTAAAATAGCTGGGGAATTGCATGTGTGTTAGATAAGATGAAGTGGTTGCAATTTTTTGTTGCAGCATTAAAATCTTTAAGTTTATCATGGATAAACTTTATTTAAACCTTTATTTATTCCATGATAGGTCCTTTCAATACTACTAGAAATTGGAAGGGTTGAAGGAGAGTTTTTGAAAAAATCTTATGTTTTCGAGGTTTATTTTATTATGGATAGGAAAAATAATCTAATTGAAAGATTTAAATATTTTCATGCATGTCATCAACTTAAAAGACAGTTTAAATTCAATTCAAAAGTCTAATCTGTCTTTTTTATATATTGTCTGCTCAAGAAATATACAGGATCACACTGATCTTCAGTGACAAGATTGAGATGTTAAATAACCACATAAATATATAAATACATATAAATGCTAGAGGTATTGATGGGGGTAAAAAGTAGATGTATATTGCAATGTTTTGAGAGGTTGATTGTATCAGTTACTGTATTTCTTAATGTATCTTTCTATCTTTTGCCTTTATATGCATATTACTTGTCATTTTGCCTGCCATCACATGTGAGGACAGAGCTGTGTCACATTTCATTTCTGTCCTTGAGGGAGCCAGAGCAGAATCATAGAAATCATAGGAAAAGGTGTTTGAGCAGTCAGACACCTGGTCCATCCTCCCTTCCTGAAGGCAGAATCAGCTATACCTGTGCAGTTCCTGCATATAGTGATTTCAAAACCTCCCCAAGCATTCTGTTGCAGAGCATACATGGTCTTGGTTTTAGTTTTTTTGTTTGTTTGTCTTAAAGTAGCCTTTATATTGCCTAATCCATTACTCCTTTATCTGTTTCTAATGGATACGAGGAAGTTCCCGGTTTTAGCTGTCCTATATTTGAAGATGGCTGCTGTATTTGTCCTTGCTCTCCTCCCTGCTAAACTAAATAATCCCTTTTCCTTTGAATTTTCTCCTCTCAGATCCTGTTCATCATGTTGCTCTGGAACCTTTCTAATTGGTACTCATGTTCTTAGAAATGCCAGACTGGGACTTGGTACTGCATCACATCTATGTGCTGTGCTGTAGAGATCAAAATAATAGCTTCATGTATCTCAGAGACAGTACTCCTTTCAAGGCTTTCTTTTGTGTTACTTTTGGTTGTGGTTTGCTTTTTGTTGCGTGGGGTTTTTTTGTGTTTTTTGTTTGTTTGTTTGTTTTTGTCTTTGTTTTGTTTGATTTTTGTTGTTGTTGTTGGGGTTTGTTTGGTCGGTTGTGGTTTTTTGTTTGTTTTTTTTTTCCCTCACCATCATGACACTGTTGGAAAATATTTATCAAGAGATACACACTAACATCCAGATCTTTTTCTGCATTGCTTTTCTGTACTACTGCCAAATTAGACACATTCATACCATATCTATGCACTTGATCATTCCTTTAAAGTACGGAATTTTTCATCTGTTTTTGTTGAACTGCATTTCCTACCTGTTCTTCCTAAACATGCCATTCCTTCTTACATAAATATTCTAGCTGTGTTCGTTATCCTTTACTTCTTGGAACAGTGTATAAACATCTAAGTTATTTAGCAGGTTTAACTCACTGGTCTCCCATTTGTCCCTTCTGTGATCTTATGAATCGTATTTCTCTCCTTTTGATTTTAAGGCAGTTGTTCAAAGTGTCAGTGGTTATATATGAGCTCTTGTCACTAGTTCCCAAAGAATCTAGGAAACTGTCACTGCCAATTGTGTATGAAACAGGAAGGCTAATGAAAGTCCTGTATTACAAATACAGCAATGAGAGGAGGTTACATGCCCCTAGCAGGTAATGTTAGCCCTGAGATTGCAAATGTTATCTCATTGCAGGCAATGGCATCGCAAGTGTGTTGTATTACCTTATTTTTGTGATCCAAAAAGGAGTATACATTCCTTTTACATTATAAAATGCAAGTCAATGGAATATGACTGAGCCAATGTGACAAGACATATCACAGCACTCAAGTAGAGTCCTGAAAATGTAGAAAGACGCCTCTTTCTAAAAAAACATGCATTTTAAAGCAATGAACTTTTCAAGAAAGAAAAACGGTGTTGAAAACATGTTCTACAAATTCCCAGAAGAGGACCTGAATCAAATTGCTTTAAAAATGCATCTTCACAATTTATAAATTATTAACTATAAGAAATTGCAGTCTTAGAACATGGATGAGAAGAGGCACTGATTTTATTTGTTGCTGCACTGTACCTGTACTGATAAAAGCCACAAGATTTAAAGGTAAAGCAGAATGCTTAAAACTCTAGTGCTTTGCTGCCTTTTTACAAAAAGTATTTTCATTTTTCAAAAGTAAAGCTGATATACTGTTTACCCCAGAGTAAATTTAAAACATATCTGTTGTAATTTAAGGTGTTACCAGTCTCTGCATGCAATTCTAGATGAGCCAGTAATGTGTAGATCTTGAAACCTACCACGGAGCATCCGGGTGATTTTTTTTGTCATGCAGCAAAACAAAAGCCACATTTAATTTTATGAAGGCCTAATAATAACAAGCCGAAGTCCCCTTTTGATCCATTATTGTATATTTACAAATATGCTGGGCTTTCTTACCCTTAGTGCGTCAGGCTATAATGTCTGAGGCAAACCTCTTGCCATTGTGGAAGGACACTGAAGGAAAACACATCCGTTCACATCCAACTGTTCCAGTTCCTAATCTGATTAACCCATTCTGTTTGGGGGCAGCCTTTGGTTTAATTCCAGGAAGAAGTTCAATTGGTACCTCCTGAAGGCTAGGCAGACTTAAGCACTAAGTCATCGTACTCTCTGATGAGCTTTTTTAAGAGCAACCTGAGGCTGTGTGTGCAAGTATCTGAGCCAAGTTGTGTATGATATATACAGAAACTACATGCAGCATGCAGAAAATAATTTGGGGCTGCCTGGTTGAAACCCCAAGGCAGTTCGGACTCCTAGAGGATACCATTGTGTTGGAAGATGGTAACACCCCCAGTACTTATTGCAGCTGTTTTCAATGGATTAAACTGCTTCATGCTTGTACATGATGTTTCAGATGTTCAGAATTCATAGGATTGCATTTCAGGCTTCATAATGTCTTTCCCACACACACAATCAATGCATAACTATGGTAACAAAATGAGAGATTGGTTTTGCCTTCTGATTTCGCCTTTAGTAGTTTCACCTTTTCAAGTCTCTTTTATAGCCAAGTCATGTAGTCTTTTAGAAAATTATTATGAAATCTATTTTTTTTCAAAGATAGTGTGATTCTAGAATTTGAAGTGTTTGTATAGTACCAAACAGTGTTCTCTTTATGATGAAATTGCAAAAATTGAAAACTGCCAGTCTTAAACTGTAATTCAGGAAGAACGAGGCTTGTCATTCAAATCTGCTGTTTGAACTCTACTGGTACCAATTTACCTCAAGTATGGAATACGGAGAACATGCAGACAAATATAAAAATGCCTATTCAACTTGCAGAAATAATTACAGTTCAGATGACTCACTGATAATAACAAACAAAGAAGAGAAGAGTGAAAACATTTCTTCAAACTAGAAATTCAGATAGAATTTAGTCTAGATATAGACAACTAAGCAAAAGCGTACAGTTAATGAGTTAAACAATACCTTCATTTTGGGGCATGCCACTTATGATTGCAGTGTGTTGGAAAATGCTTTTATAATACCAGGCATTTTATTAAGAGTTATAAGTGATATTCTGTTGTACCTGCTATGGTTTTAATGGAAAATTGTGATTGATTATGCCTCAATTAAAGTAGATTATAATGATTTATGAATAAATTTTTTTAAAAAAAATCAGCTAATTTCAGTATTTATTATGTGATTTAGTCAGAAACTAAACTGGAGTGTTGTTTTTTTTTTTAAGTGTCCTTGTAAAATTGTAATTTTTTTCTGGCTACATTTTCCAGTCCTTGTGTTTTGGTTTCCTGAGCATAAAAATATACATGTCGCAGCTGGCATTCCAGCTACTTGGCTTTTGAATCCTACCGTTCAATCTTCTCTACTTCCAAAAAAATATACGAAAAATGTAGATGTAAGAAATTTCAGTGTTAAACTTACGCTTCTTTTTAATACCTTGAGGCTCTTTTCCATAAGTAATCGCTCATTCCAGCATAGTTGGTTCATTGTTTTTTTTAAAGAAAACTCAATTAAAGAATGGAACATTTAGTCAGTGAAAGCAGTGGATGGTTTGAGGCAATATCTGTAGATTTGTCTCAGACATACAAAGGGCCTATTGACCCAGATCCTTCGATCCTGCAAGTGAAAGTGCTTGAACTGTGCCAAAGCAAAAGTATTCGCCAGGGTTCAGAAAACTACAGAGCCAAGTCCTGATGTCCCTATGCAGCTCTGTTTCTTTGAATTATTAATAATTATAAGTGTTTAAGGATCTTCAGCCAACAAAGTGCAATGGATTCCTCCTGCCTGTTTTCCCAGGAACTCACTTATTTCAACCAGCACTTCACCTGAATGTGTTCTTTTTCCCTGCCCTGATAAGTGAATTTGTGCAAGGTATATTGTCATGTCAGGTTCAGGTACCTCTCCTGCAGATTGTTACAGAGAGTAACGATGATTCAGAATATATTAAAATCAAATTAAAATATCATTTAGTGTGGCTTTATTTAATAGGCTGGTGAAAAATTTCAATCTAAAAAATCCTCATATGAAGTTACAATATAGAATCATTTCTGTTGCAGTGTTGTTCAAATTCTAGGGTAAATAGATTATTTCCATTAATGTATATATAACTTTCTGTTGGATACGAGTAAAAATAATATAGCTGAAGAGCCAAATAGAATTTTCAGGTTATTATAATTCATATAGTATTAGTCATTTGATAAGACAGAATAATCTGTTCTCTAATCTCTCTTCTACCATTTTCTTAATTGCATCAATCATGAATTATTCTACTAGAAAAAAACCTAAAATACATTTTTATAATAATCATAGTAACTTTCTTTGGGTTAAAAGCTCAACTCACAAAGGATATTTACCATAGATAATAATGCTTGGATGACCATTTGTTTTTCATAAAAAGAGCAGTGATTGAAGACCACATTTCAGTAAATATTTTAGAAAAAGAGCATTTTATATTTTAAAATTTATGTCTGCTCTAAGTCACATATGGTTATTGATTTATGACTAACCTCAGTTTTTTAAGAGAAAGTGACTTTTGTGATAGAATATAAGAATTTAAAGAAACTCAAGTGTAGTTTTAGGGTAAAGTGGATTTAAAAAAAAAAAAGAGAAAAACAAAGCCCAGAATAAATCCCCACAAAAGAACAAACCACCACTCCTCCCCCCCAAAATAAAGAAAAAAAACCCCAACAAACTCCAGACTTTAACATTTTAAACATTCATACTAGTTCTTTCAAATCCATTTCTTATAGCATGATTTTTCAGATAAGTCTTTTTTGCCTTTGTATTTGTACATTTTATTCTCATTCTCTGCTTAAATTTTCCTACTTGTTCTATTTTCACTATCATAACAGTAGGCTTCAGTTTTTGCTGCTGGATACTCCTGATTTATAACACTATGAACATACTTTTCTCTAGCTTAACCTTGAAGAAAAATATTTTATGTATTCGTATGGTGATAATTAAAAAGGCATATGTTCTTTGTGGTTTACAGTAAATTAAAGGTGATTTTATCATCAGTGGCATTGCTGTTTTGCAAGTGCATCCTGTTTAAAGTTAGAAGTGCGATTACACAAATAACTGTAAAATCTTATTTATTTTGTCAGTTTAGGTATTTTCCACAGAAAGTGGCATGGGTTAGAAAACAACATCATCTTTTTTTATAAGTAAAATGCTGTGGGTCTAAATCCAAATAATTATTTTTATTATTTCTGTCAAACTCTATGGATTCAAATCCAAGTAATTTTTTGTCAAGCTCTGTGTGTTTTTTGGTGATATAAAGTTCACCAGGAGTAAGTTTTAGGTTTGACAATTAAGAGGGTTTAAAAAGCTTCTAGAAAAATTGAAATAATAGGCCAAGAATTCATAGACTTTATAAGGAGCTTAATAAAAAAAAGTGAGTTTAGATGGTAAACTTTTCAGCCATTGAGTAATGACTGGAGGCTTTAAGAACCTCCATGGTTTGAGGTTCAAATAAGCTGTTACACAACTGTAGTGAATGTACAGTTTACAAAATAAGTGCAAAATATTTAAATTATGAATAGTGTAATGTCGTTTCTGCCTTCACTGTAGGGAGAGATTAGGTATCCTCCTGATTTATTTATTTTTAATTTTTTAGGATTTTTCAGAAGGAGAGGGATGAAGATTAAATTCACTGCTGGTCTCATAAGCCTATATGTATTAGGTAGAGAGAAAAGATAGTGTGAAGATTTTCATTAAAAACTACTGTACTCCTTTCAAGTTCTTTTTTATTTTTGTACCTGATAGTTATCCTTTCTCATTAAAAATGTGTTTAAAAGAAGATATTTTTGTATTGCAGCATAGTATGATAGATTTAGAAAAAAAGGCTACAGCTGTGAACGTTTTGTTATTATTTGGTGGGGTTTGTTTGTGTTTGTGTTTTGGGTTTTTTAATACTAGCATAGAAACACAGAATCACAGAATCACAGAATCACAGAATCGACTGGGTTGGAAAAGACCTCAGAGATCATCGAGTCCAACCCTTGGTCCAACTCTAGTCTGTTTACTAGATCATGACACTAAGTGCCATGTCCAACCTCACTTTAAAAACCTCCAGGGACGGCGAGTCCACCACCTCCCTGGGCAGGCCGTTCCAATGGCTGATCACTCTCTCGGTAAAGAATTTCTTTCTAATATCCAGCCTAAATTTCCCCTGGCAGAGTTGAAGCCCATGCCCCCTTGTCCTATTGCTGACTGCCTGGGAGAAGAGACCAATCCCCACCTGGCTAGAACTTCCCTTCAGGTAGTTATAGAGAGTGATGAGGTCACCTCTGAGCCTCCTCTTCTCCAGACTAAACAACCCCAGCTCCCTCAGCCTCTCCCCATAGGTCTTATGTTCAAGTCCCTTCACTAGTCTTGTTGCTCTTCTCTGGACCCGCTCCAGCACTTCAATGTCTTTCCTGAACTGAGGGGCTCAGAACTGAACACAATACTCCAGGTGTGGCCTCACCAATGCAGAGTACAGGGGAAGGATCACTTCCCTTGTCCTGCTGACCACGCTATTTTTGATACAGGACAGGATACCATTGGCCTTCTTGGCCACCTAGGCACACTGAATGCTCATGTTGAGCTTCCTGTCAATTAGTACCCCCAGGTCCCTTTCTGTCTGACTGCTCTCCAGCCACTCTGCGCCCAGCCTGTAGCGCTGCAGGGGGTTGTTGTGACCAAAGTGCAGCACCCGGGTCAAAAAACCCAAAATTTTGACGGTGACACCAATCCTTAAGCCACCTGTTGATGAGATGGGCTTTTCTACTCCTCTCTTTATTTAGCTCCTCATCCATCCCAGATAGCACAGGAACTGAGGCAAATATCACTTGTGCTCCCGTCCCATGAACTGATCGACCCAGTGCTTTAAAGTCTTTCTTAATTATCTTAGTACTTCTTCTGTTGATGTCCTCGCTGCCAGCTTGGACTACTAACAGAGGATAGTAGTCTACCATGTTGTTTTTAATGGCACTGGCTAGGAGGACATCTTGCAGAACTTGGTGTCTGGTTCAATATTTCATTTATTTTAGATTGCTTATACATTATTGTTGGAACAACAGCAAAATAAAAGCCTTGTCGAGCAGTGCACTGTACTGTAACATCAGTACCGACTGCACTGAGTGAGCAATATTGAGTCATCGCAACCTTTGTATGTTTTAGACCCATTCACCACGATCAACAAAAGCTGAGACAAAACAACATGGTGGACCCAGAGTAAACGGCAGGAACTTCTGAAAGCATCTGCCCATCTTTCTGTGGACACAGATAGCTTAGTTGATATGAAGGTTAAAGGACTTCTGAGATTGAATGACATGCCGGAGTTCTCTGTAGTTCTCTGTAGTGCGTTTTCAAAAAATAAAGGAGGCAGAATGTTAGACTAATTTTACCTTCTGGATAATGGAAGGGATAAATTCCCACGCAACTTCTCCATTAACATTTCTGAATGAGTGCAAGACACACAAGCTGACTTGCTGTTCTGGATAAAGGTCTGGAAGTTCAGTAGATCCAAATACCAGTGCCATTAATAAGATCTGGCATTACTCTGTTTCTTCCTGGAAGACAGAGGGTTCACTGGATTGCCAAGACTTTTGTCCATATCCGGAATTTTTTTATTCTCTGACATCTTTCTGATATTTTGAAGAAATATCTATTTTACAGTATCACTAGATCTTCTCTTTGGCCATTGCACTAAATTTAATGGTACATTAAAATTTCTGTCCTCAGTGCAAAACCAGAAAAAGAAAATTTGGGGAAAAAAAAAAAACAAAAGGTACCTGTACTCTTTTTTTCTGCTGAATTAGAACCTCTGATGACTCCATTGAGTCATACTGGAGGTAATCTTGGGGGAGGAATTACAGTCTAGGAATCTCCTTTCTGTTAGAGTAGTAGTTGAAATAGGTAGAAAGGCCAAGCACCTTGGTGTTCATAAATCTTGTGATCTTTGCTATATTCAGTTTTAAAAGGAGTTAAAGAGGTCAGTTTCCCCTATAAATATCCTACAGGGGGACTGTTGGGATGATACAAGTGCCCCAGTCATGTCAGTGTCTGCTGATGTGCTGTGGGCATGTCTTTCAAATAGGAGTCAGATTCCCAGGGCTGCAGGCTCAGGCAGGTGCCTGGCTAGAAACCAAAGCTGTTCTGGGGTGTGCTGAGAAAACAGCCTTTCTAAAACAAACACGGAGATACCTAAACAACATAACCACATCACAAAATTATCAGGGTTTCTGGATAGCAATTTTGCACATCAACACTGAAATTTTTCCAAGGTGACAGGTTGCTTAAGGTGTTCTTTGCTCCTAATGTGCTGCTCAAAACATTATGACATTTCAGATTAAAAATACTTATTATTTGTTTAGCTGTTCTGTGCACACAGAATGCTGGAATTGCATTTAAATAAAGGCTATCATCAAAATGTGAGTTGATGTGACTTTACAATGTCTGAAAACAAAAATTAATGAAGTATATCTGTTAAGATAAATAGGGCTTGATTTCAAATACCATGTTTATTGAGATTAATTTTAAAATCCAGTCATTTTACATTTTTTTCATTTCTCTTCACTTTTAGTCAGGACCAGGATTGTTATTAAAAAATTTACAAATAATCAGCTGATATTTCCAAATATCTTGCATATATATGCAATATTTTCATCTGGAAGCAAGTTTGTTGTAAAAGCTGCTTGTTTTCACAGGAGGTCCAGTCTAATGTAAAGATTAAATAGGAAGAGGCAAGCGTTCAGTCTTTTCTGGGTTCTCTGACCTCTACCTCATGTCCCCAGTGTTTGAAACATGCCCACAGGTAATGAAGATGCTCCTGTACTTAAAGCCTATTTGCAGGTTGATTGGCATCCAGCCTGACATGCTGCTTCATACAGACCCCATTCATGCTAATGCCTGCACAGAACAAAGGAGCATGATGCATGGTTATGTGCACATTTAAAAAACATCTGGATTTACAAAGATAGTTATGTGTACAATATTTGATAATGTCTCTTATTTCTATCAGAAGTAACTATTTCCATACCTGTGCTCTGTAGTGACAGTATACAGTGGATCACAAGAGATCCTGAAGGAGAATTTTCCTCTTACTCTTTCATCTGCCAAACAACTTTCAAATGTCTTCCAAAGTGTGTGTAATACTGACCATTTCAAAATAGCCCCAAGATACATTTTAAGACCCTTAAGAAATAGGTGACTGAATTGCATTAGTTTGACTACATTGAAAGACTACAGGAGATAGTTGTCCAGATCCTTTACTAGTTCTCGACAAATAAATTTGTGTCTCGTTCTTCATGAATATGGGTTTACGTATGTATAGACCTATTTTTTATATATATATATATATGCAAGATATTAAAATGCAGTAATGCGTCTGTATCTATAGCCCAATCTCTACCACTTACTTCTGAAATTACCAATAATTTGATAAGAGTTTTGTGAATGTTTAGACAAAAAAATGCAATTATTGTACAAAGCACTATGAAAAGGCAATTCTGCTTTTATGGTATATACAAGCCTTCAAGTAGAGAAATACTTTGTTATGAGAAAAACGCACAAAATTCAAATGAGAGATTTTATTGAATATAATTCTCAAAGCAAAATAAAGTTGTAACATGCATTAAAGCGAGACACCATTTGATATCCCAATTTAGTCTGTGTATAGTTCAGTGAAGTATTATAAACAAGGTGCTGAAATGCATAGTGAACCATTGGAAAAAAATTGATGGTGTAAAGCAGTAAGTCAAACATGTAATATACCCACAAGCAACAAGAACACACAAGTTTGTCTTATTACCTTTGATATATATTTGTTGGTATTTAAGTATATTTAAATTGTTTAAATATAGGGAACAATGCTGAACATTTGTTTATACCCATTGATTCTACTCACTTGCTCTTGCAGCAAAGAACATTTCCTATATTACCTTGCTTTGAATCTTACCTGTCTCCAAGGAAAAATACTTTTTTTTTTTAGACCTCCTTTCTCTTAACCTCTATTAGTGATACAGTCTCCCTTCTCCTGCTGCTGCAGTAGCAACCCCCCATACATGCTGAGGAACTTTCTTCTGTGCCTGTTTCAGACCAATTTCAGCTTTTTGAACAGTGCTTCGGCTGGATACGCCGTTCTAGCAGAGGTCTCCCTAGTGTCTTGTATACCCGCACCGTGTTCTTTGACTCTGTTGGTACAGTCTCTGCCCAAAGTATCCCATTATTTTTTAAGTCTTTCTCACTGTTGTGTTAGATTAGGGCTGAATGGCTAGTTCAGAGTCCCCATGGTTTTAATTTGTTTTTAGTGTGTCTACAGTGTAGATATATGTATCTAAGCTGATCGCCCTGCACTCCTCCAGTAGTCTCAGAAGTCACTAGAAATCAACTTAATGGAATCGAAGGCAGGATTCATTTTATTTTAAGGAAAGTGTCTAACAAGTCAAATGAATCACACCTTAAAATGGTTATTTCTCTTCTCTGACTGTAAAAAAAATCAACTAGTATGTCAAAGATAGATTTAGACATTGCAGATATCCAGATCAAGAGGAAAAATAATTTGACTTACTGTGATTAAGAATACTTTTTTTTTATGTCTTCACATTTTAATTTATTTTCTATTGCTTAAGTATATTCTTTTAATGTTATATTCTAAATCTCTAAGTGTATCTCTTTATGACTTTAGCATGTGGACAGGCTCTTCCCTGCCTGTATTGCTCTTTGAGGGGCACCAGTTCTTCCAGATATCTCAGCCCAAAACCTGTTCTAACATGGTGCTGACAAGGTACTGCATACTTGAGAACAGCTACCCCTGAGTTTATCTATTCAACAGATAAAAGTTAAGCATTGGGTTAAACATGGGACTAACAAACAAAGATTACATCTTTCTATAATATCTTACAGCTTTAAAATATACATATAAAAAATCTGCTTCTGGGACTGTCATCTGCAATTTCATCTTCAGAAGTTTCAGTTACTGATTGTACAAGGTAGGGTACTGAGCCTTTTAGTTAAGGATTGCTGGTATCTTCTGAATTACAGATTATTAATAATTATTAATCATTAGTAATAATCTGGTAATAATCTGGTATCTTCTGAATGACAGCTAATGTTACCAAAGTTTATCTTACCAGTTTTTCTTGGACAGCACATGATTAATGTCTTCTGCTTAGTCTGGGATGACTTTCTTTTGTCTTTTCAAATTTATCTTCGCGATTGCAGCTTACAAATTTTATTAAGGTCTATAGTACATTTTAAATTTAATTTGAAGAAAAAATCACGTATGGACCTTGTCTTTTCTCTTCTTGGCAAGTAGGGCATTTATTTAAAGAGGGAATTCTTTTCATATAACATTGCATGCAATCCATGTTTCATAGCAAATAATGTTCCAGTATTTAAAGGGTAGCTAAAAAGAAGATAGAGACTCCCTTTTTACAAGGAGTCACACAGAAACGATATGTTGCTCATGGGGAGACTCTGATTGGACACCAGGGAAATTTTTCACAATGAGAGCAATTGGCCATTGGAATAATCTCCCCAGGGAAGTGGTGGATGTCCCAGCATTGGACACTTTTAAGATTCAGCTGGACAGGGTGCAGCGTCATCTTGTCTAGACTGTGCTTTCGCCAAGAAAGGTTGGACCACACTATCCTTATGGTCCCTTCCAGCCTGGTATTCTGTGAGTCTATGATGATATCTTTAGGCACTTTTGTGGATTATATTATAGTTTATATATCATTTTTTATTATCATAGTCCTGGAATTAGGAGAATGAAGATTTTTTTTTTTTTTGCATATTTTTTGCCATACTTTAATTAATACGGGTGTTTCTGTGGGAACTATAGGGTAGTACCTGTGCCATTTTGTGTTAAAGTTGCTGATTTTTCTCATGTGAAGTTGAAAAGAACTGAAATGAAGTTATGAGATTTACACTGATGTAAAAGTAGTAGGCTGTAAGAGCCCATCCCACTTCCACAGAATATTATTCCAAATAGTGGTCCCAATTATTTTAATAGTGCAGATCAGAACATGAATGAATCTCCATCTCTAAACAAAGTGAATCAAGACAGGGCTAAGGCATCCTTTAACTTATGACATTTTTATTTCTTATGCAGACACACACACAGAGACACCCCTCTGCATGTGCAGGTTGTCTGTCATTTCTTGTTTATGGTAATGAGGTCACTTGGTTTTAGTTTGTCAGCTTGACATCTATTCATTAAGCTATGGATAGTTTTAAAGAGCCCTATGAAGGTTGTTAGGAACTGAAAGTGTATGCAGAATAAAGCAGTAATAAATGATGCATGGGCTGTTTGGTTTTTTTGGCATCTCCAACAACATGTAAAATGCTTGTAAAATATTTTGAGATCCTTAGATTAAAGCTAACTTAACGTAAATTAAAGCTTGTGGATATATGTGATGACATGTATATACATGCAGGTATGTATTGATAGGCAAACCCCTACACAAACAGAATTTATGACTGAGTTGTGAATATTCAGACCAGTAATTATATACTATACGGATAGTATTTTTGAGAAGACACATTAAACTTATCCCAATGATCAAATGAAACATAGGAAACTGAATTAGATAGCACTATAACTTATCAATTTCAATCTCTTATTTTCTCTGATACTCAAAGTATGTTTCAGTGGTTAATGACAGTGCTGTATCCAAAGTTTCTCAAAATGCTAGTGTGGTACAATATGTTTCTGTACTGCAAAGAGCTACACTTAAAGAAGTAGTCTGTCTCAGAAGAAAATGAGTCAGGGTCCTTTCTCTTCTCACTGTGACCTTCTCTGAAGCTCCAAATCCATGTCCACCACTTAATCACTATTACTCCAGTAGCAGAAAGTAGTTTCAGCTCCAGCCAGTTTCACACTTGATTCTGCTGCTGTTCTGACCGCTTTAAATACTTCTGTACAAGTCACTGAGAGAACTTTCTTGGGAAGATTCACATTAATCACCAAGTAAGCTTATATATCTGAAAAAAAAAGAGTTCCACCTTCCTTTTCTTCCTCTCCAAGGTCTAACAGTTGCATACAAAAATGACCTCAATTCAGGAGCCTGCCTTGGTTACAATTACAAGAGCCTTCTGCATGACTTGAGCTACCTAATTAAAATTCTCATTAAAGTCTGAGCCATTGAAGCAAAGAGCCAATATATCATTTTCTCTACTTTACAGTTTATATATTTTCAGCATCTAATAGCCTTCATAGGGATCATTGCATTCATTCATAAGGCTATAAGTAGTTATGTTCTGGCCCATAATTCCAAAAATGTCTCTATATTTGGCATAATTGCAATGTTCTGGACTCATCAGGCTCATCCAACAAAGTCCTCAGTGTACGTGTACATGTGGTTTCTGTTCAGTTAGTTAGTTAAGATGTAAAATTTTCCAGTCACTGAAGTTAACTGCTTTTGGCTGTTTAGCCCCAGCTTGTGATGCATGTGATCACGGGATTCTCCCCTGATGTCTGAAAAGTTGTAAAGCTCCTTGTGTTGTGGCAGATTAGGAACATGGGGCTCTTCCCTGCCTATATTGCTCTTTGAGGGGCACCAGTTCTTCCAGATATCTCAGTCCAAAACCTGCTCTAACATGGTGCTGACAAGGTACTGCATACTTGAAAATAGCTACCCCTGAGTTTATCTATTCAACAGATAAAAGTTAAGCACATGTATCTACAAATGCCTGTTGTTTTGTGTGTATATATGTGAGAGGAGATGTAGTCTACAGATCTGTGTATAAATATGTCTCCCAAAGAGCGTAATCAGGAATAATTCCTTACTTTTAGAGGCTTACTGAAGTTAAATAGTGGATTTTTTTTTCCCCCTGTCACATCCATGGGTTTCCAGACATTGCACACAGAACTGTTACCCAGTTGTAGTGAGAAAGGAATGGAATACACACTGAAAACAGATGTAAATATTCAGGTTAGACTTATTAACACTGCTTCTAACCATTCTGATGGAGAGCACTTCATTAATTTGCATAGATGCCTCTCAGAGGGTATTTACCTTCAAACTACAGAAGAACTCATCTGATTTCCCGTATATCTTACTGTCCTTTTTATTTTTAATATATTTCTGTGTTTAATGGATTATAGAATGTATTGAAAGGTGTAGTGAAGCTGAAGCTGGTTTTTAGTTAAATATTTTCACTTCTTTACAGTATACATCTGCTCTTACATATGACGCTGTTCAAGTGATGACAGAAGCTTTCCGGAATTTGCGTAAACAGAGGATTGAGATCTCCAGAAGAGGAAATGCTGGAGATTGTCTTGCAAATCCAGCTGTGCCCTGGGGTCATGGTGTGGAAATAGAAAGGGCATTGAAACAGGTAGTGTCCCTTGAATGAATACTGGATGAATGCATGTGTAAAATTCTCTATAAATGCTTGAAAAGAACCTTCCAGTCTCCTAACCTGCCTGGATCTTGCTGGGAATAACATGGAAGTGAACTCCTCAGGAATATGTCTCACAGTAAGATAATATATTGTGTGTGGAAGAGTCTAAACAGAATGTTTTTGAAATTTCATTTTATGGAAATAGAAAATGCATTTCAAAAAAGAAACAAACTTAGTTCTTGTACCATTTTAATCTCCATCTATATAGGTTCAGGTGGAAGGTCTAACAGGGAATATAAAGTTTGATCAGAATGGAAAAAGAATCAATTTTACAATAAACGTCATGGAACTCAAAAGTACTGGTCCTCGGAAGGTAATTTGAATTGTCTTACAGTGTCTTTAAAGGTTTTACCATGCTAAGCAACAAGTTAAGGTAGGTAATGAAACACTATGGATTAATTAAAGCATGAGTTGTAATAATACTTATTCATAGATGTATTCTATAAGGGTCTTGCAGAACACAGTGAAAATATGTATTATTTCTTTCTAACAAATACAAGTTGTTATTTCTGGTAAGTACTAGCAGTATTTTCTTTTCAGTTTTGCAGATTAAACTTTTTGCTTTCTCATCTGAATTGCTAAATATGAACCATTATTTTGGGAAATACGCTTCTGAATGATGAATGCAGAATGCAGCTTTTCAATGATGTTTCTGGAAATGTGATTATCTTACTGTTCTAATTCCAAATTTTTCAGGAAAAGCCAGTTTCTCATGTCTTCCTTATCCGGAGTCTGTCATAACCCTTTCAGTCCTTCAGTGTGTGATGGTACTAATACCTGTTAATATGCGAAAACAGTGTGCCTGTATTAGACAAATTAATCTCAACAAATGGCATTAGTTCTATCCTGTTACTATTTGTAATAATCTTTAACAACATAAATAGAAATATTTACACTGGTAAATCCATAGCTAAAATAGTTCTCTTTGAGCATAGATCATGCTTTACCTGCTCTATGAAAGTTCATATTCACTGGTATCTGTGCATCCTATAAACTCTCTTTAGATTGGATATTGGAGCGAAGTGGACAAAATGGTTGTGAATCCTCTTGATGGCCCTCTTGGAAATGAATCTTCAGGACTAGAGAATAAGACTATTATTGTCACCACTATTTTGGTAATTAACCTCATATTTTGTCAGAAGACAGTATGTCCTACAGTGATTTGTTTCTCATCATTATGTTAGTTTAAATACAGTGTTGTATTATTATCTGAGGTTGTAACCTGTTACTCATCATGATACATAAATAAAATCTGGAAATTAAGGATATATAAATGATTCAGTATGTGGTTTTGTTCTGTAGAAAACAAGTGGTCATTGATTGAACATCCTAGAAAGTTAGAATTTTTACGCTTGAAAATGGGAATGAAATACCTGCTTTCAAAGGAGAGGCATTTGTTTTAGAGAAAGGATTTTGCCAAACAGCAAAGAGACTGGTTCTTATGCTTCAGAATTGTAGCCGCCATGGATTGGTGAAGTGTAAAATAAAACATTAAAAGATGCGTTGTACTTGTCTAGAAAATAACATTATAGAACAGCATTTCTCTGTAAGTTACACAGCTTCTTTATCAGTTTGGACGAGTCACAAGCTGACATAGGAATATCACTGGATGTAAGAATAGTTTGGTAACAACTGAGCAAAGAGGAGATAGGTTACTTTAGTACAACTCATCAGACTCATCAGCAGCTTTGCTCATGATAGACCTTTATTGCATAGTTATAGATATCTTACCTAATGTTTGTGTAGTAATTCAGTAAGGATATAGCCTGGGGAGCCTGAAGTGTTTTCCCAGGGAGGGGTGTGGTTATGAAACAGGAAAGAATGTTCTTGTATTAAGAAAACAGCAAAAGAAACTAAATACCTTTGCCTTCTTCCATCCAAACTGTATGAGAGAAAGAAACTGATTTTGGAACTTACTCTTTCTTCTCTGAATGCATAACTCCTGGTAACATTCATGGTCATTATTAACATACTACTGAGAATCACTATACCTGTAAGTATTGTTGTTTGTGTATGACTTCAGAGAATGCAGCTTTCAAATGTGTTAAGGACATGTCATGTTAATAATTAACAGCTGTCATATACGTAGCATGTATGACTCAGATGTTACATTTTCTCTTTCTCATATGTGAAAGAGAACATATTAATCTATGAAGTGTACAACCAATACGTCTCTCTTTTTACCAAGTAGCTAAGGCAAGTTCTTTCTGTGCAGGAGTCCCCATACGTCATGATGAAGAAAAATCATGAAATGCTTGAAGGAAATGATCGATATGAGGGCTATTGCGTGGACTTAGCTACAGAAATTGCTAAACACTGTGGATTCAAATATAAGCTCACAATTGTTGGGGATGGCAAGTATGGGGCGAGAGATGCAGACACGAAAATCTGGAATGGGATGGTTGGAGAACTTGTTTATGGGGTAAGAAATTTTTTTTATAATGAAGCTATTAAAGATGACTAATGGAAGGAGTGGGATTTGATATAGTTTTCTCTGTAGAGGAAACTTATCGAATTCCTTCTACAGAGAATTAGTAACCTGTATTGGCATGAAAAATTTTGAAAGTGAAACATGGAATTAGGTTTTAAGTGCAAATGAAGTTGAGGGGAGTGAGTGCATATTTCATCCTTCTGACCAGGTGAAAGGCAGTGTACTTTACTAACAACACTTTTAAATGTCATATACTTTTAAAAGGGCATGTGTAAAAAGGGAAGCTTGGAGTATGCCCACCATATGGCTATATATATTTCAGTAAGAAGAGTTTCAACAAAAAATTTCTGAAATTCTCAATAGGACATTCTTGGTGAAATAAATGTTGCTGGTGTCTCTGCTGTCCTATTACCCATTTATGAAATGCAGTAGAAACTAAACCATTCTTTGCTCTGATCATTGTATTAGCTATTATTTGCTTTTTTCTTCCTTTACAGAAAGCCGATATTGCAATCGCTCCATTAACTATAACGTTGGTGAGAGAAGAGGTGATTGACTTCTCAAAGCCCTTTATGAGCCTGGGGATATCAATAATGATCAAGAAGCCTCAGAAGTCCAAGCCAGGAGTGTTTTCATTTCTTGATCCATTAGCATATGAAATCTGGATGTGCATTGTTTTTGCCTACATTGGGGTCAGTGTAGTTTTATTCCTGGTCAGCAGATTTAGCCCATACGAGTGGCACACAGAGGAATTTGAAGATGGAAGAGAAACGCAAACTAATGAATCAACTAATGAATTTGGGATATTTAATAGTCTCTGGTTTTCCCTGGGTGCCTTTATGCAGCAAGGATGCGATATTTCGCCAAGGTTGGTTACTCGCCCATTTCAACTTTGTGCATTTTTGGTCTCAGACATCTCAGCTGGAGGAGGTTCATGGTGCATATATTTTCACTCTCTAGAAAGAAATGAATTGCTATCTTTTTTCCCCTCTCTAAAATCATAAAAGCCCTTGAAATAAAATCAGTTGTCTGTGACATAGGGTCATGATGTATTTGATCGATGTTGTCTTAACATCTATCATACATTTGCCAAGTGAATTTATATACACCATCCAGAGACTGTAAAATGCATAAGGTTCAAGTCATTCCACACCTTCTTGGAGGGGTACCGTGTTTTTGCTGCATATTCCCATTTTACAGTTGATAGTGCATACGGTTCACAACAACTGTAGTGGGAAAAAAGGGTAACATACTAGTCACAAACTACACAGACAGCGCTTTCCCTCTAAAATTCACTACGTATCATAACACTGTTATTAACCAGCTGTTTTTCTACAGGAGAGCCTTAAACTGAAATAAAGGTGATGGCTCTAATTTCATGTGAATAGTTGCAAAACACTGCTGTTTTTCCATGGCCTAGTTTTAGAAAAGTCTCAAAGGAAATATCTAAAATGAATTTGAAGGTCCAGTTTAAAAATGCTCTGTTCCTTGTGGATTTTCACCTACTTTATTAGGCACAACTGTAAAGCACTTAAGTTAATTCCTTTGCAGCTCATTAAATATTCTATTTCCCTTGTGCACAAGTGGTTCTAGCCTTGATTCAGCAGAGCGGTAAGTAGGTAGGTAAATAGGTACTTGCTGCTTGAAGGAACTATAGTAACAAGTATAATAGGGCAATTGGGTTTAAAGAAATCATATCAGAAGACCTACCTAATTATACTAAGCAATTTAACTTTCTTGTATATAACCTAAAGTAAGACAAGAAACAGGTCGATTTCTAGTGGGTCTAGTGGCTAGTGTGCAAAATAAATCACACCAAGGAAGCTCTTCTCATGTCTAAGTCATGCATCCCAAAAGGCAACAGCAGGTTTTCAACTTGTTATACTGTGGAAATAACAGAGCATTTGTTGTGTGAGAATTTTAGCAATTCTATGTAAAGGCTGGCGTATTACAGTGAGATCTGCCAGCCTTTATGATGAAAGATGCAATAGATTAGGCATAAAACACCATAAGAATGTTATACAAGAAAGGAGATAGTGAAGAGACAGCCAGTGGTTTCAGGTCACGAGAAGCTGTGTTAATGACAGTCCTTTGGGGTTTTGCATTGATTACACACTTCACAGGTTTAGTTGTCTGCAAATCCTCCATTAGCTACGAAATTATTTTTATTGAATCAAGGCCGTAGTAGAATAACGATTTTTTTTTTATTATTTATTTTATTACTGTTTTACTGGCTATTAAAGCATGACAGTTGTTGTGCACGCTTTGATAACTTTTGAAAGGTGATGTAAGAATAATAACAGTAAATGATCATCATAAAGGATGTGTAAAACTCTAACAATTTTGGAGATTCAAGATTTAGTTTCAGTGAGGTGTTTAACACCACTTTATTTCACTACAAACATATTTTTGAGGAAGGCAATTAGTTTGTATATTATGTGTTTATTATAAAAATAGAAGAGGGCTGAAAACACCTCAGTTATTTTTGTTCTTGCACCAAAAACATCACTTATAGAATTTGAACTCCCTGCATATGAATTGGAGCAGATAGAAAAAGGAATCACAAAATATCAGCAAAATGTCTTTGTGGCGTTAAGTTTTATACTATTCCTACTATAATTTCTCTAATAAAGTGACAAACACTGTAAGAATTGTAGAGTAGACAAGTTAAGACTTCCTGGCTCTGAAATAGAAGGTGGTGCTGAGTAAGGCTGGACTGGACCATCATCTTGCCACATAGCACAGAAACAAAGGAATAGAATAGAGAATGATAACTTCGCAAAGTTATCCTCATCTTTTTTGAGATGTGAGCGCACTCTCAGTACTACCACATAATACCTTTGTAAGTATAAAAAGCATGGTGCACTATTTTAGGTAACTGCACAGAAATTGTTATTTTAGTTTTTAATGATCTGATAAACAAGGTACTTGTACAATTGTGGGTTCCTACTAACATAGAATTATCAGTCTTTAGAAACTTTTTGAAATGTACATTAAAAAATGGTTTATTTAACTGGGACAGACCTTATGGGAAAATTTTAATACAAATGATGTTCAAAATAGTTTTACTTACAAAATATAATATGAGAGTGCAATATCTGGATTGGCATTGAGCTTATTCTTCTTTCTATAAAGTTGGCAGCAGCTCTGTTTGCTGAAATCATGGTCTTTTGAAGGTTATGTTTGTTTATAGCAGATGTCATCAATACAATATGACGTTCCATAAAATCAGCAATTACTACATACATTTTACCAGAGATTTTACCTTAAAAATATGTATTTATCACATAATTCAATCTTTTAATTGTAGAATTATTTTGTACACAGATTGCCTCCATGTCAAAATAAGTGTATAGTATTTTTTCAAAGGTGACAGAAAGCATGTTTGTAGAATACATCTCAGTTTAAAAGGAACTTGAAATAATTTATTTTCTATGATCCTTTTTAATAACGTATTCTGAACCTCATCATCTGGCTTGATTTTCATCAAGTGATGTGAGTGAGTGAGTTTGTTGTGACATGGAATAAGTCTTTTCATGTCTGAATTCTCACAGAGATTTTTTATAATACCAATTAGTAAAAATAATTTGTCCAGAATTGGTTCTATTTATTTTTGTTCCCAGTTTAATAAATCAGCTTTGCATGACCATCATGTTTTAATGTGCATATATAGAGAGTTATATCTATGTATATATCTATATAAATATTTTGTCAGAATTACTTGAAAATCTCACTCATAATACAGTAGGCTGGGTAAGTGATTTTTAATTTGTTTACTTAATAGATAGGGGAGACACATCAAGACATAGCTAAACTACTGCAACACCGTGGTACTAGACTTTCAACTACATGCACATTTCTGGCAAATAATTAATCACATCTCTAAAGATTATGTACTGTTACTATAATGTCTTGTTTGAAACAAAGTAGTGAGTAATTTCAAAGTTTCAAAGATCATTAAAAAAAAGTCAAGATTGACAATAATGACAGTATCAATAGTTCTCTTCCATTAGTTTCTAGTATTCAAAGTAATTGAATTTCTCTAGATGTGTGCTCCATATTGTTTTATATATTTTCTTGAGTTCTCTTTTCTTCTTTCTTCTCGAGCAGGAGATGCAAAGCAAAGATCCATAAGAGCCCACCTGCTGCAGTTAAAAACATCAGATTATTATTATTTTAAAATATTTTTTCTTCACCCTTTTTCTGTATTATCACTGGTTGTTTCATGTCCAGTCCACAATTTGTTAAATACTTGTGTCTTTCAAAAGTGGTGTACACTTTTTAGTTTATGGATATTCTGTGGGCCAGTTTTTGTTGCAAATAATGCTGTTTGTTTCTCACTATGGATTGTCCACAGCAGCATAAGCCATTGTTTTGTGGAAATCAGTCTTTGTCTGAATGTCTTAGGAAAATAAGCAACCTCAAGGTACTTGATTTTAAGTGCATACCAGTTTATCTGAAAGCACTGTGTCACTGATTTTGTTTGATCGTTTTCACAATGTCAGGCAAGTTCACTTCAGAGGGAATGACAAGTTTATGTGTTAAATATAGCACATTATGATGGGAGCAGTTTCCTTTCAGGATGTTGGGAATTTTGAAGAACTGGATCACTAAATTCTGCCTAAAGTAAGCTCTGGAGTCCTGGTTTCAGCCAAGTCCAGGAGGTGTAGTGGAGTATGCCTTGACTTCCCATCAAAATAGCATACAGAGGTGTGCTGCAAGATGATAACCTGAAATGGTTCCCTGTAGTATAATGCATCATTTGCATAAAACTGATAATGTGTGTTCTTTTTAGGACTTTCATTTCATTTTACAAATTCATTTCATACTTGTTATTAGATCCCTGTCTGGGCGCATTGTTGGAGGTGTGTGGTGGTTCTTTACCCTCATCATAATCTCATCCTACACGGCTAACTTAGCGGCCTTCCTAACGGTGGAGAGGATGGTGTCTCCCATTGAAAGTGCAGAGGATCTTTCCAAGCAAACAGAAATTGCTTATGGGACATTAGATTCTGGCTCCACTAAAGAGTTTTTTAGGGTAAGAATTTCTGCTTTTTAGTTTTTTGTTTTGTTTTCAATAGGTCTTCACTCATGGAAATGTGTTTTCCCTAGGCTTTATTAAAAGTTTGCTATAAAAATGTGATATGTGCAACCTAGATCACAAGTGTATGTGGGTTTTTTTATTTGTTATCCTTAAATTTTATTATCTATGTATAAATATAAGGGTCATGTTATAAATATACAAAGCAAAAGTGGCTGCAAATATTCCACTGTAAAGTTAAACAAGATATCTTCAGAGAAGAGAGTTGATGTCATTCATCTGAGCTTTAAGATAGGAGCTAATGATTATAAACAAGGGTACTTAATATCTGTGCTATATTTTAGGTAGTCACACAGTGAATAGGGACATGGGAAGGTGCACAGTGATGTTTTCATAAGTATTTCACATGATTTTTCAAACTTGCAGATGGAGACATGGGATACAGCCCTCTTGGCTGCTGTAGTAAACCCAGGATACAACCCTGTTAGCTGTTGTAGTAAATCCATTTAATTTTGAAAGCAGTTACTATTTGTATTTGCATTACAATAATGCCTTGGAATCCTGTCATTCCTCACCTCTGTGTATTTCAGTTTTAAAAATGCATGAGACTTCCAATGTGTGAGTCTCAGGCTGCCCTTGAGACACCAGCTAACACAGTGAAATCCATCCAGCAAATGAATGAGACACTAAGGCTACTGGGAAAAACACTGTGGCTGTTTTGCCTGTCTTTGTGCTCTGTGTTTCTCTCTGTGTATCACAGAAGTGAATGTGAAGTGTAACAAATACAAAAAACCCACTGTTTTCATATTTTCCAGTGGATGGTGATAGTGCTAGGTTTAAACAAAATATATTTTAAAATAGTTATAAATTTTAGTTTACATTTCAGACATGGCCTGTCATGAAAGTGAAATGCAACAAGTTCTCATAATTTTTTTTTAGATACTGTACAGTTAGGGTAGTCACGGCTAGATTATGGTTTTCACTGGATCCTGTAATGCATACTTAACTGTTAACATACTAAATAGGAACCATTCTTTTTTCAGCTGTAGAAAAGCATTATTTTCTGGCTTTGATGACAGGTCCAGTAATAAGACCTGCTGCTGTTCGCATTCCTGTTGGCTAAACCAACACCACCATCAGCTATGTAAGCTAGTAAAAATGAGACTGGGTTTGTGCTAAGAGTGTTCAGAAGCATTTAGAAGCATACAATCATGTGTTTCTTATTTGTGAGCGTAAACCTTTTAGATCATGGATATACCAGGGACTGAATGTGAACAGTTGGTCAGTTCTTTTGAACACTTTTTCTTTAGAGATTTTTAGGCTTTCTTTTAAAACAAAAAATATTTATGTGAGCATGGAACAGTATGTAGTTTTTGTGTTCCTATAACATATATACAGCTTTCCAAATACACTTTTACACAACTAGTGTTTCTGGTGTTGACCTAAGAATTAATAACTTATTTTTGTAAAAGTCAGGTGGAGGCTTTTGTTTGCTAAAAGTCACTTAAACTTGCCCAGTTATTTTTTCCAAGAAATAACATCTGTCAGAATTTCTTTCTAGGAGACCTGAAACTCAAGTTTCAAGAATGAAACTGCTGAAGGCAATGTGAAAGCAGTCTCTAGCACTAAGGAGACTAAACTTTCACCCAGAGTACTTCTGTATGGTGACTGGATTGGAGTGGATGTGTGACTTTTATTATGACCTGAAATTAGGACTCAAATTCTTTGAATAGCTGGAAACAAATGGAGTATTTTTCTAGCAGTGAGCTAAAATGGAGTGGCTTTTTCTCTGTCGCTGTCATGAGCTAAAAGAAATAGTTGGATTGTTTTCAGAGTTAGTCTGTTATCTCTTCAAGCAGTGTCATTATCTACAAGTTTGTTTTTTATTGATGGAATGGATACTGGACCTAAATCTTCATTAACAGAGCCCTAATTCCTCGAACAGTACAAAATTAGGGAGCATTGTATATTGGGGATGAGAACAGTAAACTGAATTTTCTTTGCTACTGAAACATGTTTTCTGATAATACTTCACACAAGTGAAAAGAGATCTTTGTCAGCATTATCCAGAAATGAATTCTTAGCAATAAACTAGACAGTGAAAATTAGCTGAAAAATCCTATCCTGAATAGCTGAATATATGTATGTGATGTTAATAGAAAGAGGTGGCTTCAAGTGCGTCCAGCTTCTATGACTGTTTAAATGACATGAACTCATTGAGATGTTAGGTATGTCAGGGATGTCATATTATCTTGCTTTCTGTTTTGTTTTAGGATTCTACTGTTTCAGCCACCTACAGTAGGTACATAGTAGTTAGTGTCTGCAGTGGCTGTGGCTGACTCCAGTGGCTACCGTAATGAACGCAGTAATCCAAATACAGGTTAGAAAAACCCAGATGGAGGAAGGATAGTGGCCCACCACACACCCTACAGACAGTATGGGAGCAGACATGCAAGCTAGTCCATATCACTTGACTTGGAGATAACAGCCTTGGCACTCGCGACAGATGTATTGCCTTTGCACTTCACCCTATTTTAGGTACATACTCCCTAGCTTTAAAGGTAGTACAGGCTAGTAGGAGATATTCTTGCCAACAGTGAGTATGTAGAGCATCAGCTGGCACTTAATCAAGAAACATAACTGAGAAAAAGGGATGAAAAGGCATTGTACTCTAGTGTTCCTTGTGCTGCTTTAAGAAGAGAAGCAGAAGCTTGGTACATCCTGCATAGAAAATATCAGTGCATAAATAATGGGTTTAACAGTGTTTTTATTTTTAAAAGAGAAATAAAACAAAATAAAAACACAATGGCAGAGCTTTGCTGAGCAGTAAACATCAGCAGGAGACTTT
Source organism: Nesoenas mayeri (assembly GCF_963082525.1). Lineage (NCBI taxonomy): Eukaryota > Metazoa > Chordata > Aves > Columbiformes > Columbidae > Nesoenas > Nesoenas mayeri. Next base: position 33,758,290 of record NC_137540.1, read on the forward strand.
TACTTCTTAGTTATGTTACAGATATGTGATTTTTCTTCAATGGCAGATTCATCAGGTCTCTTCATTCTGTATTTGTAAATACCAGAATGTCCAGTAGTTTTCTTCAGGAGATCTCAAAGTTGCTACTAGCAGAACTGTGAGTACAATCCAACTCAAGAATTCTGTTCCTCTGACTTGGGATACTTGTCACTTCTGATACTTATTTGCACATCTGTCTTGGGGATAGTGCTTTTTGGGTTCTTAATGTAACTGAAAGCCTAAACAAAGCTATATAGTGCATTGCTGTTGCATTTTCTCTTGGGTTTACAGTCTGAAGTAATGGGCTATGTATCGAAGAAAATGTGTGTGGCCGTGGTTTTCCAGAAGTGCATCATTTTTCTCAAATCAGTAGTGGCTTTGTAGTGGTAAGGATGTGAATAGGACTGCAAGCACAGCTTTGGAAGATCCAGGAGTCATTTCAGTTGACCTTGTACAGACACATCACCTCTATAATTGTCAGACCGCAGATACTACTTGATGAAGCAATTAATGGTGTGGCAGTGGAATTTCATCACTCTGGTACACACTGTTGACACTACCCACAGTCACAGAGTATTTTTATCTTCAATGATTTCTCAGCAGATGCAGTAAATGCAGTTGATGTATGTGTTAGCAGAGACACATAGTTGAACTTCAAAGGGAAAATACAGTCACTAACCCAAGAAGACAGACTGTGGCTCGCCTAACACTGCAGAAATTAATTTTAACGCATTGTCTATATGTGTTAACTCCTGAAGTTGCCTTGCTGACATTCATGGGCTATGGCACTGAAAGAAAGAAAGAAAGAAAGTACAACTGCCTAAGTATGCAAGCTTAACATTCACTGGAACATTTCCATACTTTCCACCTGCTTGAAGGTATATTGAAAATGAATATCAAAGTGATACAAAGCAAGTATGTTTTTCTCTAAGGTTTCATTTCTGACAACAAAACTATACTTATTCCTCATTTCAAAACAAATCATTTTGGTCCCAAATGATCTCATAGGTCTTCGGTATGTGTGCATGTGTCCCAGTTTGAGTTGATTGTTCTTGAATGTGTGTGAACAGAAGTGTATGTTAGATGCCATCTGAGATCTCAGCAATGCTTTGTACAAAGGCATTAGCATTTCTTTTTCTCCCAGTTGTGTCACAGTATTTGCTGGTAATCATTTTGATCACAGTGATAGATTTACCTTTTTTTTTTTTTTTCTTTTTTTATCCAGCTGAAGGTCTTCCATTTTATTGCAGATTTTCTAATTGGTCCCAAAATGCTGGACTATGCTTTTGAGCTGGGGAGTTTTGTTTCATTTTATTTTGTTTCTATTATTCTAGTGCTCAGAATTTTCCACTTCTTTTATATAACAAATATATTCTATCCTATTTTCTGGCTTGCTGTGTTTTGATACCCCAATTTCCTTTTGTACAAATTCTAGTCATTTTTGTATTTAAATGTTTTCACTCAAGAATGCCATCTGAAGCTGTGCATGCCATGCAGCACTTCAGACCTGAAGAGCTGCAGTTGCTTTGAATGTTTTTCATTCTTGTTAAGTCCAGGCAGTATGTTTATGGTTCTAGATTCTGGTAATAGCACCTGCAGTTCACTACAGAAACTGCGATTGCTGGAGAAAGTGCTTTTGTGTTTTGGGATTTATTTTATCCTCTCTCTCCCAGTGTGGGTGCAGCAAGTTATTTGTGTTTTGCAACCTTCTTGTTTTGATCATCTCCATTTCTGTACCTTCATTTATATTACTTATTCTTTATATTCATCTCATCAAAAACAAAACTGGAGTTTACATTTACATTATGGGCCTATGCGCAGACTGTCTTTGTTCTCTGTTTCTTCCCACAACACAGCAGATATATTTTCCTTTCTCCTGTTCTTTTTCACTTGTAAGGTTTGAAAATCTGCTGCTGTTTGCCTTTCTTTTTTTTCCAGTTCAGTTTATGCTACATACTGTTTGCTTTATTTTCTTAGGTTACCCCTGATGAAATCAAGATCCTGCTTACAAGTCTACATTTGTATTACAATGATGTAGCAAACCTGTTGTAGTAGATACGACAACATTGCTGTAGTGCAGCTGTCCCTCTGTGAGTAGGTTTATTGCACTAAAGTGAGCTCTAGGAGTGGCTGGTGGATTTTCCTTGTGACCAGCACTTCAAAAAGAACATAGGATTTGGGTCATCATTGTGGAAATTAGTTTGTGTGACATTTATCTTAGTTTTTAATAAAATTAAATTGAAGTGGTCTGGTTTGAGTTTATGAATATGGTAAGTGATGGGGAGGAATTTAGATTCTGTTGAAACTGAAATTAATAATTCTCAGAGGAGGAGTCATTTCTGCAAGTATTTTAACAATGGTTAAATGGTCTTGAAACTTTAACATTAACATTGCTTTGTAAAACGAGCCTTCATGAACACTTAACTCTTTAGATCACGTGAAGAATATGATGATGACATAAGATCCTTGTTTTGCACTTTCCTGATGTCTTCTCATATCTGTCTTTTTGGAGAAAATGATTTTAAGTAAGCTTTTGAAGAATAAGTTATTGAGAAAAAATGTTTTGCAATTTTTACTAATAAGACCAAATATATTAAATGGATTTTAAATAGCTCAATTAAGTAATGGAAACTGGAAAGCCATAAAACTTACAAATATGTAATTAATTTTTACCAATACTGAATAAAATAATCAATATATTACAAAATTTAGATCTTCCATTCAATTAAGTATTCACTCAATATAAACAAGGTTAAGTATTTTACAGTACTTTATCTTAGGTTAATAAAGGAGTCTGAGAAATTAGCTTCACCCTTTCCTGTGTATTTGGATTTATTGATAATTCATTTACTATATAAATTGGCAAAATTCATTTGTTGTTACACCTTCTAGCTACTGGTGACAACACCAGTTCCTCTCCTTTTGTTCAGTACAGAAGGTCAGTGAGAGAGTTACACAAACCGTATTTGAGAATTAAAGTTCTGCTCCTGCAGTACAAGATCATCATCTAGTAGAATGTTGTAGTCTGAGTCGCTATTTCTGTCAATGACATGCTAATTACAGCACCCTGTTTTAAGAATAATAGGTCTTTGAATGACAAAATGGTAAAGTTATCTGATGACCCACAAAATACAGTTAATTAATTTGATAAAGCTTTGCATAATTTAATTTCCTAATGAGTTTCTTAATGAAGGCAGTATTTTACATTTAAATGGAATGTGTACTTTGTAAAAGTAATAATTTTCATAGTCATGATGCCCAGTGACATGGTATTAAAAAAACCCCAAAAGTGTAGTTTCTGGAACATTTTTGTATCGGTTATTGTATTTTCATAGGACTGATCAATAGTGGGGATTGTATTAGGGGATTGTAGTACCAAAATATGATTAACATTTCGTATATAGACTGAAGTGTCATCTTGAAATAGCAATGAACCACAGTAATTAAGACCAGTGCAGATTATTTCCATATTCTTGTAGCCAAATAATATCACAGTCTACAGTGGTTTCATTGTTTGGATCTCATGATATAAAGTTGTGGGGCTTTTCAAAGAAGCAATGCTTTCCTTTTTACATTTCTGATGCCATTAAAGAAAGGGTATATAAGGAAGAGATGGAGAAGCCCAAGTTGCACACAGGGCATCCTGCATTCACGAGAATTCTGTTTCCTCATGGTTTAGTCCAGTGTTGCTGATGACTGCATGGTTTTCCAAGTGCAGTTAGATGAAGAAGATTATTGTTTGCATAGGAATAAAACATATGGTCAGATATAGCACTGGCCAAGTTTAAATGAGAATGAAATGTATTGGGTTTTGTTTGGTTGGTTTGTTGGTTTTGTTTTGTTTTCCAGAATGTATTTGAATAGGGATATATATTTGAATTAGGATAAGTGTACATGCTTTTTTTAACTGTCAGATAACATCGTCTTTATGAGTAAGTGTGTGTGAACAGAAAACTAGGTGAAGGTCTCAACACTGAGCTTCTCTACATCCTTTGGTTCTACTTTTCAAATAAAAGACAAATTCTCAAAACAAAACGATGAGGAAATAAAATGATGCAGTTCTGAAAACAGAATGTATTATTAAATATATTGCACAGCAATATAAGCAAAAACCTTAGAAGTCACAAGTATCCCCTGTGTAGTGGCTTGTTGCTGCTCTTTTTTTTATGAGTCTAGACAAAGTCAAGAACTAGGTAAAGACTGTGAGCTGTATGAGTTGCAGCATGATGTTTTTCACTGTTCATGGCTGCAGAGGTCTTTGTGGTCATGACAGATGCTGAGCACTATTTTCTGGATACGTTTTTCGTTACAGATTTGCATTTCCATAGTTGCTGGGTTGGATGTTCCTACATTCATTTATAGGGCAAGGACCCTGTGAGCCATCTAGTGGGAGGTTTCTTCTTAACACTAGACCATTTGGGAAATCTGTTCCTTGTGCCTTTTCCCATTCAATCATCCAGCACTGGCCGCTCAGTCCATCATGGGACTTCCCTCATCCTTCCCACTTACCTGTTGTGATCAGGTTTCTGTGAAGTGACAATGGGAAGTGGGGAGGTGCATTTAATTGAGGGTGAATGACAAAAGCAGAACAGACCTTGCTAGACCTCTGTTAACTGATATATAACAAAACCTGTAAAAGGTAATTTTAATAAACCAGGACACAGTAGAATAACAAAAGGCAGCTTATGAACCTGTTCAGGACAGTTAGCTAACTGGAATAAAGAATGCTTATTTATTTAGTATTTGAATGTTTGTGGAAGAAGAAAATAAAGTTTTAAGTGTCAGTATAACCTCTTCTACAACATGGGATCCAAATGCCTTCTTATGACAGTTGTACTAATGGGCACCTGGATGTATGTTGTCTGCTTTGGGTTGAATTGAACCATGTAAGACAGCTCTAAACCAACTTTTTAGTTTTCACCTTTATAAAGCAAACCTATGGTAATTCATGAAGTATCACCGTGATCATTTTTATAACACTGTCAGAAGCTTGATGATCCTTGCTTAGTTGGTAGTGGTAAATCCCGTGCAGCAAGCTGGCTGTATTATGCCAAACAAATGTTGACCTCTGTTAGGAACAGGATGGAGTATCTGGCTTTCATTAGAGAGTAAGTTCAGAGAATGGGATTTCAGGGAAGATCAAGTTCCTTGATATGAGACTGAGGACTTTTGAGTCCAAGCCTGAGTGGGCTGAGGAAGGAAGAGATTGAGCACCCTGCAAAGCTGGTAGCTCTGCTTCCAAGGAAGTGGGCAACAGCAGCAGGACTTGGAGAACTGGTGATAGAAAGCTATACACTTTTCTTTACATGCTCTGGTGAAGCTGATGGATTTTCTTAGACATTAAATGGCCTGACTGACTTCCATCTGCAGGTGGGAGTCTCTTTCAGGCATGGAATGCTAGTCTCTTTCTGTTAGAGGCACTTACCTGTGTCTATGTGTCATGTTTTAACCCAAGCTAGCAATACAGCCACAATAGCCACTCACTCACCCCTTCTCCACCCCCCAAATGGAGGAAAGAATCATAAGAGAAGGAAGAAACTTGGATTGAGATAAACACAATTTAGTAAAATAACAAAATACTAATACACCGCTAGTATTTATATATAAAATAGAAATATAATATAAGAGATATTCAATGCAATTCTTCACAAACACTGTCCACACTGAGCAGCCAGGCCCAGGAAGCAGCACCTGGTCCTGAGCAGCTGATCTGAGAGAGGGGAAAAAGAGGAAAAAGGCATAAAGGCCCAGAGACCTCTGGAAAATGGCAGGATGGCAAAAAGGCCGAACTAAACACCCTGAAACGAACTCCCGTGAACAGGTCTCCAAGAGCAAAGAGAACACATGTGAGAGGGACTGGAAGGTCCCAACTCTCCTTAAATAATTAACATTATGCTAATGGAATGGAATACTCTCATTGATCAGTCTGGATACCAGTCAAGCTCTGCCTCATCTCCGCCCCCCTTCCTCGATGCCTCACACCTGTGGGCAGAATGTCCTTGGCTCTCAGACCAGAGCAATTAAAACCATTAGCTCTGTGCTGGAAGGTTATCTCTTGGTCTAAAACTAAGTCCAAAAAATGAGCATGCTAGCTATGAAAAAGAAAGGTTTCTAACTGCATGAAGAAAATTAACTGATTTTCAGTCAAACCAGCACACTATATATCAGCTAAATTATAGGCAGAGAAAAGTGCAATACTGTTTTTTTTTTTGCTGATAGCTTATAGTACACAGTGATATTAATACCTTACTTTGTGAACTGGCTTTTCAAAGACAGTGCAATATACCATTTTTTAGGATTCCGCTAGTTGTTAGGATCTCATTTTTAGGATCTTCTTGGATGGTTCAAGAACAGTACATACACAGTATGGCAGATGTTCCAAGAGTCTGAGAAAACCCACTGTGACTTCAGCACACAGTTACATTTCTCAGTCATTCTGGTCATGCTGAGTGTATCCAACTCTTTTGATATTAATGGGTATACTGAGTATGTGTAGATCAACAGATCAGAATATGCAATAACTGATCTGCAAGGGAACTTCCAAAAGGCCAGCTGTGCCAGTGTACATGTAGATTCTGGTAACAGCTGGAATATTTAGTTGTTAGGAAACTTTCAGTGGTTCTTTGTACTGCCACAGCTTTTAATACTAGTATATGTACAGAGACCATGGAGAAATCTGAGGCTAAATATCCTCCTAGACTACATTTCTGGATAGGAGAATGAGGGCAAGTCTGGGAAAATTATAATGCTGTACTACAACAGTGAAGCCTTGGGAGATGGTGAGAGCATTACTGGTCCTTTTATACTTGGTTCATTTATTTTTGCAATCCTGTGATTATAGATGCTACATTTATAGAGGAGTCGCAGTTCTGAATTTTATATTACAAGATGTCTCTAGTAGAGAAGTACTTCTAATACATTTTGTCATAGTAAGATTTGGTATATTTACACATGCAATAGTAATATCTTGCAGAGGACCAAGGTAACTGCAAAACCAAATAGTCTTGGTCTTCTCCAGCAGAGTAGAAATGCAATAATAGTTGAGTTACATGCAACATAGCATTAAATTGGGCAGTAGTTTATTGTCTATTTCATATAATGGTGTAACTTGCACTCAGTTTATGTAGGGGCAGATGATATAACCCTATGCTTTCTTAATTCTTCATGAGAATTGTACTGTATATGACAACATGAGAGATCCAGCTTCATATGCTCTTTCTGACTGGTGATTGTTACTGACCCTGACTTGTCATATGTCCAATTCTTCCTGCTGTTTCTTTCATAGCACTGCTTCGTTTTTGGTGACATCAAGGTGGGAAACTTTGTTTTCCTCTGTATTTTTTCCAGGTTAAAAAATAACAATCAGTTGGTAGTTAAAACTGCCACTTATAGTTATAACTACCAATTGGTTAAAGCCAAAGAAATGTACTTAAGGTAATAATCTTTCTGAAAGAAAACCCTGACCTGCTGAGTTGAGTTGGTGAGGCATGCAGAGTATTACAAATCAGAGCAGCCTGGAAACAGGTGCCTCACTATTAACATTCCCTTCAGGTTTCACAGCAATGTTAGTTTCCTCTGTGGAGCAATTTGAAGTTTTCTAGTGCCACTGATGCATGTCAGCTCACGTCTTGTTTGTGCAACACACAACTGCAGAGAGCTGCAAAAAAGAAGATCATCTTGTTTGAGTGGGGATTTCTGATGAATATTTTGCTGAAGTTTGAATATAGTTCTTATCTTTTAATCTGGCACACCTCTTATAAAGTGGAAGTAGCACTGTTTGCTTCAAATCTTTAACAAATAGAAATATAACAAATAGAAAAAGCCAAATATGCAATGACAGCTTAATATTAATAGAAAAAGAGAATGTGGGTACTGCTATCTTTCAACATTGGGGAATAGACTTGCCTAAAAATGATATAATCATATTTTCCCAGGTGTGCTTTCGCTGTCTACGTAAAGATTAGTTAATTAGGCTTCATATTGTCTCCACAGAGATCTAAAATTGCAGTGTTTGATAAAATGTGGACCTATATGAAAAGTGCAGAACCATCTGTGTTTGTGAGGACTACAGCAGAAGGGGTAGCTCGAGTACGGAAGTCCAAAGGAAAATATGC